>NW_027141326.1:600000-900000 GCF_036365525.1 Heterodontus francisci
GTAGAGGACTGGAGAATTGAAAATATTACACCCTTGTTCAGAAAAGTATTTAAAGATATGCCTGCAGCTATGCAGATATGGAGTCTGTGCAGGAGGCAGTGTGAAGATGTGTAGTCGAAGTAGCTGTGGGAGCCGATGGGCTTATATTGAATATTAGTGGACAAGCGATCACCAGTGCTGGAGAGAGAGAAGTCGAGGAAGGGAAGGAATATCTCGGAGATGGACCATGTGAAGGATAGAGAAAGGTGGAAATTGGAAGCAAAGTTGATGATGTTTGAAGTTTTCCAGTTCGGAACGGGAGCAGGAAACATCACTGATACATTCATCAATGTACTGGAAAAAGGGTTGGGGGAAGGAGGATGAGTAGTAATGGAACAAGGAATTTTCGACATACACCACAAAAAGACTGCCATAACAGGGACCCATTTGTGTATCCATGACAGCATCTTTCATTTGGTTATGTTGAAATTGTATAAGGCACTAGTTCGGCCTCAGTTGGAGTATTGTGTCGAGTTCTGGGCACCACATTTAAGGAAAGATGTCAAGGCATTGGAGAGAGTACAGAACAGATTCCCTAGAATGGTTCCAGGCTTGAGGGATTTCAGTTCTGAAGATAGATTGGAGAAATGAGAGTGTTTTCCATGGAGAACAGAAGGCGGAGAGGTGATTTGATGAGGTATTCAAAATCATGAGGGGTCCAGATAGAGTGGATAGAGAGAAACTGTTCCCACTCGTGAAAGTATAGAGAACGAAATGACAGATTTAAGCCAAAAGGAAAAGTACATGTTAGAGCTGGAGGGGAGAAAGAAGCAGATGGTTTGGCAAAGTGGATAAACTGATGCACTGGATGAGGAGACAGAGGATTCAATACAGTGAGAGGAGAGGATGAGATTCACAGGGAGAGACTGCAGCAGCGTGTTAGAGGAAATGTCATGGAGAGATCCCAGTAACACAACTCAATTAATGCATTGAAACATTAATCTCTGTCGTCATTGATGATAGAGAACAGTTCATTGGTTATAAAATATGTTCAATACATCTACTTCATACATTCAATTAAATTTAAATAGCAATGTATTCATGAAATCAGCCTCAGTCTTTATTGAATTTATCATTCACAGGGATTTTAAAGCACAGATTTAATGAACAAATCACCATTAATGAATTACTGATTCTGTTCTGTTTATTTATTCAGTCAGTATGTAAAGAAAATGAACTTTCTCCAAAATGAAATGAGGGTCTGAGAGGGATAAACACAAAGGCAGCGATATCAACAATAGAACTCCCCCAATCTGACAACATCCTAATAACAACTTCAACTCACACTTTCTCTCACTAATTGTTCTGGACTTTCCAGAAGTTTATCCTCGTGAATTATTCACACCGCTACTTCTCTCTCTGTCTCTCTCTCTCTGTCTCTCCTTCTCTCTCTGTCCTTCTGTTTATCTCTTTCTGTTCCATTCTCCCTTCTCCTTCTCTCCTTTCTTCTCTCAGTCGCCATCTCCAGCACTCTGGATCACACCCCCTCTGCAAACTGTTCCTCAATGCTCCTTTCTCGCATCCTATTCAATCTTAAAATCCCACACCTGTAGTCTCTTCACCAGCCCCAAATTCAATAGGATTAACCGATCTTTGTTCTCTCAGCGAATCAAGGGATATGGTAAGCAGGCAGGAAATGGGAATTGAATCAGAAGATCAGCCAGCAACGTATTGAATGGCGGATCTGTTCTTGTGTTGAATGATTCTATTCTGAGAGTTAGTTTGTTCAATGATAAAGCCTCTGTGAATATACTTGATCTATTTACAGATTACCCAAGTCTCCACCTGTGCACCTACACTTCATCTACAATACATGGAATAAACAGGATCGAAAGCTTCTTCCTGACAAACCTCACAATCATTGAAATTCCTTCTCCTGGAATTATAAAGTACACCGTTAGAATGTGGGATTGTTTAATTAACAACACACCGACATCAGCGCTGCAGCTGATAATCTACAGATAAATGGAAAGACTCTGGATTCCAACTGATAGAGTGTAAACCAATAAAACATCACATCAATACTTTCAGTTTTACAATGTAGTCCAGTGACAGTGAAGGGTCCGCAGTGAAGCAGAGAAAGAGATGTGAAAGAGCCAGCAGCAAACTCAGTTTAGTGGCGAGACCTCTGAAGCAGCGTCGGACACACACAATATGAAATAATATTTTATATCAGTGGTAACGAATAAATAGTTTGAAATCCTCGTTAAACTGAACCATGTCATTAGGGAGGGAGGACATTTCTCTGTCCCCTTGTAATACAGAATCCATGAGCTATCTCATTATCAGTCACTGAATACACATTCATTAAAATATTGCAGGACAGGTTAGACCCACAACATGAAACTATTCAAAGCTCCTGATAGTCTGATTCCTGCTCTGAGCCGAGACATCTGATTCGAATGCATTCATTACACAGAATAATCCAGTAACAATACCGGATTTGGATAAACGAAGGTCATGACAGAATTAATGTAGCTCCTACAAGACTGAAAGAGCTGCAAGTTAGGAGGTGCCATCAATCAACTGCTAGAACAGGAAGCTGTGTAAATCGCATAGTGAGAAATAATACCAAGTACAGAAGCACAGTTTACAATGATTTATACCATTCACAACTGATATACAGGCTTACCAGGAACTCTAATTGCAGCAACTACTGGATAATAAATGGATAGGACCTGAGGCAATAATGGATATCCCATTTTTGTGAGAAGCAGAGACTTCTGTTCGCCTGGAAAGCAAAGCTCCAGCAGACACTCTGAGCTGATCCATTCCGATGGGTGCGGAGTTTTCCAGGGGATAGGTCTCTACTGACACCGTTATACCCCTGATCATTGCTATTAGTTACATTCACCTGAACAAACACATTACATCAGCAGCATTGAATGCTTTGGAGGCGGTTCAGAGGAGGTTTATTAGATTGATACTGGAATGAGCTGGTTATCTTATGAGGAAAGTTTGGGCAGACTGGGCTTGTGTTCACTGGAGTTTTGAAGAGTGAGGGGAGACTTGATTGTCGTACATAAGATCCTCAATGGTCTTGACAAGGTGGATGTGGAAAGGATGTCTCCTCTTGTGGGCGAGTCCAGAATTAGGGGGCACTGTTTTAAAATTCGAGGTTCGCCCTTTTTGGACCGAGATGAGGAGATTTTTTTTTCTGTCAAAGGGCTGTGCGACGTTGGAATTTTTTGCGTTAGCATGTCGTGGAGGCGGGGTCAATTAATAATTTTAAGGCGGAGGGAGATAGATTCTTGTTAGGCAAGGGAATCGAAGCTTATCGCGGGTAGATGGGCTTGTGGAATTCAAGACATAACAGATCGCCCATGTCCTTATTGAATTGTAGAGGAGACTCGAGGGACCGAATGGCCTACTTCTGCTCCTAATTCGTATGTCCATATGTTCGTACATTTACCTGTTTCTTCTACATTAGGTAATGTCTCCAGTAAAATTAGAACTGTGCCTCCTTCTGACTCCATTTCCACAATTCTAACCGGCCACATGTCAAGGTCAACCAGTCCAAAACTATGCTGCTGATGTCCACTCTTTACCATGTCCCGCTCACCCATCACCCTCACCTTCACTCAGCCGCTTTGGCTCCCATTTCTCTAACACCTTATAGTTAAAGTTCTTACGATTGAGTTAAAATACCTCTGCATCCTTTCACCTCCCCATCACTAGCCTCTCCGCCAAACCTGCAGCAAACCTTTTCATGCCTCTGAATTTGGCCTCTTTCACTGCGACTGACATCGCTTGGTTCCATTAGAACCATGGAACCAGAGAAAAATTATGGCACAGAAGGAGGCCATTCAGCCCATCGTGTCTGTGCCGGCCGAAAAAACTAGCTGCCCAATCTAATCCCACTTTCCAGCACCTGGTCCATAGCTTTGCCGGTTACAGCACTTCAGGTGCATGTCCAGGTAATTTTTAAAAGAATCGAAGGTTTCTTCGTCCACCACCATTTCTGGCAGTTAATTCCAGACACCCACAACACTCTGGATGTAAAAATCTTTTCCTCATGTCCCCTCTAATCCTTCAACCAATCACCTTAAATCTGTGTCCCCTGGTAAGTGACCTCTCCGCTGGGGAAAACAGACCCTGCCTGTCTACTCTATCTAGTCCCCTCATAATTTTGTACATATCTATTAAGTCACTCCTTTGCCTCCTCTGTTTTACGGATAAGAAACCTAGCCTAACCAATCTTTCCTCATTGCTGCAACCTCCGAGCCCTGGCAACATTCTTGTAAATCTCCTCTGTGCTCTCTTCAGAGCAATTATGTACTTCTTGCAATATGGTGACCAGAACTGTACACAATCCTTCAACTGTGGTCAAACCCGTATTTTATATAGTTCCAGCATTCCAAGGTCTCTCACTTACTCTACCCTTCTCAATATACTCCCGTGTATTCCCTCACTTTGTTCGCGCTCCCCAAATACATTACCTCACGCTTCTCTGGATTGAATACCATTTGCCACTTTTCTTCCCATTCAACCAGACCATTGATATAATTCTGGGGTCCACAGCTATCCTCTTCACTAACAACTACACGGCCAATTTTTGTGTCAGCTGCAACTTTCCCAATCTTACCTCCCACATTTAAATCTCAAATCATTAATATATACCACAAACAGCAAGGGACCCAACACTGAGCTCTGTGGAACACCACTGGAAACCGCTTTCCATTAGCAAAAACATACGTCGAGCATTGCTCGTTGTTTCCTGTCAATTTTGGATCCAACTCGCCACATTCCCCGGAGTCCCATAATCTATAAACTTTCCGACAAATTGCCATGTGGGACCTTGTCAAATGCCTTACAAAATCCATGTGGACAACATCTACTGAACTACCCTCATCAATCCTACTTGTTACTTACTCAAAAAATTCAATAAAATCAGAAAGACACGACCTTCCCTTAGCAAATCCACACTCACTATCCCTGAGTAATCTGTGCCTTTCTATGCAACAGTTATTCTTTCTTTCATAATTGTCTCTAATTATTTGCCCACTATCAAGTTCTGACTGACAGGCCTATAATTATTTGGGCTCTCCCTCGCACCCTTTCTAAACAATGGTAAAACCTTTGCAGACCTCCAATCCTCTGGTACGTCACCTGTGAGGATGACCCTCAGAACAGCTGCTATTTCCTCACTGACTTCTGTTAATAGTCTGGGATACATTCCATGCGGCCCTGATAATTTGTCCATTTTTAAGGATTTCAGGCCCTCTTCTACTTCCTCTCTCATTAAGCCTATCGGAACTTCTCCAATCTATCTTCATAACTGAAGTTCCTCATCCCTGGAACCATTCTCATGAATCTTTTCCATACCCACGCCAATGCCCTCACACCTTTCCTGCAGTGCCTGCAATCTTCAGAACGTCTTTGAAGAAAACCTTTCTTTCTAACCCCTTCCTGTCTAATTCAGCCCTGGTGAACATCCAGCCCTGCTGTCTAATTCCCCACAACCGTGAAAACCGTACTGCTGTCGAATTGCCCAAAGGACACCA
The DNA here is from genome assembly GCF_036365525.1 of Heterodontus francisci. NCBI lineage: Eukaryota > Metazoa > Chordata > Chondrichthyes > Heterodontiformes > Heterodontidae > Heterodontus > Heterodontus francisci. Next base: position 605,544 of record NW_027141326.1, read on the forward strand.
CGCCCTCATGTATAATTTCCCACGCTGTTCAACGCCCCCTCCTGTCTAATTCCACCTCTAAATACCCCCTCCTCTATAAGTTCCACTTTGCACATCCCCCTCCGATATAAGTCCCCACTGTGAAAACCACCCTCCTGTCTAATTCCCTCTGTGAACACCCCTCCTGTCTAATTCCCCCGTGAACACCCCCTCCTATCTAATTCCCCATGTGAACGTCGCCTTGTGTTCAGTGAAATGAGACCAGAAAGTGTTTGAAATACTCAGCAGGTCTGGCAGCATCTGCAGAGAGTGAAACTGAGTTAACATTTCAGGTTTGCGATCCTACCTCAGAACTGGAAAAAGCTAGAGCAAGTGAGAGGGGAGACGGGGAAGTAGATCAAGAAGGAAGGTCTGTGATGGGGGAAGAGGAGAGAGGCTAGGTGACAGTTGTCATGGAGCAGAAAACAACTGGAGAGTAACTCGTTGGAGCAAAAGACAAAGCATGAGTCCAGTTAGAGTGTTAATCGCAGAAAAATGAATAGGTCTGTACGAGAGCAAAAACATGAAAAATAAGTTTGAGACTAGAACATGTTTAAAAATAAAATAAAATACAGAAATAAATTAGAAAGTAAATACAAAATAATGGGGCTCGTTGTCTGAAATTATTGAACTCAATATTGAGTACAGAAGGATGTAGAATGCCTAATCGGGAAATGAGGTACTGCTCCTCGATCTTGTGTTGATGTTCACTGGAACACTGCAGCAGGCCGAGCACAGAAATGTGGGCTTGAGAAAAAGGTGGAAAATTAAAATGACATTGAACCTGAAGTTTGGGATCATGCTTGCAGACTGAGTGGAGTGTTCTGCAAAGCAGTTCCCCAATCTTCGTTTAATCTCCCCACTGTAGAGTAAACCGCTCTGTGGCAATGAATGCAATATACTGAATTGGAAGAAGTACCAGTCAATCGCTGCTTCACCTGGAAGGAGTATTTGGCACCTTGGATGGTGAAGAGGGTGGTGGTAAAAGGGCAGGTATTCCGCATCATGTAATTGGACGGGAAGGTGTCCGGGAAGGGGACAAGGTATCGGGGGTAATGGAGGAGTGGACCAGGGTGTTGCAGAGGGAACAATCCATTTGGAATGATGACAGGGATGAGAGGGAAAGATGCGTTTGGTGTTGGCAAAACGCTGGAGGTGCAAAATGGCGGACGTGGAGGCTGGAAAATGAGGACAAGGGGAACCCTATCGCTGTCCTTTTTTATTTATTTTTTATTTAGAGATACAGCAGTGAAACAGGCCCTTCGGCCCACCGAGTCTGTGCCGACCATCAACCACCCATTTATGCTAATCCTACTCTAATTCCATATTCCTATCACATCCCCATCTGTCCCTCTGTTTCCCTACCACCTACCTATACTAGGGGCAATTTATAATGGCCAATTTATCTATCAACCTGCAAATCTTTGGCATGTGGGAGGAAACCGGAGCACCCAGAGGAAACCCATGCAAACACAGTGGGAACTTGCAAACTCCACACAGGCAGTACCCAGAATTGAACCCGGGTCCCTGGAGCTGTGAGGCTGCGGTGCTAACCACTGTGCCACTGTGCCCTCGGAGGGAGGGGAAGGGTTGAAGGCACCCATTGCCGTGCATTCAAAATACCCTATGATATTCTGCTCTCTGACCCTCCTACCTAATTCCCACTATGAACTCCCCTTGTGTCTAATTCCCCCTCTGAACACAACCCCCTGTCTAATTTCCCCTGTGAATACATCCCTCTAGTCTAATTCATACTGTGAGACCCCTATTGTCAAATTCCCTCTGTGAACACCCTCCTCCTGTCTAACTCCCCTTGTGAACATACGCTCCTGTCCAATTCAGTACATTTACTACTCCTCACACCATCTCTCTCTGCTGTTGTCCTTGTCTCACTGCAGTTACTGCTCCCCTCACCGTCTCCATCTGCTGGTGTCCCTTTCTCATTGCAGTTTTTCTTTCTCTCCCAGGACTGCCTGAGCTCCTCTCACCTTCTCACCCGTCATCCTTTTCAGTTTTGTGGGGGTGACTAAGAAAGGTTCTCCCCTGGGTAACCGACTTATAAATTAAAGGGAACTCATTAGCTAAAAGGGCCGCTTACCGGGCTCTATGAACCCGTTGCTCCTCCACATGGGACTTTATTAAGTGTTGGAGAGAGTTTTTAAATTCCTCTAACAGAATTACTTCTCTGAGATTCTCATCGCTGAGCTGTACTTTAAGAGCCCTCAGTCACTGGTCAAAATCCAGCTGCTTGCTTCTTTCAACCTCCAGATAGGTTTGATTCACTTCTTCTTAAAGGTTCTAAACTTTTGGCGATAGTCTTTGGGTACTAAAAAGTCCATCAGATTCGTCAAACATGATTTCCCATTCATAAATCCATGTTGACTATGCCCAATCAGATCATTATTACCCAAGTGTCCATTTAACAAATCCTTTAGAATAGATTCCAGCATTTTCCCAACGACTGATGTAAGGCTGACAGGACTGTAATTCCCTGTTTTCTCTCTCCCTCCCTGTTTAAATAGTGGGGTGACATTTGCAACCTTCGAAACTGCAGGAACCGCTCCAGAGTCTGTAGAATTTTGGAAGATAATCACCACTATCTCCATAGTTACTCTTTCAATACATGGGGATGTAGAATATCAGGTCCTGGGGATTTATTAACCTTCAGCCCCATTAATTCCTCCAATGCAACCTTCTTACTAATACTTATTCCCATCTATTCCTCATTCCTCCTAATCGCTTGGATCTCAATTTCTGGGAGATTTCTTGTATCGTCCTCAGTGACGACAGACACAAAGTAATCATTTAGCTTCTCTGCCATTTCTCTATACCCCATTATAAATTCACCTGATTCTGCCTGCAATGGAGCCACATTTGTCATCGCCAAACATTCCCTTTTTACATACCTGTCGACGTTTTTAAAGTCCTTTATTATGTTTTTTTTTTGCGTGTTTACATTCATATTCTATTAACCCTTTCTTTATCAGTTTCTTCGTTCTACTTTGCTGTATTCTAAAATTCTCCCAATCTTCAGGTTTACTACTATTTCTGGCAACTTTAAAGGCCTTTTCTTTAATCTTATACAATCCTTAACTTCCTTTGTTATCCACTTTTGACTGCCTTTACTTTTGGGTTTTTGTGCCTTGAAGGATTGCTCTAAACTATGCAATATTTATTTAAAGGCCATGTATTTCCGATGTACTGTTATACCTTTTAATGTATTTTCCCAATCCACCTCAGCCCCTCATACCTTCATAATTTCCTTTGTTCAAATTTAACACCCTGGCTTCAGATTGAACTACCTCGCGTAGGGCAAGACAGAGCGAATGTTAGGGCGAGGCAGATGGAGTGAGATCGAAACTGAGGGGAAGGGCGAGAGACAGAGGGAGAGAAAGCGACTGAAAGAGAGAAGCAGAGGGAGAGACAGCGGGGAGAGAGAGATTGAGAGACAGAGACAGGGATGGAGGGAGGGAGATGGGGTGGAAGGGTCAAAGAGAGAGAGAGGCACAGAGAAATGGCCTGAGATGGAGAAACAAAGCATTTGCATTATTGTGTTTCCTGTTGAGTCGAGATGTTTTGGTTGTGCAAACGTATTTGGTGCTGGATTGGCCTACTGTTGTACTCCACTTGTCCGGAGGTATTTCCTGTGGTATAAAGTTTCTATTATTGTATATAAAGATGTTTTCTGTTACTGACCATTTTCCATGGTGTTCTGGTTATGGAAAGCTGGACCTTCAGGAATGGGCAGCACAGTGGCGCAGTGGGTAGCACCGCAGCCTCACAGCTCCAGCGACCCGGGTTCAATTCTGGGTACTGTCTGTGTGGAGTTTTCAAGCTCTCCCTGTGTCAGCATGGCTTTTCTCCGGGTGCTCCGGTTTCCTCCCACATGCCAAAGACTTGCAGGTTGATAGGTTAATTGGCCGTTGTAAATTGCCCCTAGTATAGGTAGGTAGGTGGTAGGGAAATATAGGGACAGGTGGGGCTGTGGTAGGGATATGGAATTAGTGTTGGATTAGTATAAATGGGTGGTTGATGGTCGGCACAGACTCGGTGGGCCGAAGGGCCTGTTTCAGTGCTGTATCTCTAAACTAAACAGTGTGTGCCTGTTTGCATTCATGTTGCAGACTGATTGTTTATAGTGTCATGGCCCTGTAGTCTTTTTGCGGAATATGCTGTTTGCCTTTAAGGCTTGCAAGGGATCATTATTGCATTAAGAGCCGGCAAGCCCGAGGAGTTATAGGAAGTTCATTTTTGTTGCTTTAGAAACAGCCATTTGGAGACGGCGATTCAAAGGGTGCATTCTCGTTTACTTATTTTTTTAGAGATACAGCACTGAAGCAGTCCCTTCGGCCCACCTAGTCTGCGCTGACCAACAATCACCCATTTATACGAATCCTACATTAACCCATATTCTCTACCACATCCCCACCATTCTCCTACCACCTACTTACACTAGGGGCAATTTACAACGGCCAATTTACCTATCAACCGGCAAGTCTTTGGGGGTGGGAGGAAATGAGCACCCGGCGAAAATCCACGCAGACACAGGGAGAACTTGCAAACTCCGCACAGGCAGTACCCAGAACTGAACCCGTGTCATTGGAGCTGTGAGGCTGCGGTGCTAACCACTGCACCACTGTGCCGCCCATAGATATAGACAATGGGAGTGAACCCGATGCGATACATTGGTTACAATTCATTTTGAACTGCCTACTCATGTTAGAAAGGAAGATGCTGAGGATAGAAGTGCGGTTTGCAAGCTCAAGTTTCATCATTGCAGCAAAACGGGTCATCTTCGTTCAGAGTGCTGGAAATTGCGAGGTGAACCCAGAGGACTTGTTGGGGTACGCAAAGTTCGTGCAGAGAAAAAGACTGACTGAGCGTCTGGCAGACCAGGCTATAGCTTTAACCACAGCTGTGAATGTGAAACCAAATACTAAAACTAAGAGGAATGTAGAGGTTAAGAATAAAATACCTGAGAGTTATAATCATTTTTTTTTGTCAAAGGGGAGAATAACTCCGTATCCTGTAAGTTTATTTTTTATTCATTCACGGGATTTTGGCGTCACTGGCTATGCCAGCATTTATTGCCTATCCATAATTTCCCTTGAGAAGGTGGTGGTGAGTTGCCTTGCTGAACTGCTGTAGTCCATGTGAGGTAGGTACACCCACAGTACTGTTAGAAAGGGAGTTGCAGGATTTTGCCCCAGTGACAGTGAAAGAATGATGATATAGTTCCAAGTCAGGATGGAGTGTGACTTGGAGGGGAACTTGCAGGTGGTGGTGTTCCCATGCATCTGCTGCTTTTGTCCTTCGAGGTAAAAGAGGTCGCGGGTTTGGAAGGTGCTGTGTAAGGAGCCTTGGTGAGTTGCTGCAGTGCATCTTGTAGATGGTACACATTGCTGCCACTGCGCGTCGGTGGTGGAGGGAGTGAATGTTTGTGGATGGGGTGCCAAACAAGCAGGCTGCTTTGTTCTGGATGGTGTCGAGATTCTTGAGTGTTGTTGGAGCTGCACCCATCCAGGAAAGTGGAGAGTATTCCATCACACTCCTGCCTTGTGCCTTGTAAATTGTGGACAGGCTTTGGGGAGTCAGGAGGTGAGTTAGTCGCCGCAGGATTCCTAGCCTCTGACCTGCTCTTGTAGCCACGGTATTTATATGACTACTCCAATTCAGTTTCTGGTCAATGGTAGCCCCTGGGATGTTGATAGTGGGGGATTCAGCGATGATAATGCCATTGAATGTCAATGGGAAATGGTTAGATTCTCTCTTGTTGGAGGTGGTCATTGCCTGGCACTTGTGTGGCGCAAATGTTACTTGCCACTTATCAGCCCAAGCCTGGATATAGTCCAGGTCTTTCTGCAGTTCTACACTAACTGCTTCAGTATCTGAGGAGTTTCGAATGGTGCTGTACATTGTACAATCATCAGCGAACATCCCCACTTCTGACCTTATGATTGAAGGAAGGTCATTGATGAAGCAGCTGAAGATGGTTGGGCCGAGGACACTACCCTGAGGAACTCCTGCAGTGATGTCCTGGATCTCAGATGATTGACCTCCAACAACCACAGCCAGCTTCCTTTGGGCTAGGTATGACTCCAACCAACACAGCGTTTACCCCCCTGATTCCCATTGGCTACAATTTTGCTGGGGCTCCTTGATACCATACTCGGTCAAATGCTGCCTTGATGGCAAGGGCAGTCACTCTCACTTCACCTCTTGAGTTCAGCTCTTTTGTGCAATTTTGAACCAAGGCTGCAATGAGATCAGGAGCTGAGTGGCCCTGGCGGAACCGAAACTGAGCATCACTGAGCAGGTTATTGCTAAGCAAGTGCTGCTTGATGGCACTGTCGATGACACCTTCCATCACTTTACTGATGATTGAGATTAGACTGATGGGGCGGTAATTGGCCGGGTTGGACTTGTCCTGCTTTTTGTGTGCAGGACATACCTGGGCAATTTTCCAAATTGCAGGGTAGATGCCAGGGTTGCTGCTATACTGGAACAGCTTGGCTCGGGTTGCGGCAAGTTCTGGAGCTCAGGTCTTCAGTACATTTGCCGGAATATTATCAGGACCCATAGCCTTTGCAGTATCCAGTGCCTTCAGTCGTTTCTTGATATCATGCAGAGTGAATCGAATTGGCGGAAGTCTGGCATCTGTGATGCTGGGGACTTCAGGAGGAGGCCGAGATAGATCATCAACTCGGCACTTCAGGCTGAAGATCGTTGCAAATGCTTCTGCCTTACTTTTTGCACTGATGTGCTGGGCTCACCCATCATTGAAGTTGGGGTATTTGTGGAGCCACCTCCTCCAGTTAGTAGTTTAATTGTCCACCACCATTCACGACTAGATGTGGCAGGACTGCAGAGCTTAGATCTGATCCGTTGGTTATGGGATCGCTTAACTTTGTCTATTGCATGCTATTATGCAATTTGGCATGCAAGTAGTCCTGTGTTGTAGCTTCACCAGGTTGACACCTCATTTTGAGGTAGGCCTGGTGCTGTTTCTGGCAACCCTCCTGCAATCTTCATTGAACCAGGGTTGGTCTCCTGGCTTGATGGTAATGGTAGACTGGGGGATATGCCGGGCCATGTGGATAGAGATTATGGTTCAGTACAATTCTGCTGCTGATGATGGCCCACAGCGCCTCATGGGTGCCCAGTTTTGCATTGCTAGATCCATTCGAAATCTATCCGATTTAGCACGGTGCGAGTGCCACACAACACGATGGATGGTATCCTCAAAGTGAAGGTGAGACTTCGTCTCCACAAGGACTGTGCGGTTGTCACGCCTACCAATACTGTCTTTGACAGAAGCATCTGCAGCAGGCAGATTGGTGAGGACGAGGTCAAGTATGTTCGTCCCTCTTCTTGGTTCCCCCACCACCTGACGCAGACCCAGTCTAGCAGCTATGTCCTTTTGGGCTCGGCCAGCTCGGTCAGTAGTGGTGCTACCAGTCCACTCTTGGTGGTGGACGTTGAAGTCCCCAACCCAGAGTACATTTTGTGCGCTTGCCACCCTCAGTGCTTCCTCCAAGTGGTGTTCTACATGGAGGAGTACTGTATCATCAGCTGAGGGAGGGCAGTAGGTGGTAATCAGTAGGAGGTTACCTTGCCCATGTTTGACCTGATGCCATGATACTTCATGGGGTCCGAAGTAGACGTAAAGGACTCCCAGAGCAATTCCTTCCCTACTGTATACCACTGTGCCATCACCTCTGCTGGGTCTGTCCTGCTGCTGGGCCAGGACATACCCAGGGATGGTGATGGCAGTGTCTGGGACATTGTCTGTAAGGAATGATTCCATGAGTATGACTATGTCAGACTGCTGCTTGACTAGTCTGTGGGACAGCTCTCCCAATTTTGGCACAAGCCCCCAGATGTTAGTAAGGAGGACTTTGCAGGGTCGACAGGGCTGGGTTTGCCGTTGTCGTTTCCGGTGCCTCGGTCGATGCCGGGTGGTCCGTCCGGTTTCATTCCTTTTCATTGACTTTGTAGCGGTTAGTTATAACTGAGTGGCTTGCTAGGCCATTTCAGAGGGCATGTCAGAGTGAACCCCATTGCTCTGGGTCTGGAGTCACATGTAGGCCAGACCAGGTAAGGACAGCAGATTTCCTTCCCTGAAGGACATTAGTGAACCAGATGGGTTTTTTACAACAATCGACAACGGTTTCATGGCCATCATTGGACTAGCTTTTAATTCCAGATTTATTAATTAAATTCAAATTCCACCTTCTGCTGTGGTGGGATTCAAACCCATGTCCCCAGAAAAATACCTTGGGTCTCTGGGTTACTAGTCCAGTGATAATATCACTCCGCCACCGCCTACCCCTCAGAATCATTGTCGTCTGCTGTGCCTTGCATAACCTGGTGATTGAACATGGAGATGCTCTGGAGGATGATCAATGTCAGCACGATGTGTCCTCAGATGATGACGATGTTTCTGATGTGGAAGATGGGCATCAGTCTAATGATGATCGTGGAGAGGAAGCTGAATGTGACTAGGCTCTAACTGCTAGAGGAACAAGGGAATCTCTAAAGGAATGCGTTTCAGTTGAAATGATATAAATCTTCACACATTTCAATGTGCTTTATGGCATTAATCATTGTGAGGATCTGACAGTGCAAAATCTCGAACGTTTAGGGGGTGAGACAAAGCGAATAACCAATCCACCACATCATGAGGGACGCGACCCAAGATTGTGGCCTCACATTTGAGACAACTTGAGTTGACTAACTATGTAATATCTGACTTCAGGAATGACATGTCCATTGGTAAAATCTCAAATTTAATCAAACACTATTGTTTTACAAATCAAATAAATGTACTTCAAGTCACCCAGTGCATCAGTCGTGATATTAAAGTGTTCTCTTAATCCATTTACATGTGCTCATTCGTGTACCTGATCCCTCACCAACAGACTTACCAGAGGCAGGTGGCTGATCTTGTTGCTGCGCTGCTTTTGATGACTTGGGCGGACGTTCTCTGCAGGCTCGTGGCTGTGTGGACCCTGGCATCTCAGGATTCTCATGACAAATATCATGAGCACTCTCTATCACCACGGGATTTAGCGGTTCACATGTCCCTGGCGGAAGGAGCAAGGAGCTGCCGGATGCATCAGAAGTGCCGTGAGAGGAGCTCCCATTTGCGATCTGCTGCCCCTGTGCCCTCATGAGGCTCTGGTGGTCCTCAATAGTGGCATCAGAGAGCTGAGTGTCCTCAACCTGGCACAGTCACGTCAGATTATGCTCTCTGATACTCTGGTCCAGGGAGGCCACACTCACTCTGATGTCCCGAATTATATGAAAACTGGTCCCTCCACTGCAGCCACCAGTCTATCAATGTAGGAAGCCAGATGTTCAAATGCCTGTGAGTTTGCTGAACTCATACTCTGGATGGATGTCTGCAGAGTATGAGTCATAGCGCACAATGTTTCAGGCAACTCCGCCAGATTTTCATGGACCACATTCTGCACCTGCAACATCGCCCGACGAAAGGATAATCTCAGAGCCACGTGTGTGATGCATCGGCCGATTCTGCCTCTGGTGTCTGGCCCGGCAACTGTGCTGTGCTCACACCAGTATGTGACATTGATTCCCCAGACACAGCGATCACAACCGAAGTGTCAGTACCTGCTGAGGTACTTGGGGCGTCGCGATGATGTGACGGTGCACCCTCTGAGATGCCCTCCTCCACCTTAGAGGTGGATGGTCGGGCAACAGTAACACCTCCTGGTACATGCTGGGATTTGCCTGTTGGGAAAAGCATAGTGATCAGTTTCATCATCAATCCAGAGTTAAGCACAAGTCTGTGCCTCCAGCAGGTTACATCTGGGTGATGTTACAATTGAGGGCAACATTCAGGGCATTTGACATTCACCAAATCATTGGCACAGTAGCGCAGCCTCACCACCACCATCCCAATAATGAAGAGTTACTCCACATTCTGGAACACTCACTCTCATGGCCTCGCCATCTGCCACGTCGCATCCTCCTTCCTCCCCGGCTATAATTAAAGCATCCTCCTCCATTCTGGTGAGGAATGCCTGGGTGGCTACACCGCCACCGGTACATGACCTCTCCCGGACATTGTGTGCCCTCTTTTCCTGAATAAACAAAGATACTTATTTTATACATAGTCAATGGCATATTACGCTGTCACCCAAAGGGCTGGAATTGCATTTCACTGCTGTGACAGTGCTGGGCACAACTTTAACACCACAGCATCAGCATTCATCTCAGACTTGCCCATGATGTGTCCCATTTCAAAGCAGCAGCCAGGCATTGATCATACAGGGCTTCCACATTGCATCATGGTACAGTAAAAAACTCCCTTGGCACATAACCGATTAGATGAATGAGGACTGCCCCTTACCCGGGCAGAGCGAAGTAGGTCATTGAGGCGCTTGCGGCACTGCATCCATGTATGCCTCACAATGCCTCGGCTGCTGACCTCCTCTGCAACCACCAGCCAAGCCCTCTTGGTCACGTCGGAGGGTCTCCTTCTCCCATCTGAGCTGAACAGAATGTCTCTCCTCTCCTCAACGGCCTGCAGGAGGACTTGCAGTGAATCGTCAGAGAATCGGGGGGCAACGCGATTGCTTCTGCCCTCAATCACCACTAAGAGCAATATTGTTGTCTCCCGGTCTTTCTGTGTTGCAAGGTAGGGAGCCTTTAAAATCTCCAGACCTTAAGGCAGTTGGATCTTCCTTTACATCAAATGGGGAACTCACTGCTCTGTTTAAAATCAGTAATCCTTTATGTAGGGCTAACAGTCAGCCTTCTGTGTATGTGGCCCGGCCCCCCATGATGCTGAAGTTCCCGCCCGCGCGCCATTTCTTTTCGGAGTTACGCCGCGGGCCCGTTCATTAGGTGATCAGCGTGTTCTGCCGGCGGCCAGGTGACGCAGAGCGGGATCGGTGGCCTGATCCGCTTCGGGCGCAACGGCCCCGGGGCCACCGGTGCTGCATCTCTATATCAAATCAAAAATTCCGGCCATAGAGTCATATAGAGATACAGCACTGAAACAGGCCCTTTGGCCCACCGGGTCTGTGCCAACCATCAACCTCCCAATTTATACTAATCCTACATTAATCCCATATTCCCTACCACATCCCCACCTTCCCTCAATTCTCCTACCACCTACCTGCACTAGGGGCAATTTACAATGTCCAATTTACCTATCAACTGACTTTTAAATCTTTTAGATCATGGCTGATCTTAACCTCAGCTCTATTTACAAGCCTTTTTCTCCATATCTATTGATACTTATACCTAACAACATTCTAACAATCTCAGTCATGCAAGTTTAAATTGACCCACAATCCACAGTCTTTTGGGGGAGAGAGTTCTAAATTTCCACTGTCCTTTGTGTGAAATTGGACTACTGGTTATGCAGTTAGAGTGTGCACATTGTTAACAGAAGTTTGTAATCAAGGATCTGCAACCGGCATAGGATCCTGTTCTGCTTATTTAAGCAGCCTTAATTTTATGCCTGTTTCAGTCAGGTGGGTGCCTCGCCCATTTATAGGAGTTTCTGAAAACTGCATCAGATGGGCATTGGGCATCTTTGAGATGGCCAAGGTTACCCCCCCCCCCCCCACCCCCCACACCCCTCCCCTGGATTTTCAACTGCTGTACACCCGGTTTTCAAGGAGGAAGCAGGTGACTGTGAGATGATAATATCTCCCTATATATTTCCCTGAAGACAGACAAGTAAGGTCAGAAATCAACTGCAGTGCCGACCATGCATTCCAGCAGCACATTTCAAAGCAATGTTGGCAAAGTCCTGAGAACAGGTGGCACATCCAGTTACTCTCGCAGCCAAGGATAATACATCATGACATGAAGAGAAAGTAAAAGAGGAGGATAAGTAATAAAGATGATTTTACTGTCAAGAAAAATAAAATTAATGCAATACAGAAATAGATAATACTGAGGCACCTCCCATGGCCTTGCTCACAGTAAGATAGTGGATGTAAAATTTCTAAGGAAAGGAATAGTAAATGATGTAACAGAGAATATATGATATTACCGATATATATTTGGTGGTATATATTATAAATTGAAGTTGCTTAAAAAGCAATGAAAGTAAATTTGATAAAATTGTACATAGATAGCTCTTCACTCTGTACCAACCTCCATTTGGCTAGTCAGCAATGGACAGTGTGTGTAACCCATGCATCCTCTTCAAAATTCAAACCCGCCCCTCGAACAAACTGACAACGAGCTTCTTGTACTTTAATTGACCACAATCGGGAGGCAGACGGGACTGCTGTCCTGCGCTACCTCTACCCTGGTGAACATTTCCGGTGCCAGGAAGTGCATCTCAAACAAAGCACAAAGAACAAAGAACAGTACAGCACAGGAACAGGCCATTCGGCCCTCCAAGCCTGCGCCGATCTTGATGCCTGCCTAAACTAAAACCTACTGCACTTCCGGGGACCGTATCGCTCTATTCCCTTCCTATTTATGTATTTGTCAAGATGCCTCTTAAACGTTGCTATCGTACCTGCTTCCACCACCGCCCCCAGCAGCAGGTTCCAGGCACTCACCAAACTCTGTGTAAAGAACTTGCCTCGCACATCCCCTCTAAACTTTGCACCTCGCACCTTAAACCTATGTCCCCTAGTAACCGACTCTTCCAACCTGGGAAAAAGCTTCTGACTAACCACTCTGTCCATGCCACTCAGAACTTTGTAAAACTCTATCATGTCGCCCCTCCACCTCCGTCGTTCCAGTGAAAACAAGCCGAGTTTATCCAACCCCTCCTCATAGCTAATGCCCTCCAGACCAGGCAACATCCTGATAAGCCTCCTCTGTACCCTCTCCAATGCCTCCACGTCTTTCTGGTAGTGTGTCGACCAGAATTGCACGCTATATTCTAAGTGTGGCCTAACTAAAGTTCTGTACAGCTGCAGCATGACTTGCCAATTTTTATACTCTATGCCCCGACCGCTAAAGGCAAGCATGCCGTATGCCTTCTTGACTACCTTATCCACCTGCGTTACCACTTTCAGTGACCTGTGGACCTGTACGCCCAGATCTCTCTGCCTGTCAATACTCCTATGTGTTCTGCCATTTACTGTATACTTCCCACCTGCATTAGACTTTCCAAAATGCATTACCTCACATTTGTCCTGATTAAACGCCATCTGCCATTTCTCCGCCCAAGTCTCCAACCAATCTATATCCTGCTGTATCCTATGACAATCCTCATCACTATCCGCAACTCCACCAACCTTTGTGTCATCTGCAAACTTACTAATCAGACCAACTACATTTTCCTCCAAATCATTTATATATAATACAAACAGCAAAGGTCCCAGCACTGATCCCTGTGGAACACCACGAGTCACAGCCCTCCATTCAGAAAAGTACCCTTCCACTGCTACCCTCTGTCTTCTATGACCGAGCCAGAACTGTATCCATCTTGCCAGCTCACCTCTGATCCCGTGTGACTTCACCTTTTGTACCAGTCTTCCATGAGGGACCTTGTCAAAGGCTTTAATGAAGTCCATATAGACGACACCCACTCCCCTTCCTTCATCAATCATCTTCATCAATTCCTCAAAAAACTCAATCAAATTAGTGAGACACGACCTCCCCTTCACAAAACCATGTTGCCTCTCGCTAATAAGTTTGCTTGTTTCCAAATGGGAGTAAATCCTGTTCCGAAGAATCCTCGCTAAGAATTTCCCTACCACTGACATAATTCTCACCGGCCTATAATTTCCTGGATTATCCTTGCTACCCTTCTTAAACAAAGGAACAACATTGGTGGCAACATGTATTCAAAATTGGCTGGTTGACAGGGAACAGAGTGTTGTGGTTACTGCATCATTTTCGGGTTAGGGGAAGTGTTGTAGTGGAGTTGCCCAGGGATCAGCTTTGGGACAGTTTGATGTCCCTGATATATATTAATGATTTAGATCTTGGTGTACAGGGCACAATTTCACAGTTTGCGGATGATACAAAACTTGGAAGCATTGTGAACTTTGAGGTGGATAGTGTAGAATTTCAAAAAGTCATAGAGAAGTCGGTGGAATGGGTGGACAGGTGGCAGATGAAGTTCAATACGAAGGAATGTGAAGTGATTCATTTTGGTAGCAAGAACATGGAAAAACAGTATAATGTAAAGGGTATAACTCTAAAGTGGGTGCAGGAACAGAGGGACCTGGGGATATATGTACATAATCACTGTAGGTGGTAGAACAGGTTCAGAGAGCAGTCAATAAAGCATACGGTATTCTTGGCTTTATAAATGGGGGCATGGAGTACAAGAGGAAGGAGTTTATGCTGAAATAAAACAGGAAGTGCTTGAAAAACTCAGCATCTGTGGAGAGAGGAAAAGAGTTAACGTTTCAGGTCTGTGACATTCCATTATAACAGGCAAAAGTTAGAAATATAGTAGTTATTGAACAAGTGAAAAAGGGGAACGGGAAGAAGAACAAAAGAGAGACTTTGTGACGGCAGGAGAAATTAACTAACAAAGGTGGCATGGAACAAAGGCCAAGGGAGTGCTAACCGTTGTGTTGAAATACAAAAGCATAAGTCCGGAAAAAATGCAAATGGCAGAATAATGAACGACTCTGTCCAAACGCAAAATGGTGAAAAGACACGTTTAAAACAGCCACACAGTTAACAACAATGTAAAATAAAATAAAATAAACATTCATGTTCTGAAATTGTTGAACTCAATGTTGAGTTCAGAAAGCTGTAGAGTGCCTAATCAGAGGATGAGGTGCTTGTGTTGCGGTTCACTGGAAACTGCAGAAGGCCCAGGATTGAAATGTTGACCTGGGAGCAGGATGGTCAATTGCAATAGCAAGTAACCAGAAGCTCGGGGTCTTGCTGCAGCCAGAGTGGAAATATTCTACAAAATGATCACGCAATCTGGGGTTTCTCTCCCCAGTGTAGAGGTGACCACACTGCGAGCTGTGAATATAGTATACTAAATTGAAACAATTACAAGAAATCGCTGCTTCACCTGTAAGGAGTGCTTGAAGCCCTGCGTGGTGAGGAGAGAGGATGTAAAAGGGTAGCTATTACACCTGCTGTGATTGCATGGGAAGGTGTCGGGGGAAGTCGATCAGTTCGTGGGGGTGATGGAGGAGAGGAGCTGGGTGTCCCTGAGGGAACGATCCGTTCAGAATTTTGATCGGGGAGGAGAGGGGAAGATGAGTTTGGCGGTGACATCGCACTGGAAGTGGTGCAAATGGCAGAGGAAGATCCTTTGAATGAGGAGGCTGGTGGGGTGGAAAATGAGGACAAGGGGAACCCTGTTGCTGTTCTGGAAGGTGTGAGGTAAGAAGTGCGGGAAATGGGTCGGACACGGTCGTGGCCCTATCAACGACATTGGCGGTGAATCCTCGGTTGAGGATATCAGAAGACTTATCAGAAGCACTGTTGTTGGAAGCTGGAGGGCGGCACAGTGGCGCAGTGGTTAGCCCCGCAGCCTCACAGCTCCAGGGACACGGGTTCGATTCCGGGTACTGCCTGTGTGGAGTTTGCAAGTTCTCCCTGTGTCTGCGTGGGTTTTCTCCGGTGCTCCGGTTTTCTCCCACAAGCCAGAAGACTTGCAGGTTGATAGGTAAATTGGCCATTATAAATTGTCACTAGTTTAGGTAGGTGGTAGGGAAATATAGGGACAGGTGGGAATGTTTGGTAGGAATATGGGATTAGTGTCGGATTAGTATAAATGGGTGGTCGATGTTCGGCACAGACTCGGTGAGCCGAAGGGCCTGTTTCAGTGCTGTATCTCTAATCTAAAAACGGATGCATCAGAAATGGCAAAACTGGGATAATGGAATGGAGTCCGTACAGGAGGCACTGTGAAGAAGTGTAGTCGAGGTAGCTGTGGGAGCCGATGGGCTTATATTGATTATTAGTGGGCAAGCGATCACCAGTGCTGGAGAGAGAGAAGTCGAGGAAGGGAAGGCATGTGTCAGAGACGGACCATGTGAAGGGTAGAGAAAGGTGGAAATTGGACGCAAAGTTGATGATGTTTGAAGTTTTCCAGTTCAGAACGGGAGCGGAAAACATCACTGATACATTCATCAATGTACTGGAAAAAGGGGAAGGAGGATGAGTAGTAATGGAACAAGGAATTTTCGACATACACCACAAAAAGACCACCATAACAGGGACCCATTTGTGTATCCATAGCAGCATCTTCCATTGGGTATGTTGAAATTATATAAGGCACTAGTTCGGCTTCAGTTGGAGTATTGTGTCGAGTTCTGGGCACCACATTTAAGTGGGAACATAAATATTCCCTAGAATGGTTCCAGGGATGAAGAATTTCAGTTCTGAAGATAGATTGGAGAAATGAGAATGTTTTCCGTGGAGAACAGAAGGCGGAGAGGTGATTTGATGAGGTATTCAAAATCATGAGGGGTCCAGACAGAGTGGATAGAGAGAAACTGTTCCCACTCGTGAAAGTATAAAGAACGAAATGACAGCTTTAAGCCAAAAGGAAAAGTACATGTTAGAGCTGGAGCGGAGACAGAAGCAGATGGTTTGGCAAAGTGGATAAACTGATGCACTGAATGAGGAGACAGAGGATTCAATACAGTGAGAGGAGAGGATGAGATTCACAGGGAGAGACTGCAGCAGCGTGTTAGAGGAAATGTAATGGAGAGATCCCAGTAACGCAACTCAATTAATACATTGAAACATTAATCTCTGTCGTCATTGATGATAGAGAACAGTTCATTGGTTATAAAATATGTTCAATACATCTACTTCATACATTCAATTAAATTTAAATAGCAATGTATTCATCAAATCAGCCTCAGTCTTTATTGAATTTATCATTCACAGGGAATTTAAAGCACAGATTTAATGAACAAATCACCATTAATGAATAACTGATTCTGTTCTGTTTATTTATTCAGTCAGTATGTAAAGAAAATGAACTTTCTCCAAAATGAAATGAGGATCTGTGATGAAGCAGCTGAAGATGGTTGGGCCTAGGACACTACCCTGAGGAACTCATGCAGTGATGTCCTGGAGCTCAGATGATTGACCTCCAACACCCACAGCCAGCTTCCTTTGGGTTTGGTATGACTCCAACCAACAGAGCGTTCCCCCCCTGATTCCCATTGGCTCCAATTCTGCTAGGGCTCCTTGATACCATACTCGGTCAAATGCTGCCTTGATGTCAAGGGCAGTCACTCTCACCTCACCTCTTGAGTTCAGCTCTTTTGTGCAATTTTGAACCAAGGCTGTAATGAGATCAGGAGCTGAGTGGCCCTGGCAGAACCTAGACAGCATCACTGAGCAGGTTATTGCTAAGCAAGTGCTGCTTGATGGCACTGTTGATGACACCTTCCATCACTTTACTGATGATTGAGATTAGACTGATGGGGTGGCAATTGGCCGGGTCGGACTTGTCTTGCTGTTTGTGTACAGGAAATACCCGGGCAATTTTCCACATTGCAGGGTAGATGCCAGGGTTGCAGCTGTACTGGAACAGCTTGGCTAGGGGTGTGGCAAGTTCTGGAGCACAGGTCTTCAGTACAATTGCCGGAATATTGTCAGGACCCATAGCCTTTGCAGTATCCAGTGCCTTCACTCGTTTCTTGATATCACGCAGAGTGAATTGAATTGGCTGAAGTCCGGCATCTGTAATGCTGGGGACTTCAGGAGGAGGCCGAGATAGATCATCAACTCGGCACTTCCGGCTGAATATCGTTGCACATGCTTCTGCCTTACTTTTTGCACTGATGTGCTGGGCTCACCCATCATTGAAGTTGGGATATTTGTGGATCCACCTCCTCCAGTTAGTAGTTTAATTGTCCACCACCATTCAGGACAGGATGTGGCAGGACTGCAGAGCTTAGATCTGATCCGTTGGTTATGGGATCGCTTAGCTTTGTCTATTGCAAGCTGTTATGCAGTTTGGCATGCAAGTAGTCCCGGGTAGTAGCTTCACCAGGTTGACACCCCATTTTGAGGTGTGCCTGGTGCTGTTTCTGGCAACCCTCCTGCAATCTTTATTGAACCAGGGTTGGTCTCCTGGCTTGATGGTAAATGGTAGAGTGGGGGATATGCCGGGCCATGTGGTTATAGATTATGGTTCAGTACAATTCTGCTGCTGATGATGGCCCACAGCGCTTCATGGATGCCCAGTTTTACGTTGCTCGATCTGTTCAAAATCAATCCGATTTAGCACGGTGATGGTGCCACACAACACGATGGACGGTATCCTCAATGTGAAGGTCGGACTTCGTCTCCACAAGGACTGTGCGGTGGTCACGCCTACCAATACTGTCTTGGACAGAAGCATCCGCGGCAGGCAGGTTGGTGAGGACGATGTCAAGTATGTTCTTCCCTGGTGTTCATTCCCCCACCACCTGTCGCAGACCCAGTCTAGCAGCTATGTCCTTTAGGACTCGGCCAGCTCGGTCAGTAGTGGTGCGACCGAGCCACTCTTGGTGATAGAGGTAGAAGTCCCCAACCCAGAGTACATTTTGTGCCCTTGCCACCCTGAATGCTTCCTCCAAGTGGTGTTCAACATGGAGGAGTACAGAGTCATCAGCTGAGGGAGGGCGGTAGGTGGTAATCAGTAGGAGGTTACCTTGCCCATGTTTGACCTGATGCCATGAGACTTCATGTGGTCCGGTGTTGATGTTGAGGACTCCCAGGGCAACTTCCTCCGTACTGTAGGCCACTGTCCCGTCACCACTGCTTGCATTGGTCCTGCCGGTGGGACAGGACATACCCAGGGACAGTGATTGCAGTATCTTGGACATTGTCTGTAAGGTCTGATTCCGGGAGTATGACTTTGTCAGGCTGTTGCTTGACTCGTCTGTGGGACAGCTCTCCAAACTTTGGCACAATCCCCCAGATGTTAGTAAGGAGGGCTTTGCAGGGTCGACAGGGCTGGATACGCCATTGTCGTTTCCGGGTTGTCCGTCCAGTTTCATTCCTTTTTATTGCTTTGCAGCGGTTTGTTACAACTAAGTGGCTTGATGGGCCATTTCAGAGGGCATGTAAGCACATTGCTGTGGGTCTGGAGTTACATGTAGGCCAGATCAGGTAAGCACAGGAGATTTCCTTCCCTAAAGGACATTAGTGAACCTGATGTGTTTTTACAAAAGCAAAACAATGGTTACACGGCCATCATTAGACTAGCGCTTAATTCCAGATTTATTAATTACATTCAAATTCCACTTCTGCTGTGGTGCGATTCGAACCTCAGTCGCCAGGGAAATACTTTTGGCTTTTGGATTACTAGTCCAGTGATAATACCGCGACACCACCACCTACCGTTTTGTCTCATTTGCATCTGCTGGTGTCCCTGTCTCGCCGCAGTTACTGTTCCCCTCTCACCATCTCCATCTGCAGATGTCCCTGTCTCACTACAGTTACTGTCTCCCTCTCATCATCTCCATCTGCTGGTGTCCCTGTCTCACTACAGTTACTGTCTCCCTCTCACCATCTCCATCTGCTGGTGTCCCTGTCTCACTACAGTTACTGTTCCCCTCTCACCATCTCCATCTGCAGATGTCCCTGTCTCACTACAGTTACTGTCTCCCTCTCACGATCTCCAGTGAGAATAGCACGACGCCACCGCCTCCTGCCAAAGGCAGGTAGTGAGGCAGGAAAACCTATCATTATACTCAGGGACTCAGGAGCGACCCAAGCCCTCTTGCTGGGGAAAGACATGAGGTTTCCACCAGAGAGTGACTCGAACGCTACAGTTTTAGTTCATGGAATTGGAGGATGTGTATTACCGTACCTTTGTATAAGGTACGCCGAGACAGTGACTTCATATCTGAGATAGTAACTGTAGGTGTTGTCCACAGTTTAACCTTTAACGGAATTTATCTACTACTAGGCAATGAACTTTGCCGGTTCAAAAATATCAGTTTTTCCTTTGGTTACAGAGGAATCATGTGAAATTAAGGAAAAGGACCAATTACAGGAACAACTGCCTGGAATATTTCCTGCATTGTTACTTACTCAAGCAATGGCTAAACAGGATCCATTGTCGGAGGTAAATAGGGCACCACATATTGATAATCAGGCATCGTCAACCTTATTTGGGGATTTAGACAATCCAAATGAGGTGTTTAACAGATCATCTATCATTGCAGCACAGCAAGCTGATCCAGAGATCTATCAAATAGTACAGATGGCTCTGTCAGAAGATGAGGTTAAAGGAGTTCTGGAAAGCTATTATATAGCAAACGAGGTTTTGAGGAGGAAATGGAGACTGCCTCATAGACCTGCCAGTGAAAACTGGACAGTTGTTGAACAGATTGTGGTACCACTTAAATATTGATAAGGATTATTAAGGTTAGCACACGATATTCCTTTTTCAGGATGTAGGGGAATTCGGATGACCAAATCACACATAAGCAACATTATCAATGGCAGGTCTTACAAAGGATGTGAGACAATTTTGTAGGTCATGCTACACCTGTCAAATAGTGGGGAATCCTCTAAATACCATAAAACCAGGGGATGAGGTATTAGTGTTGTTACCGAGACAGGGCGAATCAGTGAAAACACTGTTTAGTGGCCCATGTAGAGTGATCAAAAGAGTGGGTAACGTAGATTACTTGATTGAGACCCCTGATCGCCGGGTGAAGAATCGGTTGTGTCAAGTTAATATGCTCAAACTATATTACCGCAGGGAGGAGGATAAGCCAGTACAGGTGTGTCAGGTGATCAGGTCTGTGGAGAAGGAAAAGGATAGTGAGGGTGAGGCAGAAGTAAGCCGAGGAAATTCTCAGATTGAACCTCCAACTATTCGATTAGCGAATGCAGAATGGCTAGGGAAAATTAAACGATAGGCTTTTACAGTTAGAGGCAAAACAGTGCGAGGTCCTAACCAGGGTTTTCACAACGTTTCAAAAAGTTTGTAGGGATAAGCCAGGATGTACAACCTTAGCCACACATGATGTGGGTATATGGGGAGCCATTCCTTTAAACTGACATCCTTGGAGCTTCGGTCCAGATAGACAGGCCCACGTGGAAGCAGAGGTACAATGCATGCTGAAGGGCAGCTGAGATGAACCTAGTCAGGGCAGCTGGAATTCCTACATGGTCTTGATGACTAAACCTGGTGGGACAGCTCAAACTTGCATAGACTCTAGAAACGTCACTGTGGTAAAGAAGGCAGACTCCGACCCAAATTCTGATTTAAAGGACTGTATGGACAGAGTGGGCAACACAATGTGCCTTAAAGAGACAGCTATGTTGGAAGGATACTATCAAATTCCTTTGACACCCCAGGGTAAGAAAAAATCAGCTTCTGTTACACCGGACAGGGATTTTCAGTGTCAATTGATGCCATATAGGTTAAGGGGCACTCGAGCAACTTCTCAGAGAATAGCGTAACCATTAGTGGTCGGTGCTCCTAGCTGTGCAGCTCACCTGGCTGAGGTGATGGACAATAGGCAGAATTGGAATGATAACACGAAACAGTTGCAAGATGATGCTTGTTAATTGGAACAACCTTTTGAACATTTAAAGCCAAAATATTCTGGTGGAAATTGTTGCTGTAGTTTAAACTTTTTTTTTTCCAGAAATGTGTATATCTGTAAATGCGTGGAAAAAAGATACTAGCATTTTTTTAATTTGTATTTTTTTTCGTCATTGTAATGAAACACATTTCGGGAATGGCGTTTCATTCCACTGGGGGTGGAGGTGTCATGGTCCTGTAGTTTTTCAGAATATGCAGTTTGCCTTTGAGGCTTTCAAGTGATCCGTATTGCTTTAAGAGCCGGCAAACCTTAGGAGTTAGAGGAAGGTGCATTTTCATTGCCTTAGAAACAGCCATTTGGAGACTGCAATTAAAGGGTGCATTCTCGTTACCATAGAAAGAGACACTGGGAGTGAACCTGATGCAATACATTTGTTACAATTCAGTTTTGAACTGGCTGATGAGTTGAAGACAGTTTTTTCTAACAGACAGATTGACAGAAGACACCGCTGTGGCGTCAGCACCTGGAAAAAGAGCTCTCAACCATTTAAACTGAAGGAATGGGAATTTAGTCTAGTTATTATCTTTCAAAATTCTAAAAACTCAAGCCAAGATAGAGATCTCTGGTCATTTAAACTGAAGGAAGGGAAGTTGGACTGTGACAATATTTTACCCCTCAAAAACTCTAAAGTCAGCTTGGTTCCATTGAAAGAGTTTGCAAGTCATTAATTATTGCAATTCGCTCGAGAAGGAAAGCAACATTCCATGAAGACTTCAAGCAACAAACATCCTGTGAGAACTACGAGCAACATCCTGTGATGACTTCAAGCAACATTGGACTGTAAATTTGCAAGGACTCAATTTGTTCCATTTTAAATGTTGCTTTTATCTTCATAGTGTTTAGTTCTTCTAATTAAACAATTAATTTATTGATTTAAGTGCAAGATGAAATACTGCGATAACATGTCTCTATTTTCAGCAATACCCACGTTCTGTGCTACTAAACGATGATGAATAAAGTTATTGTTGATTGTTATCTTCGGCTTCATAAGGTATTGGCGAATTATATTGCAGTTCATTGTTATATTGGTCTTGATAAATAATATAAAGTGAAAAGAAAGCTGCAGTTAATTTTACATTGAACCTGAAAAACTTTTTTGTTCTTTATTTGTTCAAAGGATGTAGACATCGCTGGATAGGCCAGCATTTATTGCCCATCCCTAATTGCCCTTCAGAGGCTGGTTGTGAGATTGAACCATTACAGTCCATCTGGGTCAGGTACACTGCAGTGCTGTTAGAAAGGGTGTTCCAGGATTTTAAATCATTGATAGTGAAGGAACAGCAACATTGTCCAAGTCAGGATGGTCTGTGGCTTGGAAAGAAACTTGCAGGTGGTCATGTTCCCATCTATCTGCTGTCCTTGTCCTTCTAGGTGGCAGACGTCGTGGGTTTGGAAGGTGCTGTCAGGGGAGCCTTTGTGTGTTACTCCAGTGCATCTTGCTGATGGCACACATTGCTGCCACAGCCCATTCCAATGCTGCCATGGACACATGTATCTGCGATAGGCAGATTGGTGAGGACGAGGTCAAGTATGTTTTTCCCTCTTGTTGGTTCGCTCACCACCTGCCACAGACTCTGTAGAGCAGCTATGTTCTTTGGTACACAGCCACTACAGTCAGTAGTGGTGCTAACGAGCCACTCTTGGTGATGGACAGTGAAGTCCCCCAAGCAGAGTATATTCTGTGCCCTTGCCACACTTAATGCCTCCTCCAAGTGCTGTTCAACTTAGAGGAGTACTGATTCATCAGCTGAGTGAGGGGGTCAAGGGTGGTATGTGTTAATCAGTAGGAGGTTTTCTTGCCCATGTTTTACCTGATACCATGAAACTTCATGGGCTCTGAGGTCCCTCATCCCTGGGACCATTCTATTCAATCTCACCCTTCATGCTCTAAGGATAACAATCCCAGCTTTTCCAGTCTCTCCACATGAACTGAGGCCCTCATCCCTGCTCATTTTCTGGTCAATCTCCCTTTTAACATTCCCTGCTCCATGGTGAATAATCGCAATTTCTCCATTCTTTCCACATTCACTGAAGTCACACATCCCTGCTCCCATTCTGGTCAATCTCCTCTTTCACCCTTTCTAAAGCCTTCATGTCTTTCATAAAGTGTAGTTTCCAGAACTGGCCACAATACTGCAGTTGAGACAGCAGCACATGTACAGGCCGACACCACCTACCCCGACAGCATCTCATCAAGCAAGACGATTCAGAGTGCGACAAAATAAACGTGGTTACAACAAAGAAAGTGCTTGCTGCCGCCCTTGGACACCGTCTCCTTGTGGGAAATGGAGGCAGAATTCCCAACTCCCACCTCTTTGTTCCATCAATCAAAATGATAGTTGCTCATCCCCCAATACACTTTGAGAGAGTCGTCAGCAAAGCATTTGGGATCTTGGGCTTCATAAATGTAGGCATTGAGTATAAAAACAGGGAAATTGTGCTGAACCATGATAAAGCTCTGGTTTATGACTTTAACCCCTTGCAGGGACTAAACCAAATCAGCAGCACATCCCCACGAATCTCCTTTAAGCAAGCTGAAACCAGACAAACTCTCAAACACTTATTTGAGTCCAAAGAATTGCACCAGCTTTCCCACAAAGAAAGAAAACCAACAGAGAATTTTACCATCTTTCAGATAACCTTTTTCTAATATTTTTGTGGCTTAATCATAAATAGTCCACATATTATAAGGGTCTGGGAAACTCTCTTCAATACGTATCTCTCCATTTAAAGAGACACAGAGAGGTGGATCTTACAATTGTATACAGAATACTACATGAGACAATTTATTAACTTTTATATATTTATTAAAATATTTAACCTGCAATAAACTTCTTAAGTGTATAAGTATATCACAATATCAAATATTACTGAGAGATGCAACACACATTCTTATTTCTAACATAGAATCCAAAAGTTTAGTCTTGCTAATTCTACAGCAAAATTATCTTAGAATATCCAGGAGATCCATCAAAATTTAAAGTAAACGTGTACCTTAAATCCCCGATTAAGGCATGGGATGAGAAGTGGTGTCGAGGATTCAACACCACTCAGTGTTTTCTTTCGTACCTTGTATTTCTATACTATGTCTAAGGTGTCATATGACTTTTGAATTTTGCATGTGACTTTTTTGTCGTTCCTTTGAAAATCCATATATTTGTTTTACTCGAATTTGCAGTTTGTGGGCTTTTATCTGGTGAAAGTGTTTATAATGGTGTTTACCTGATGTCTTTTGTTCCCATTTGTTGTTAATTACCCTTTCCAAGGCACTCCAAAGCAACCCCAGGAGCCGCACTGTCTGAACAACGACCCTATACTCTAATTAAGGTTTATTGCTACCTCTTACTGAGGTCACACACGATATTTCAATCTGTGTGTTTATCGCCCATGTCCCTGGTAATGGCGATTCTATTCTGACAAAGACCTTGAAATGTTTAACTCTACCATCTTAAAGGGGACCTCAGTGAGCGCTGAAAACTAACCATTTATTACATATTTAACTCTAAAGGTATAATCTACCAACTATTTCCAAATTCTACTTAATCAAGCCTATTATACCTATATTCCTTCACAACACTTCAGGGAGAATGTGAGGGCCCTTTAGAGAGTGCAGAGGAGATTTACCAGAATGGTTCCAGGGTCGAGGGATTTTAGTTACAAGGTTAGATTGGAAAAGCTGGAATTGTTCTCCTCAGAGCAAATGAGATTGAGGGGAAATTTGATAGAGGTTTACAAGATTATGTCAGGATTTGATAAGTTAGACAAGTAAAATCTCTTCCCATTAACTGCTGGGACAAGGACTAGGGGACGCAGATTGAAGGCTTAGGATGAAAGATGCAAGGAGGAGGGGGAGGAATATTTTTTTACACAGCGTGCAGAAATGACTGGAACTCACTGCCCTTGAGGGTGATGGAAGTGGAGCCAAATGATTTCAAAAGGAAATTGGATGAACACTTAACGAAATAAACTTGCAGGTCTACGGGGAATGAGCAGGGGAGTGGGACTGACTGGATAGTTCCATGGGGAGCCAGCATGGACTCAATGGGCTGAATTTCCTCCTTCTATCCTGCGAATGGCACTATGACACTCTGGAATCTTTTCTCAAAGTCTTCAGGATGATGGTTAGGAGATTGTGGAAGCTCGTGTTTAAACTCAGCGTTGTCTGTGTTGACAGCTCCGTAGCTTTCCAGATCATTGTTCAAGTTCTTGCACCAGGCTCCCGTTAATGGTGTTAGCTGTCACCGTGATCATGTCCTCTCAGAGACCCACCCAGGCTTTGAGATTTGTCTTTGTCCTCGTTCCAGATCTTCTCAAACTCTGAGTCATTCCGCAGATCTTTCCACAGATATTGTCAAGCCATGTCATCCCAGTCATCTGCCTGTGTGAAGAAACAGGCAGCGGCATATTTCACCAGGTTCAGCTCTGGGTTTACTTTGGAACAGATTCCTGACAACAGATTCCTGTTGCCAGTGGCCCACAAACTGACTAAAATCTAACCTGCCAAACAGAAAAACAGAATTCTCAAACTTCGACCTGACAATCATAACAACTGAATTCCTAAACTTCGACCTGACAATCAGAAAAAACAGAAATCCCAAACTCTGAGCTGCCAATCAGAAAGAGAGAATTCCCAAACTCTGACCTGCCAATCAGAAAGACACAATTTCCAATTCTGACCTGTCAAACAGAAATAGAATACCCAAACTCCGACCTGCCAATCAGAAAGACGGAATTCCCAAATTCTGACCTGCCAATCAGAAAGACAGAATTCCCAATGATACTGATCCTGCTTCCAGCTATGGTAATCCCAAAGTTGTTCACAGCAATGAGGGCCATCGAAACTGAGGTCACTGTTGTGTTGTAGGAAACGTGACAGGCATTGAGTGCACAGCAAGATCCCACTGACAGTTCTGTCACTGACCTAAAACATTAACTCTATTTCTCTCTCCACAGATACTGCCAAACCTGCTGAGTATTTCCAGTACTTTCTGCTTTTATTTCGAACTGATGTTGCTTAGAGTTAAATATTGGGCCCAGGAACACCAGGGAAAATAGCCCACTCCCCGCTCTTCTTGGAATCGTGCCTTGGGATCTTTTACATCCACACAAGAGGGCAGAGGGGGCCTCATATTAATGTCTCATCGTGAAAACCCGCACCTCCGATAATGTGGCACTTACACAGTACTGATCCTCTGGCAGTGAGGCACACCCTTCAGTACTGACCATTCTACATTGCAGCATTCCCTCAGGACTGGCCATCCGACAGTGCAGCGCTCCCTCAGTACTGACACTCCGCCCCCCCCGATACTGCTGCATTCCCTCAGAACTAATCCTCCGACAATGTGACACTCCCTCACTACCGACCTTCCCACAGTGCAGTACAGCCTCAGTACTGACCCTCCGACAGTGCAACACTCCCTCAGTACTGACCCTTCGACAGTGCAGCACTCAGTCAGTACTGACCCTTCGATGCTGCTGCATTCCCTCAATACTGACCCAGCGATAATGTGGCACTCACTCAGTACTGACCCTCTGACAATGCAGCGCTCCCTCGGTAGTGACTCAGTATTGACCCTCTGAAGTGCAGCACTCCCTCAGTACTGACCCTCCGACAGTGGAGCATTCCCTCAGTACTGACCCTACGACAGTGCAGCGCTCCCTCAGAATTGACCCTGCGACAGTGCAGCACTCCCTCAGTACGACCCTGCGATAGTGCAGCACTCCCTTATGTTTTCAAATTAAGCACGGCGCATATATCACCATGATTCCTTAAAACACTGTGAGGACATGGAAGATAATGTTCAACCAGGAGTGAGTCTACACATTTGACCCATAGTTCCATGAGTCCTCCCACCAAGTAGAATCGTTTATCTCATCAACCTCATCTTGTAGCTTCTTCGACTGTTGTTCCAGATTGTCGTACACTACAGCTATGGATTCGAGCTGCTTTCTCTCTTTACTCCAGCATGTGGGCAATGGCTGAATAGTATATTCGTATTCCTGGAGGTAAGTTATCAAGTCCTCTTTAATACTTTCTATCATGCTTATAATTTCTGTCTTTCGTTTATGTATGTCTACCAACTCCATCATTCCTATTCTGGTTGGTATTTGTGGGTTGAAATAGAACGTACTGTTGCTCACTGGACAAGTGTTGTTATGTCTATACTGGTATTCCTTCTGCGTAGTGGTTAAGACATATCTCCCCTTTCCCATATCGACCACATGGGTTAGCCCTGACAATGCTTTTCTAGTTTCCATGATGCAATTCACAGTGGCATTACATCCACATTTTGACTCTGCTGTTTTAGATTGAGGATGAGGACATATGACCACCTGGTTTTCCAGACTACACTCTGAAAACGTCGTTCCGGCTTTCTCTTTTCCAATTTCCACAACATAGGCTAATATATCATAATATTTTATGTAATCTTTTCCCCTTATCACCCCTGCATCTGTACCAGTGACCGAAGGGGACAGCAGACTGAGACCACTTTGGCTGTCTCACTGACCCCGGGGGAGAGCAGACAACCCCACTGAGTCTGTATCACAGACCGCGTGGAGAGCAGGCTGATCCCACTGTGTCTGTACCACTGACCCCGCGGGAGAGCAGACTGACCTGTCTGTATCTGTAACACTAACCCCGGGGAGAGCAGACTGACCCCTCAACGTTTGCAACACATATTCCCGGGGGTAGCAGATTGGCCCCAATGTTTCTGTATCACTGACCTCAGGGAGAGCGAACTGACCCCAGTGAGTATCTATCATGGAACCCGGTGGAGAGCAGACTGACTCCATTGTGTCTGCATCACTGATCAAAGGGGAGAGCAGATAGACCCCAAAGTGACTGTGTCGCTGACCCCGGGATCCAGCAGATTAATCCCACTGTGTCTGCCTCATTGACCCCTGGGAAAGTGGACTGACCCCATTCTGTCTTTATCACTGACATCGCCGGAGAACAGTCTGACACCAGTGTGCCTGTGTCACTAACCCCAGAACTTTTCAGTCTAATCCTACTGTGTCTGTATCATAGAGCATGGGGAGAGCATACTGTCCCCACCGTGTCGTTAACACTGACCCCGGGGAAAGCAGACTAACACCACTCTGCCTGCAACACTGTGCCCGGGGAGTGCAGACCGATTCCATTGCCTCTGTATCCAGACACCGGGGGAGAGCAGACTGGTCCCGCTGTGTCTGTATCACTGACCGAAATGGACAGCAGACTGGCCCCTCTGTGTATCACTGACAATGTGGAGAGCAGATTGATCCCACTGTGCCTGTTTCCATGACCCTCGGGGTACAGCAATCTGAAAATACTGTGTATCACTGATCCATGTGGAGAACAGATTGAGACCACTGTGTCTGTAACACTGACCGAAGGGGACAGCAGGCTGGCCCCTCTGTGTATCACTGACACTGTGGAGAGCAGATTGACCCCACTATGCTTGTTTCACTGTGCAGTTACATCCCACTGTGTCTGTAACAGTAACCCGGGGAGAGCAGACTGACCCCACTTTGTTTGTATCACTGACCCGGGGAGAACAGACTGATCCCACTGATGTCTGTATCACTATGCCCGGGGAGAGCAGACTGATCCCACTGTGTCTCTATCAATGAGCCCGTGGGAGAGCAGACTGACCCCAAAGTGTCTGTGTCATTGACCCGGGACGAGAACAGACTGGCCCCTTAATGTCTGCATCACAGACGCCGGGGAGACTAGACTGACCCCACTTGTCTGTATCACTGACCGGAGGGGAAAGCAGACTGTCCCCATTGTGTCTGCATCACTGACCCAGGATCCAGCAGATTGATCCCACTGTGTCTGCATCCCTGACCCAGGATCCAGCAGATTGATCCCACTGTGTCTGCATCACTGACCCTGGGAAAGCGGACTGTCCCCACTGTGTCTGCATCACTGACCCCTGGGAAAGCAAACTGACCCCATTCTGTCTTTATCACTGACATCGCCGGAGAACAGACTGACCCCAATGTGTCTGTGTTACTAAGCCCTGAGGAGTGCAGTCTGAATCCATTGTGTCTGTATTATCGAGCATGGGGAGAGCAGACTGTCCCCACCGTGTTGTTATCACTGACCCGCGGGAGAGCAGACTGACACCATTGTGTCTGTATCACTGACCCCGGGGAGAGCAGTCTGATTCCATTGCCTCTGTATCCAGACACCGGGGGAGAGCAGACTGACCCCACTGTCTCTCTTTCACTGACCGAAAGGGACAGCAGACTGGCCCCTCTGTGTATCACTGACAATGTGGAGAGCAGGTTGGCCCCACTGTGTCTGTGTCCCTGATCCTAGGGGTACGGCAATCTGAAAATACTGTGTATCACTGACCCCTGTGGAGAACAGACTGACCCAACTGTGTCTGTATCATTAACCTCGCGGAGCGCATATTGATCCCACTGTATCTGTATCAGTAACCCTACGGGAGAGCAGTCTGACCCCAATGTGTCTGCATCACTGACGTGGGGAGAGCAGACTGACAACAAAGTGTCTGTGTCACTGACCCCGGGGAGACAAGTCCGACCCCACTGTGTCTGTATCACTGACCCGAGGGGAAAGCAGACTGTCCCCACTGTGTCTGCATCACTGACCCCCAGGAAAGTGGACTGACCCTACTTTGTCTTCATCAGTGACCCAACAGGAGTGCAGTCTGACCCCACTGTGTCTGTATCATCGAGCACGGGGAGAGCAGACTGACACCATTGTGTCTGTATCACTGACCGAAGGGGACAGCAGACTGGCCACTCTGTGCATTACTGACACTGTGGAGAGAAGATTGTGCCTGTTTCCCTGACTCCAGGGGTTTGGTAATCTGAAAATACTGTGTATCACTGACCTCGTGGAGTGCAGATTGATCCCACTGTGTCTGTATCACTGTGCAGTTTCATCCCACTGTGTCTGTATCACTGACCCCAGGAAGAGCAGACTGACCCCACTTTGCCTTCATCACTGCCCCGGGGAGAGCAGACAGACACCAATGTGTCTATATCAGTGACACGGGATGAGCAAACTGACAGCATTGTGTCTGTATCACCGACCCCGGGGAAAGCAGCCTGATTCCATTGCTTCTGCACCACTGACTCGGTGGGAGAGCAGACTGACCCCACTGTGTCTTTATCACTGACTCAAGGGGACAACAGACTGGCCCCTCTGTGTATTACTGACACTGTGTAGAGCAGATTGACTCCAATGTGCCTGTTTCCCTGACCCCAGGGGTGTGGCAATCTGAAAATGCTGTGCATCACTGACCGCTAAGGAGAACAGACTGACCCCACTATGTCTGTATCACTGACCCCGGGGAGAGCAGACTGACCCCAATGTGTCTATATCACTGAGCCAGGGAGAGCAGACTGACCCCACTGTGTCTATATCACTGATCCGCGGAGAGCAGACGGAACCCATTGTGCCTCTATCAGTGACCCCGTGGGTGAGCAGACTGACCCCAAAGTGTCTTTGTCACTGACCCTGAAGGAGAACAGGCTGACTCCATACTGTCTGTATCACAAACCCTGGGGAGAGCAGACTGACCCCACTGTGTCTGTATCACAAACCCCGGGGGGATCAGACTGAACCCACAGTGTCTGTGTCACTGACCCGCGGGGAAAGCAGACTGTCCCTACTGTGTCTGTATCACTGACCCTGTGGGCGAGCAGACTGACCACACAGTGTCTCTTTCACTGACCCGGGGAGAGCAGAATGACCAGACTGTGTTTGTATCACTGACTCCGGTAGAGAGCTGACTGATCCCACTGTTTCTGTGTCACTCACCCCGGGAGAGATCAGACTGACCCCACTGTGTCTGACTTTCACTCCCTCTCTGACTTTCTCTGTCTCTTTCTCTGCTTTCTCTCGCTTTCTTTGGCATTTTCTGACTTTCCCCTTCCGTCAATTTCATCGCCCACCAATTTCTCCCCCTCAAGTTTCAAAATGACTTTGGGGCCCCTGTCAATTTGAGTGCAGTGTAGATTTACTGGAATGTTTACCAGGCTCCAAGGGTTCAATTACAGGGCAATGGGGAACAAATAGGTATGTATTCCCTGGAACTTTGTAGGATGAGGGATGATTTGGTCAAATTTGGTGAGATATTAAGCGGAACTGATGGGGTATATTGGGGTCAAAAATACTATTTCGACAGGTCAGGGAGTCTGGCACCAGTGAGCACGGTATAAAAAATAGAGGCAGACCTTTCAGGAGTGAATTTAGGCAACACTTCTACACACATAAGGTGGTATTAGTCCTTTGATGATAAACAAATTGTTCATTTTTAAATCTAAGGCTGACCTCATCGAATTCCTTTTGGAAATTGAAATATTGTTCTGCCGCTCTCTGTCTCTGAGTCACTCTGTTTCTCTATGTGTTTTAGTGCGTGTGTTTCTGTGAGTATGTTCTGTGTGAACGTGTGTCTGTGTGCATGTGTTTCTGTGTGCATGTGTTTCTGTGTGCATGTGTGTGTTCCATTTGTTTGTGTGTGTGTTTCTGTGTATATGTGTGTGTTTCTGTGTCTGCTTCTGTGAGTGTGCCTCTATGAGTGTGTGTGGCTATGCCTTTTTCTCTGTCACTTTTCCGAAACTTTGTAAAACCCATATACATCTGTTTGGCTGCGTTTGGTGACACCACAACTGCAGACAGTGCACTTTCTTATGCAGGCTGGTAAGAAACCCATATCCGCAGCTGGCTCCAATGTTCCCGTGAAAGTTCGGTTGTTGTGAGTGCCCAGTTTTTTTTTGTCATGAACAGTCACTTGAAATTGTTCAAGAATCTTTGCAGACACATACACTGCATCACAGAACAAGACCTGCATGGTTCCTTCCAGATTGCTGCAAAGAATTTTGCAGCAAAGCTGAGCGACACTCTCCTTCCTCTCCCCGTGCTCGATGATACAGACACAGTGGGGTCAGACTGCACTTCTGTTGGGTCACTGATGAAGACAAA
Source organism: Heterodontus francisci (assembly GCF_036365525.1). Classification (NCBI taxonomy): domain Eukaryota; kingdom Metazoa; phylum Chordata; class Chondrichthyes; order Heterodontiformes; family Heterodontidae; genus Heterodontus; species Heterodontus francisci. Next base: position 638,007 of record NW_027141326.1, read on the forward strand.
GTAGGGCCAGTCTGCTCTCTTTCTCTTTCTCGCTGGTTCTTTCTCCCCATTGCCATACTTCCCTCTCTCTGTTATCCTCTCTCCATCTCTGTCCCTGTTCTTTCTCACTGTTACTCTCTCCATCTGGATGGAGGAGGCGAAAGAGAGGTATATATAGAGGCAGCTTTCTTCTCTTCTTCTTCTTTGGCCTTTTTGTCTCGAGAGACAGTGGGTAAGTGCCTAGAGGTGGTCGGTCGTTTGTGAAGCAACGCCTGGAGTGGCTATAAAGGCCAATTCTACAGTGACAGACTCTTCCGTGGGCTCTGCAGATAAAATTAGTTGTCGGGGCTGTTACACAGTTGGCTCTCTCCTTGCACTTCTCTCTTTTTTCCTGCCAACAGCTAAGCCTCTTCAACTCACCAGTCTTTAGCCCCGCCTTTATGGCTGTCAGCCAGCTCTGGTGATCACTGGAAACTGACTCCCACGACTTGTGATCAACGTCACAAGACTTCATGTTGTGTTTGCAGATGTCTTTAAAGCAGAGACATGGACAGCCATTGGGTCTGTTACCAGTGACGAGCTCGCTGTACAATGTGTCCTTGGGGATCCTGCCATCTTCCAGACGGCTCACATGGCCAGGCCATTTCAAGCGCCGCGGGCTCACTAGGGTGTATATGCTGGGGATGTTGTCCACCTCGCGGACTTCTGTATTGGAGATACGGTCCTGCCACCTGATGCCAAGGATTTTACAGAGTAAGGAAAGATGAAATGAATTGAGACGTCGCTCTTGGCTGACATACGTTGTCCAGGCCTCGCTGCCATAGAGCAAGGTACTGAGCACACAGGCCTGATACACTCGGACTTTTGTGTTCCGTGTCAGTGCGCCATTTTCCCACACTCTCTTGGCCAGTCTGGACATAGCAGTGGAAGCCTTTCCCATGTGCTTGTTGATTTCTGCATCTAGAGACAGGTTACTGGTGATAGTGGAGCCTAGGTAGGTGAACTCTTGAACCACTTCCAGAGCATGGTCGCCGATATTGATGGATTGAGGATTTCTGACGTCCTGTCCCATGATGTTTGTTTTCTTGAGGCTGATGGTTAGGCCAAATTCGTTGCAGGCAGACGCAATCCTGTTGATGAGACTCTGCAAACACTCTTCAGTGTGAGATGTTAATGCAACATTGTCAGCAAAGAGGAGTTTCCTGATGAGGACCTTCCGTACTTTCACCTTCGTTCTAAGATGGGCAAGGTTGAACAACCTGCCACCTGATCTTGTGTGGAGGAAAATTCCTTCTTCTGATGACTTGAGTGCGTGAGAGAGCAGCAGGGAGAAGAAGATATCAAACAGTGTAGATGCGAGAACACAGCTGTGTTTCACTCTACTCAGGATAGGAAAGGGATCTGATGAGGAGCCGCTATGCTGAATTGTGCCTTTAATATTGTCATGGAATGAGGTGATGATACTTAGTAGCTTTGGTGGACATCCGATCTTTTCTAGTAGTCTGAAGAGACCACATCTGCTGACGAGGTCAAAGGCTTTGGTGAGATCTATGAAAGCAAAGTAGAGGGGCATCTGTTGTTTGTGGCATTTCTCCTGTAGCTGGTGAAGGGAGAACAGCATGTCAATGGTGGATCTCTCTGCTCGATAGCCTCACTGTGCCTCAGGGTAGACATGCTCAGCCAGCTTCTGAAGTCTGTTTAAAACGACTCGAGGGAAGACTTTCCCCACTGTGCTGAGCAGGGAGATTCCACGGTAGTTGTTGCCGTCACCAAGGTCACCCTTGTCCATATAGAGGGTGATGATATTGGCATCTTGCATGTCCTGTTGTACTGTTCCCTCATCCCAGCACAGGCAAAGCAGTTCATGGACTGCTGAGAGTATAGCAGGCTTAGCACTCTTGATTATTTCAGAGGTAATGCCGTCCTTCCCATGGGATTTTCCACTGGTTACAGAATCAATGGCATCACTGAGTTCCGATTTTGTTGGCTGTTCGTCCAGCTCATCCATGACTGGCAGAGACTGGTCTGCAGTGAAGGCGGTTTCAGTGACAAAATTTTCCCTGGAGTACAGTTCTCGGTAGTGCTCCACCCAGTGGTCCATTTGCTTGCGTTGGTCAGTGATTGTGTCCCCAAATTTAGACTTGAGAGGGGCTATCTTCCTGATAGTTGGCCCAAACGCTTTCTTAATATCATTATACATTCCTCTGATGTTTCCGGCGTCGGAGGTCGGCTGAATACGACTGCATTGGTGTTGCCAGCAGTCATTTGCAAAGCGCCTGGCTGTTCTTTTTGCAGTGCTTCTGCCTACTTTAAGTGCTACAGATTTTAACTCACTGGGGCCTTTCTTGTAGTTCAACAGTGCAATGTGCCTAGCGGCTATGACAGGTTCCAAAGATTGAAACCAGTCCACATTCTGCTTCTCACGTTTGCCATAGGTGGTCATTACTGAGCCGTAGATGGCATCTCTGATGTGGGCCCACTTGGTTTCTGCATTCCCTGTAGGAGTGTTTTGAAGGGCTTTTTCAAGTGAAATTAGAAACGTGTGAAACAGCTGCAGATAAGAAATTCTGCTGTGTTGATTTGCGGGCATGGGGGCCCTTCTGCTTGGAGTGATGTAACTTCTTTGGTTTGAGTCTAACTTTGCTGCACACCAGGGAGTGGTCTGTGTCACAGTCCACTCTGTGGAAGCTGCCTGTGATTTGAACACTGTTCATAGAGGCTCGCCTTTTGATGATGAGGTCCAGCTGTTGCCAACGACGTGACCTTGGGTGCCTCCATGAAATCTGGTGTAAACCGTAGCGTGGAGTCAACTCCCCTTTGGCCCCTTTATTCCCATCACCCACTTGATCCTGGCCATCACGTGGGACTAAGTCCTCTTAATTCAGGCTCAGGCTGGGTGTTTGGGATATCGGGTTGCAGGAGAGCCACCCTCCAACTAATCCACCGGCTACAGTTAATGGCTTAGTACAAAGAGGAGAAAAATCAGTCCTTTCTTTAAATATCAATTTACTTTATTCACGTTGTTGTGCAATGTAAAAATAAGGCTTATACACTTGGTTAGACAAAAGCATGCAAATCAAACTGGGTTATACAGATAATAACAAAGTTAGCTAGAATTGCTAAGCACACCCACTAGGTTCCTCTGACCTTTCCCTGACCTAGTCACAGAAAACAAAGGATAATACCCGAAAAAGGGGAGAGCTGACGCTGGCCAGGCGTTCCATTCTCTCTCTCTTTTACGTCGTAGCCGCGTTGCAGACGCAGGGTCTTCGGATGGTTGGTCTCCAGAGTTTATCGCTGGCTCTGTTCCCGAGAAGTTCTATACTTATTCTCCTTCTTATCTCTCCAAAACGGAGCTGTCTCTTTCTGGTTGGTTTAAGCTTGCTCACCTCGTTCATATCTTCTCCTAATTGGCCCAGGCCCAAAGACCCCGGTATCATACCGTGCCCAAATAAGTCTCTTTTCTTGTGCTCTCGCCTTTGTCTTGTCACATAAATTAATTAGTTCAAACTGGTTTTTACCAGCACAGGCCAGTGTCTAAGCTCCAGGTTACGATAGTTCACAAACAATCCAGCAGTTTGTAACAGACTCTGTATTTATCACAGTCCCTGGCTAAAACTGGTGACAGGGTTTAGTGTGAAAGAACGAGTTAATGATGCAGCGGTTGTGAGTGGGACGCAACTCCAGCAGTCTCTCTCCATTCTCATTCATCCTTCCAATGCCATAACGCCCAAGGCAGAAGGGCCATGTGTCATGGTTAGCTCCAACCCCGGCATTAAAGTCCCCCAGCAGGAACAAATGTTCGATATTGGGAATGCTACTAATGATATTATGGCGTTCCTCATAGAACTGGTATTTTACTTCAAGTGGGGAGCAGCGTGTTGGAGCATAGATGCTGAGCAGGCGTACTGGACCAGAGGCGTGAGCAGTCGGAAGGACAATATGCATTCTGTGCCATGTGAGGGAGGCTCTATCATGCTGAGCAATGAGTTTCTGATGGTGTAGCCCACTCCATGTTGTCTTGGTTCTTCAGGATCCTGACCCTGCCAGTAGAAGGTGTAGTCTTGCTCTCTTAGAGATCCGTCCGCAGGGAGGTGTGTCTCCTGAAGTGCTGCAATGTCCAGATTGAATCTACTGAGCTCGTTGTTAATGATGGCGGTCTTCCGAGAATCGTTGATTTGTGTAAGGTCTTCCAACAGGCCGGGACACATAGTTCTGACGTTCCAGTTTGCAAAATGAAGAGTTGGCACCTTCTTTCCGTTTTTCGTCGTGCTGTGCGGTGCATTGTTACAGTCCACTTGTCGGGCAGCTTTACTCTGCATCGAACGCCACAGTCTACCTGCCCCGGGGTGTTTGATAGAACAGAGAAGTTGGAGATTTACTCTCTAGCTGACTACGGGCTGCACTCCGCTTGGCAGTATTTGATGGGACACTGTAGATGGAGATCTACTCTATATCGCTGGAATTTAGATGGTTAAGGGATGGCTTGATCAAAGTTCACAAGATAATAATGGAACTAAGGGACGATGAAGAGAAACCCTTCTCACTGGCTGGGAGAGTCTTCGACCAGGGGCAAAGTCTAAAAATCGAACATTATTCTAAAACACTTTCAAGAGTGACATTAAGAAATATTTCTGCACACACAGCATGGTAGCAGCTTGGAACTGTCTTCCACACGTGACCCTTCCCTACCCCTGTAATCTCCTCCAGCTCCACAGTCCTCCAATATCTGTGATCCTCTAATTCTGTCCTTTTGAGCAGCCCCAATTTTAATCGTCCCACCATTCGTGGCCGTGCCTTCTAGCTACCAAGGCCCAAACTCTGGAATTCCTTTCGTACTCCTCTCCATCTCACTACCTGTTTTCCTCTTTGAAGACGCTCCCTCAGACCAACCTATTTGACCAAGTTTTTGGTCGTCTCGTCTAATATCTCCTCAAGTGACTCAGCGTCAAATTTGCATTTTCTTTATTTATTTGTTGGATGTGTGCATTACTGGCTGGGCCAGCATTTATTGCCCATCCCTAATCACTCTTGAGAAAGTGATGGTGAATCTCCTCCTTAAACCACTGCAGTTTATGTAGTGTCATTACACCCGCAGAGCTGTTAGAAGACAGTTCCAGGATTTTGACCCAGTGACAGTGAAAGAGCAGTGATCTCACTGCTAGTCTGGATTGAGTGTGACTTGAAGGGAAGCTTGCAGTTGGTCCTGTTCCCGTGTGTTTTTTTCACTTTCTATCCTCCTCATTCTCACACTATTCTCCCCAGTCTCTTTGTCTATCTCTCTCTGTCTCTCGCCCTCTCTCTCTCTCTTTCTCCAACTCTGTCCAAGACATTATCTGTGTCTCTCTCACACTATCTCTCACTCTCCCTCTTTTAATCACTCTCTCCTTCCCTCTCTCCTTGGACAACCATGCTTTCAGTCATTTTGTGGTTAATGTCGAACCTGTAACTCTTACCCTTGCTGGGAAAGTCAATGTAGTTTGAAGATATCAAACATAGATCCAATACTCACCCTAAAACACTCACACGAAAGCCTCAATAATGAATTGGACAGAATGTGGGGATTATTACTAAGGTGCTGTCAAGCTCTGCTTACACCCTGTCTCCCTTCTTCCCTGCTTGTAAAGTGTATCAGTTTTTTTTGCAATATTTTTTCAACAGCATTATATGTAAAGTAAATGAAACCTGGGGCTCAACATCAACAGCCATTTTTGTCAGAAAGTTCCAAACAAATATCACACCTGGTGTGTTGAAGCGTTTCTTCATTTCACGCTTAAAAGGTTTTCAGGCTATGTTTAAATTTTTAGACTATGCCCCAAAGTTCCTGACTGCGCAGCCAGTGGGAATAGTTACTCTCTGCACACATTATCATTTTCCCTTATGATATTGAAAACATTGATCAAATCACCCCTTAACCTTCTAAATTCCAGGGATACAGATTAAATCTCCACTGACAATGTCCCAGTAAACACTCCCAAGCCAAGCACAATGGGAACACAGAAGGGGAAACCTGGGGTGAGATACAGGGTAAAGACAGGGCCTATTGTATTATGAACATAGAAATGGTCTTGTGTAGTACAAACTGAGACCGGGTGAAACAAAGCAGAACCAGAGACATGGCCGAGTGTAACAAACCGAGACGTTGTCTAGTGCAGTAATAATGGAGGCAGGGTCTCGCGCTTTACGAGCAGAGGCAGGATTTAGTGCAGTAATATCTGAAATAGATTGTTGGTCTTAAACAGATGAAGACAAGGTCGCGAATCGTGGGGCTGTTTGATTGTGGGATGAAGGGATGGAGTGTAATGTATCCAGTTAGCTGGTAACACAAATTGAGGTGAGACAGTAAGCTGTGAGGATGACACAGAGAGGGGGCGGAGTACGGAATATGGACTTCTTCAGTGAGTGGGCAAGAAAGTGGCTGATGGAATATACTGTGGAGAAAAGTCAGGTATTCACATTGGCTGAAAGAAAAAGTCATTGACATTGAAATGATTGTGTTTTATGCAACACATTATTTACATCAGAGTCAAAGCTGCTGAAGTAATGTGTTTGTTCAGGATACTGTAACTAATAGCAATGATCAGGGGTATAACCGTGTCAGTGGAGACGCATTCCCTGTATAAATCAGCACCCATTGGAATGGATCAGCTCAGAGTGCTGGAGCTGTGGGTTCCAGGCTAACAGAAGTCTCTGCTTCTCACAGAAATGGGATATCCAGCAATCCTTCAGATCACATTCATTTATTATCCTGTACCTGCTGCAATTGGAGTTCCTGGTAAGACTGTATATCAGTTGATAATGGTGTAACTCGATGTTAACTGTGCTGCTGTACACGGTATTATTTCTCACTGTGTGTTTTACACAGCCACCTGCTCTTTACCAGCAATTTACTAATGGAATCTCCTGATTGTCTACTCTTTCAGTCTTGCAGGAGCTGCATTATATTTAATGGTATTGGTTTTAGTAACCCTGGAATACTTACTGGATTATTGTGTTTATTTAATATATTTGAATCAGATGTCTCGGTTAAGATCAAGAAAAAGAGCTTCAGGAGATTTTCACATTTTCGTGATGTGCAACTAACCGGTCCTGGAATATTTTTATGATTTTTTTTCGCTGTTTGATACCGAGACCACCCACAATATCTATGCTACAAGGAGGCAGCAAAATATTCTCCCAACCCAATAACATGGTTCAGTTTAACAGGGATTTCAATGTATTTATTGGTTATCACTGTTATAAAATATACTATGTATGACTGACGCTGCTTCAGAGGTCTGGCTACTGAACTGAGTTTGCTGCTGCCTCTTTCACATCTCCTTCTCTGTTTCACCGTGGAGTCTTCACTGTCACTTAACTACATTGTAAAACAGAAAGTATTGATGTGATGTTTTATTGGTTTACACTGTATCAGTTGAATCAAGAGTCTTTTCATTTATCTGCAGATTATCAGCTGCACCGCTGGTGTTGGTGTTTTATTAATTTAATTACCCCACATTCTAACGGTGTACTTTATAATTCCAGGAGAATGAATTTCAATGATTCTGAGGTTTGTCTGGAAGAAGCTTTTGATTCTGTTTATTCCATGTATTGTAGATGAAGTGAAGAGTGCAGGTGAACAGGTGGAGACTTGTGTGCTCTATAGACACACTAAATTATTCAAAGATGTTTCACCATTGAACAAACTGACTCTTAAAATAGAATCATTGAACATGGGGCTGGTGAAGAGAACACAGGCACAGAATGTGATGAACAAATCGCGTGTGAAAAGTGGTATTAAGTAACAGTTTTCAGGATATGAGGAGTCCAGAGAGCTCGGGAGGGCAACTTAGAGAAGGAGCAGGAAGAATGAAACAGAGGGGAAAAGATAACCTGAAGGAAAGTGAAAGAGGAAGAAGCAGAGTGAATAAATCACTCGCATAAAGTGCTGGAATATTCAAAGTAATTATTGAGAAAAACTGAGAGTTGAAGCTGTCAGTTGTCAGATTGTGTTAATTTTACTGTTAGAATTGGTTCCTCAGTATTTATTTCTGTCAGGTCTTCATTTTGTTTTGTAGAAAGTTCATATTCCTTACTTATTGACTTCATGAACATAATAAAATCAGTTCTTCGCTGATGGTTATTCATTATTTAAATACTGTACTTCAAAATTTCTGTGACGATTGAATTCAATAAAGAGCGAGGCTGATAACAGAAATATGCTTAAATTGATATTTAATTGACTGTGCAAACTAAATGTATTGACTATATTGTATAACCAATGACACGTTCTCCAGCACCAATATTATTTTTTTAATAAATTAATTGAGTTTTGTTGCTGGGATCTATAAATTAGTTCTGCACGAACGCTTTGCTGCAGTCTCTCCCCCTGAAGCTCAGCCTCTCCTCTCACTTTATTGAATCCTCTGCCCATTGCTTCAATTTATCCACTTTCCCAAACCGTCTGCTCCTGTCTCCCCTCCAGCTCGAACATGACCTTTTCCTTCTCGCCCTCCCAATCTCACTCACTTGCTTCACTTCCAACTTCCTCTTCCAAATAAATCCCAACCCTCAAACTCACCGCAGCAGCTCTCAGACTTTTCCCACTTTGTACCAGCCTCTGTCTGTTCTCTGAACCCACAGAAACGAACCAGCTGTTCTCAAACCTTCCCGAACGACAATCTGGAGATAAATCCCCATTTAACACATTGGATTCCATCTCTGTAAAACACCTTCTCATTTCCCCACCGGTACTGCATCCTCAGTCAGTACTTTCAGTCGTTCCAGTGCTGACTTTATTCGCTTTCTAGATCAATTTCCCAATTCACCAATAATAATTGTATTTTAAACATTTCACTATGACAAAGCACTGCCCAGGTCAATGAATCAGTTTTCACTGCTCGATGCAGCAACAAAGCTGGGAATTTCAGCCCAGATACTGTCAAACTGCTGCTTTGTCTCCAGGTCTGATCAGTAATTTCCCTCTGTTCCAGTTAACTTGGTGGCGATTGTGATCCTGTCCCGGGGAAAGTGCGGTCTCTCCAAATGTATCACTGTCTACCTGGTGGGAATGGCAGTGCCTGATCTCCTGGTCGTTATGTCTAGTCCCATACTGTTGTGGATTGGTTTAATGTATTTCCCAGATTCATTCCTGAACACTACTCCCAAGTGTTGTCTCATGGCCGTTCTGCTTTCTGCATCCACATTTATTTCTGTCTGGCTCACAGTCTCTTTCACCTTTGATCGATTTGTGGCCATTTGTTGTAAGAAGCTACAAACAAAATATTGCACCAAGAAAGCGGCAGCTGTGGATGCAGGAACAGTGAGTGTGCTGGGCTGTGTACAGTCTCTCCCAATTTACTTTGCATATAAACCAAGATACATTATTGATAATGTTCCAATGCTTTGTGTTCATAAACCGAGCTTCTTCACTTCCCTCATATGGGCCGCATTTAAATGTCTTCACCGCATTTTAACCCCTTGTGTGCCAGCCTTGCTGATTTTGCTGCTCAATATTCTGACGATCAGACATATTTTATTCTCCAGTAAAGTACGCAGGGGATTCCGGAGTCACAGAAATGGAGCGAATTACAAGGACCCAGAGATGGAGAATCGGAGAAAATCAATTGTTTTACTCTTCAGTATATCTGGCAGTTTTATACTGTTATGGCTGCCCTGGGTTGTGTATGTCATTTATAAGCGAATTGCAGATATTTGGGATAATTTCTCTGACACTGAGCCTCTCGATACCATAAATTACACATCAATGATGCTGCAGGTTCTCAGTTCCTGCACCAACATGTGTATTTACGTTGTCACCCAGACTAAATTCAGAGAGGAGCTGAAGAAGGCGCTGAAATATCCTCTCAATCTCATTGTTAAATTAGTGAAATCATAGACAGAGATAAACACTGGAACTAAATCCCATTTCATATTCCATTCACTACACTCCCCCACAGGACAGAAAGCACATTTTATATTCGCAGCACAGAGCCCTGAAAATATTTTAAATCTGATTCTGAGATTATATTTTATTGATAATCTGACCGATTGAGATGGGATTTCCTCTGCAGATGATTCATGAATTGTTTTGAAAAATGCTTCACTCGAATGCACAGCTGAATTTAACTAAACCACCCCTTGGACCCACAGCAAATTGGGCAAAGTTGCAAATCGCAGTGATTGTGAGATTGTGAGGGGCAGAAACTGCAGTGAATCAGGGACACCAGCAGATGGATATGGTGAGAGGGGCAGCAAGTGCAGTGAGACAGGGATACCAGCAGATGGATATGGTGAGTGGGACAGTAACTGCAGTGAGTCAGAGACACCAGCAGATGGATATGGTGAGTGGGACAGTAACTGCAGTGAGTCAGAGACACCAGCAGATGGATATGGTGAGTGGGACAGTAACTGCAGTGAATCAGGGACACCAGCAGATGGCGCGAGTGAGAGGGGCAGCAAGTGCAGTGAATCAGGGACACCAGCAGATGGATATGGTGAGAGGGGCAGCAAGTGCAGTGAGACAGGGATACCAGCAGATGGATATGGTGAGTGGGACAGTAACTGCAGTGAGTCAGAGACACCAGCAGATGGATATGGTGAGTGGGACAGTAACTGCAGTGAGTCAGAGACACCAGCAGATGGATATGGTGAGTGGGACAGTAACTGCAGTGAGTCAGAGACACCAGCAGATGGATATGGTGAGTGGGACAGTAACTGCAGTGAGTCAGAGACACCAGCAGATGGAGACGTTGCGAGGGGTGGAAATTGCAGTGAGACGGTGGCACCAGCAAATGGAGATGGTGAGCGGGGCAGAAACGTCAGTGAGACTGGAGCACCAATAGATGGAGATGGTGAGAGGGGCAGTGCCTGCAGTAAGACAGGGACACCAGTAGATGGAGATGGTGAGAGGGGGGCGGGGGGTGCAGTAATGGATGTTGCAGGTTCCGGGATCTGGATGTTTCAGTAAGAACAGAGAAGATGGTAAAAGAGGGGGGGGTGGTGGCATTGTTAATCAAGGAGAGTATTACGGCAGCAGAAAGGACTTTTGAGGACTCGTCTACTGAGGTAGTATGGGCCGAGGTTTGAAACAGGAGAGGAGAGGTCACCCTGTTAGGAGTTTTCTATAGACCTCCGAATAGTTCCAGAGATGTAGAGGAAAGGATAGCGAAGATGATTCTCGACAGGAGCGACAGAAACAGGGCGGCACAGTGGCGCAGTGGTTAGCACTGCAGCCTCACAGCTCCAGGGACCCGGGTTCGATTCTGGGCACTGCCTGTGTGGAGTTTGCAAGTTCTCCCTGTGTCTGCGTGGGTTTTCTCCGGGTGCTCCGGTTTCCTCCCACAAGCCAAAAGACTTGCAGGTTGGTAGGTAAATTGGCCATTATAAATTGTCACTAGTATAGGTAGGTGGTAGGGAAATATAGGGACAGATGGGGATGTTTGGAAGGAATATGGGATTAGTGTAGGATTAGTATAAATGGGTGGTTGATGGTCGGCACAGACTCGGTGGGCCGAAGGGCCTGTTTCAGTGCTGTATCTCTAATCTAAAAAAGTTGTTATGGGGGACTTTAACTTTCCAAATATTGACTGGAAATACTATAGTTCGAGTACTTTAGATGGGTCAGTTTTTGTCCAGTGTGTGCAGGAGGGTTTTCTGACACAGTATGTAGACAGGCCAACCAGGGGCGATGCCACATTGGATTTGGTACTGGGTAATGAACCCGGCCAGGTGTTAGATTTAGATGTAGGTGAGCACTTTGGTGATAGTGATCACAATTCGGTTAGGTTTACCTTAGCGATGGGCAGGGACAGGTATATACAGCAGGGCAAAAATTATAACTGGGGGAAAGGAAATTATGATGCGATTAGGCAAGATTTAGGATGCGTAGGATGGGGAAGGAAACTGCAGGGGATGGGAACAATCGAAATGTGGAGCTTATTCAAGGAGCAGCTACTGTGTGTCCTTGATAAGTATGTACCTGTCAGGCAGGGAGGAAGTTGTCGAGCGAGGGAGCCGTGGTTTACTAAAGAAGTTTAAGCGCTTGTCAAGAGGAAGAAGAAGGCTTATGTTAGGATGAGACGTGAAGGCTCAGTTAGGGCGCTTGAGAGTTACTAGTGGTGTACCGCAAGAATCTGTTTTGGGGCCACTGCTGTTTGTCATTTTTATAAATGACCTGGAAGAGGGTGTAGAAGGGTGGGTTAGTAAATTTGCAGATGACACTAAGGTCGGTGGAGTTGTGGATAGTGCCGAAGGATGTTGTAGGGTCCAGAGGGACATAGATAGACTGCAGAGCTGGGCTGAGAGATGGCAAATGGAGTTTAATGCGGAAAAGTGTGAGGTGATTCACTTTGGAAGGAGTAACAGGAATGCAGAATACTGGGCTAATGGGAAGATTCTTGGTAGTGTAGATGAGCAGAGAGATCTTGGTGTCCAGGTGCATAAATTCCTGAAGGTTGCTACCCAGGTTAATAGGGCTGTTAAGAAGGCATATGTTGTGTTAGCTTTTATTAGTAGGGGGATCGAGTTGCGGAGCCACGAGGTCATGCTGCAGCTGTACAGAACTCTGGTGAGACTGCACCTGGAGTATTGCGTGCAGTTCTGGTCACCGCATTATAGGAAGGATGTGGAAGCTATGGAAAGGTTGCAGAGAAGATTTTTGCCTGGTATGGAGAGAAGGTCTTATGAGGAAAGGCTGAGGGACTTGAGGTTGTTTTCGTTCTAGAGAAGGAGGAGGAGAGGTGACTTAATAGAGACATATAAGATAATCAGAGGGTTAGATAGGTTGGATAGTGAGAGTCTTTTTCCTCGGATGGTGATGACAATCACGAGGGGACATAGCTTTAAGTTGAGGGGTGATAGATATAGGGCAGATGTCAGAGGTAGTTTCTTTACTCAGAGAGCAGTAGAGGCTTGGAACGCCCTGCCTGCAACAGTAGTAGACTCGCCAACTTTAAGGGCATTTAAGTGGTCATTGGATAGACATATGGATGAAAATGGAATAGTGTAGGTCAGATGGTTTCACAGGTCGGCGCAACATCGAGGGCCGAAGGGCCTGTACTGCGCTGTAATGTTCTAATTCTAATACTAGTTGTGAGCATTGTAGCAGGAAGCAGACATTTACAGAGATATTAATATCTTAAGTGAATGGGCAAAGCTGTGGTGGATGGACTTCAATGTTAGGGGAAAAATAGAACAGAACAGAGTACTATATAGATGCGGAAAAACTGGAAACACTGGAGATGCAACGAGACTTGGTGAGAGGGAGCAGTACCTGCAGTGAGACAGGGACACCAGCAGATGGAGATGGTGAGGGTGCGGTAACTGCATTGAGACAAGGACACCAGTCGATGGAAATGGTGCAAGGGAACAGTAACTGCAGTGAGACAGGGACACCAGCAAATGGAGATAATGAGAGAGAGAGAGAACAGTAACTGCAGTGAGACAGGGACACAAGCAGATGGAGATGGTGAGAGGGAGACAGTAACTGCAATGGGACAGGGACACCAGCAGATGGAGATGGTGAGAGGGGGACAGTAACTGCAGTGAGACAGGGACACCAGCAAATGGAGATAGTGAGAGAGAGAGAACAGTAACTGCAGTGAGACAGGGACACGAGCAGATGGAGATGGTGAGAGAGAGAGAACAGTAACTGCAGTGAGACAGGGACACGAGCAGATGGAGATGGTGAGAGGGAGACAGTAACTGCAATGGGACAGGGACACCAGCAGATGGAGATGGTGAGAGGGGGACAGTAACTGCAGTGAGACAGGGACACCAGCAGATGGAGATGGTGAGAGGGGGACAGTAACTGCAGTGAGACAGGGACACCAGCAAATGGAGATAGTGAGAGAGAGAGAACAGTAACTGCAGTGAGACAGGGACACGAGCAGATGGAGATGGTGAGAGAGAGAGAACAGTAACTGCAATGGGACAGGGACACCAGCAGATGGAGATGGTGAGGGTGCAGTAACTGCAGTGAGACAGGAACACCAGCAGATGGCGATGCTGCGCTATTGCTGATGGGCCATTCTGTGTTGCTGACGGTTTGAAAGTTTCCACAAGTTTGTGCAATTTATTTTTTGTAAACTTGAGATGCTGAACCAAAAAAAACCAATTTGCGTTAAATGGATATTTTGCAACGATCTAAACACTTGTAACATTAACCTGGTTCCTGTTTGGATAATTATTTTGGGTGATTAACGGTAATGCATAAATTAACAACTGCATCAAATAAAACTCAATCACTTACAAATAAAAACTCTCTAAATAAGTTCTGTTGAGTTCGTCATCACTAAAGTTATGGCATCTTTCTCTTTCACATCTCGTTTATGCTGGTATCATCTCTACTATAACTAAGTGTAATTGAAGTTTTGATCCAGTTGTTTATTGTTTATTGAAAGTTAATATTTAATCTGCTTTCAGTAACCTGTCAGTCAGTGAATTGTCAGTAAATTATGAATTTTACTCTTTCTTCCCAATCCCCTGTAAATTCTATGATGGGTGAATAAGAGTGGTCCAAGTGCCGATGCTTGGGGAATATCAATGACATCCTTCTGTCAAAGTGAGAACATCAGCTGGAAGTCCATTCTGCTTCTTGTCCCCTAACTCCACTTGCTCTGAGATTAGTCATGAGTCTGCTGTGTGGTGCCTTATCGAAGGCCGTTGGAATGCAAATGTATATTACATATAACATATTATATTTGTATCTATTATTTCTGACACATATTCAATTAATTCTGTCATGTTAGCCAAGGATATATACCCTTTTGGAATGCCTGCTGGCTTCTCTTCATTATGTCATGTGTTTGTTTTAGATGTTTATCTATTTCATCTTTGAATGAGGGTTCCATTATTTTTCCTACCGTTGATGTTATGTGAACTGGAATATAGTTCCTTGAACTTGTTCGATCTTTTTTTAAATACCAGGCTCACAGTAGCTGTTCATCATTCCTCTGGTAGTATTCCCGATTCTGATGATTATTAATGAACAGATAATCGTGCCTCTACTATCTCTCCTCTATCTTTTCAGTCTGTGGATGCAATCCTTCCGAAGCAGAAAGTTTACCTTCTTTTTGATAACTTGACCAAATATCTCCCACTGAAGATCTTGAAAGATTTTTATGTCAAATTTATTCACTCTTATTTCAGAATTTACTTCCACCCCTGAGAGATCTCTATCCCTCCTTCAAGCTCAGAATCCTTATCCACGGGTTCATTAAGCCCCGATGGTCCCACGACACACGAGACTTACTTCCTTCTGAGCTCAAAGTTCTGCTCCAGAATTCCATCTACATTTCTGTCCATGTCAGTCTGCCTGCATTCTGTTCCAAATTCCAGTACACTCGAGCTGTCCTTAAAGTCATAGTGGATGGGATGATGCCTGACAGACACTACGAGGCCATTTGAAGCCTGTTTCCCTTCACCATCTCCTGCTGATACATTCCGAGGGCCCCATTTGTATTTGATTTCTTTCATTCACTCGCTATTCCTGTTGGAACACCTCTTTTCCTCTGCAACTCTCATCTGGGAATGGAAATCCTCCCAGGATCCTGATCTTGACCTGGAGGCAATGACCCTGTTGTACAGTGGATGTCCCGAGTATAAACATTGGAATATTCCACACTCAAAGGCTGTCGTTAAGGAAGCCTGTTTGGGTCCTAGAGATGAGACTTTGTGTAGGATAAATGGACCATTCTTTGTTCCAATTCGACTCAGCTTCTTCCCTTTACATATTGTTTTTCTGATATTTTGTTAACTGTGCTGGTGCCATTTCCTTCTGCTGCCTTGAACTGGAATCTTTCGTTAACTTTTCTTCTAATTTCTAACCATCCCCCGTCTACAAATTGTCCATCTCTGACACTCCCCTTCTCTTCCTCGACTTCTGCACCTCCATTGCAGGAAATTGGCTTCCCAGTAATATCCGCTATTATCCCACTGACTCCCACAACTACCTTGACTATATTTCCTCCGAAAGAAATTAATGGAAAGACTCTGTTCCATTTTCCCAGTTTCTCCACCTCCATTACATCTTTTCTGATGATGCTTCCTTCCACACCAGTGCTTACGGAATATATTCATTATTCCTCAACCAGATATTCCCCTGCACTGTGGTGAACAGGGCCCTCGACTGTGTCCATCCCGTTTCCCACGTTACTGCCACCACCCCTTCCCCTCCGTGCCAGGACCACAATAATGATCGATTCGTCCTCGCCTTCCATCCTACCGGCCTTCGTATTCCAAGCTCCATCCGCCAGATTTCTGCCACATTCGGCTATGTCCATGTACAACCGTATATTCTGCTCCCCTCCCGTCCCCCTACTCCTTATGAAACCCTGGTCAACTCCTCAATTCCCCCAATAACTGTTTCCTTTCCTGGAGCACCTTTCCATGCGAGCGCAGGAGATGCAACACCTGGACTTTCAGCTCCTCGTTTCCCATTATCCAAGGACAAGCACTCCTTCCATGTGAAACAGGGATTTGCTCCCACTTCTTGCAAGCTAGTAATTGTATTCATTGCACGCAATAGAGTTCCCTGGACATTGGGGAGAGGAACGAATGGAGATTGTGTGATCACTTTGCTGGACTCCTCCGGTCTGTCAGCAAACGTGACCTTGAGATTTCCCTGGGGATCACCTCTTGGAGCACAGCTGGCAGACTGGGCCATCCCCCTGGGGTTCACTCACCATTCTCTGTCACTTCTCCAGTCGAATGGAACCTTCTGCTTGTTGCCAGATTTTCCATACTTCCCTCCCACTCTGTTATTCTGTAACCATTTACACCTCCTCTGGACCCAGCCTCTTGCTCTTTAATTATCTCAGTCGCCTTGCACCATCATCCTTTTGCCCTCCATTCGATCACGGACATTCCCCTTTGCTATTTCCACCCTCTACCCCACTTTTCACTGGCTTTAACCATTGCTTTCAAGCTGTTATTCTGCAATACATTGAAATTCCGATGAAAAGCTTTCAGCCTGAACCGTTAACTCTCTTTTCTGTCTCTACAGATGCTGCCTGACCTGCTGAGTGTTTTCAACATTCTCCTAATTTTATCAGATTTAAAACCATTCCATTATTTTATTTTTAATCCAGTAATTAGTCCTGGGTATTACAGAGGTGAGTGACATAGGTGGGGTGCGAGTTGCCAGAGTTTTAGCTCCACAGACTGTCTGTATTTACGTTGACTAGTTCCCATCCTGAAGTCTGAAGTCAGGGTGATTTTAATTGCCTTGGCTTGGCTTTCGGTCGGACAGTGGGCGGGGGGGGGGGGGGGGGGGACTCTGGAGCAGGACCCAGGCCCAGGATTGTCCAAACAATGAGCCCGAGGTACAGGGAGCTCCCTGATATTGGGGAGTATCCGATCACCAACTCCGGAGGTGGGGAGGGTGGAGACATTACTGATCACTGGACTGTCGATCCACAAACCCTGGAGCCGTCTCCTATCGGGCAGTGCAGTCCCAGTCTTGAGACGTGAAGTCAGGGAGAGAGAGTGGCTGGTCCTTAAATCCAGGGCAACGTCTCCCATGATGGAGATTGGACTGACACCTGGGACAGGGAAGGGTATGGAGGAGGGAGAGTGATTCCCAACAGCGGGAGTGGTCTCCCATGCTGGAGTGTGGTCTGACAACTGGGACGGAGAAGGGTCTGGGGCAGGGAGAGTGATTCCCAGAACTGGGGAGGGGTCTCCCATACTGGAGTGTGATCTGATAACGGGGACAGAGAAGGGTCTGGGGCAGGGAGAGTGATTCCCAAAACTGGGGAGGGGTTTCCCATGCTGGAGTGTGATCTGATAACGGGGACAGAGAAGGGTCTGGGGGAGGGAGAGTGATTCCCAAACACAGGGAGGAGTCTCCTATACTGGAGTGTGGACTGACAACTGGGACATTGCAGGGTCTGGGCGGGGGGGGGGGGAGGATGGTGGAAGAGTTATTCTGAACAGCGGGAGGGGTCTCCAATACTGGAGTGTGGACTGGCAACTGGGACATTGAAGGGTCTGGGCCGGGGGAGGGGTGGTGGTGGAAGAGTTATTCCAAACAGCGGGAGGGGTCTCCAATACTGGAGTGTGGACTGGCAACTGGGACATTGAAGGGTCTGGGCCGGGGGAGGGGTGGTGGTGGAAGAGTTATTCCAAACAGCGGGAGGGGTCTCCAATACTGGAGTGTGGACTGGCAACTGGGACATTGAAGGGTCTGGGCGGGGTGGGAAGAGATTTTCCGAACAGCGGGAGGGGTCTCCCATACTGGAGTGTGGTCCAAGTCCGGAAAGGTGGATGGGGCATGCGGAGTGTCTGATTCCAGACTTGATGTGTGGGTCCTAACACCCGGGATGTCCGAACCAAGGGTGGTGTTGCAGTCCCGTGTGGGTGGTGTAATCCCTTCGGGACTTCTGATCCCAGAATATCCAATCCTGGGAGGGGTTTGTGAGTACCCAGTCCTGGTTAGTGGGTGTGATAAATTTCTGGGAGGGGTCTGATCCCAGGGTTTGAATGCCAGGGAGGCGGGATGTCAGACCAGGGCAGGTGGTCTGATCCTGGGGAGAATACAATCTCAGGGGATATCCAATCTTGTTGGAGGGGAAGTGTCTGATCCTGGGGAGAATCCAATCTCAGGGGATATCCAATCTTGGTGGAGGGGAAGTGTCTGATCCTGGGGAGAATCCAATCTCAGGGGATATCCAATCTTGGTGGAGGGGAAGTGTCTGATCCTGGGGAGAATCCAATCTCAGTGGAAATCCAATCTTGGTGGAGGGGAAGTGTCTGACCCTGGGTAGAATCCAATCTCAGTGGATATCCAATCTTGGTGGAGGGGAAGTGTCTGATCCTGGGGAGAATCCAATCTCAGGGGATATCCAATCTTGGTGGAGGGGAAGTGTCTGATCCTGGGGAGAATCCAATCTCAGTGGATATCCAATCTTGGTGGAGGGGAAGTGTCTGATCCTGGGGAGAATCCAATCTCAGTGGAAATCCAATCTTGGTGGAGGGGAAGTGTCTGATCCTGGGTAGAATCCAATCTCAGTGGAAATCCAATCTTGTTGGAGGGGAAGTGTCTGATCCTGGGGAGAATCCAATCTCAGGGGATATCCAATCTTGTTGGAGGGGAAGTGTCTGATCCTGGGGAGAATCCAATCTCAGGGGATATCCAATCTTGGTGGAGGGGAAGTATCTGATCCTGGGTAGAATCCAATCTCAGGGGATATCCAATCTTGGTGGAGGGGAAGTGTCTGATCCTGGGGAGAATCCAATCTCAGTGAATATCCAATCTTGGTGGAGGGGAAGTGTCTGACCCTGGGGAGAATCCAGTCTCAGTGGATATCCAATCTTGGTGGAGGGGAAGTGTCTGATCCTGGGGAGAATCCAATCTCAGTGGATATCCAATCTTGGTGGAGGGGAAGTGTCTGATCCTGGGGAGAATCCAATCTCAGTGGAAATCCAGTCTTGGTGGAGGGGAAGTGTCTGATCCTGGGGAGAATCCAATCTCAGTGGAAATCCAATCTTGGTGGAGGGGAAGTGTCTGATCCTGGGGAGAATCCAATCTCAGGGGATATCCAATCTGGGTGGAGGGGAAGTGTCTGATCCTGGGGAGAATCCAATCTCAGTGGATATCCAATCTTGGTGGAGGGGAAGTGTCTGATCCTGGGGAGAATCCAATCTCAGGGGATATCCAATCTTGGTGGAGGGGAAGTGGCTGAGCCTGGGGAGAATCCAATCTCAGGGGAAATCCAATCTTGGTGGAGGGGAAGTGTCTGATCCTGGGGAGAATCCAATCTCAGTTGATATCCAATCTTGGTGGAAGGGAAGTGTCTGATCCTGGGTAGAATCCAATCTCAGTGGATATCCAATCTTGGTGGAGGGGAAGTGTCTGATCCTGGGGAGAATCCAATCTCAGTGGATATCCAATCTTGGTGGAGGGGAAGTGTCTGACCCTGGGGAGAATCCAATCTCAGTGGATATCCAATCTTGGTGGAGGGGAAGTGTCTGATCCTGGGGAGAATCCAATCTCAGTGGATATCCAATCTTGGTGGAGGGGAAGTGTCTGATCCTGGGGAGAATCCAATCTCAGTGGATATCCAATCTTGGTGGAGGGGAAGTGTCTGATCCTGGGGAGAATCCAATCTCAGGGGATATCCAATCTGGGTGGAGGGGAAGTGTCTGATCCTGGGGAGAATCCAATCTCAGTGGATATCCAATCTGGGTGGAGGGGAAGTGTCTGATCCTGGGGAGAATCCAATCTCAGTGGATATCCAATCTTGGTGGAGGGGAAGTGTCTGATCCTGGGGAGAATCCAATCTCAGTGGATATCCAATCTTGGTGGAGGGGAAGTGTCTGATCCTGGGGAGAATCCAATCTCAGGGGATATCCAATCTTGGTGGAGGGGAAGTGTCTGATCCTGGGGAGAATCCAATCTCAGTGGATATCCAATCTTGGTGGAGGGGAAGTGTCTGATCCTGGGGAGAATCCAATCTCAGTGGATATCCAATCTTGGTGGAGGGGAAGTGTCTGATCCTGGGGAGAATCCAATCTCAGTGGATATCCAATCTGGGTGGAGGGGAAGTGTCTGATCCTGGGGAGAATCCAATCTCAGTGGATATCCAATCTTGGTGGAGGGGATGTGTCTGATCCTGGGGAGAATCCAATCTCAGTGGATATCCAATCTTGGTGGAGTGGAAGTGTCTGATCCTGGGGAGAATCCAATCTCAGTGGATATCCAATCTGGGTGGAGGGGAAGTGTCTGATCCTGGGGAGAATCCAATCTCAGGGGATATCCAATCTTGGTGGAGGGGAAGTGTCTGATCCTGGGGAGAATCCAATCTCAGTGGATATCCAATCTTGGTGGAGGGGAAGTGTCTGATCCTGGGGAGAATCCAATCTCAGTGGATATCCAATCTGGGTGGAGGGGAAGTGTCTGATCCTGGGGAGAATCCAATCTCAGGGGATATCCAATCTTGGTGGAGGGGAAGTGTCTGATCCTGGGGAGAATCCAATCTCAGTGGATATCCAATCTTGGTGGAGGGGAAGTGTCTGATCCTGGGGAGAATCCAATCTCAGTGGATATCCAATCTTGGTGGAGGGGAAGTGTCTGATCCTGGGGAGAATCCAATCTCAGGGGATATCCAATCTTGGTGGAGGGGAAGTGGCTGATCCTGGGGAGAATCCAATCTCAGGGGATATCCAATCTTGGTGGAGGGGAAGTGTCTGATCCTGGGGAGAATCCAATCTCAGTGGATATCCAATCTTGGTGGAGGGGAAGTGTCTGATCCTGGGGAGAATCCAATCTCAGTGGATATCCAATCTTGGTGGAGGGGAAGTGTCTGATCCTGGGGAGAATCCAATCTCAGGGGATATCCAATCTGGGTGGAGGGGAAGTGTCTGATCCTGGGGAGAATCCAATCTCAGTGGATATCCAATCTTGGTGGAGGGGAAGTGTCTGATCCTGGGGAGAATCCAATCTCAGTGGATATCCAATCTTGGTGGAGGGGAAGTGTCTGATCCTGGGGAGAATCCAATCTCAGTGGATATCCAATCTTGGTGGAGGGGAAGTGTCTGATCCTGGGGAGAATCCAATCTCAGGGGATATCCAATCTTGGTGGAGGGGAAGTGTCTGATCCTGGGGAGAATCCAATCTCAGTGGATATCCAATCTTGGTGGAGGGGAAGTGTCTGATCCTGGGGAGAATCCAATCTCAGTGGATATCCAATCTTGGTGGAGGGGAAGTGTCTGATCCTGGGGAGAATCCAATCTCAGTGGATATCCAATCTTGGTGGAGGGGAAGTGTCTGATCCTGGGGAGAATCCAATCTCAGTGGATATCCAATCTGGGTGGAGGGGAAGTGTCTGATCCTGGGGAGAATCCAATCTCAGGGGATATCCAATCTTGGTGGAGGGGAAGTGTCTGATCCTGGGGAGAATCCAATCTCAGTGGATATCCAATCTTGGTGGAGGGGAAGTGTCTGATCCTGGGGAGAATCCAATCTCAGTGGATATCCAATCTGGGTGGAGGGGAAGTGTCTGATCCTGGGGAGAATCCAATCTCAGGGGATATCCAATCTTGGTGGAGGGGAAGTGTCTGATCCTGGGGAGAATCCAATCTCAGTGGATATCCAATCTTGGTGGAGGGGAAGTGTCTGATCCTGGGGAGAATCCAATCTCAGTGGATATCCAATCTTGGTGGAGGGGAAGTGTCTGATCCTGGGGAGAATCCAATCTCAGTGGATATCCAATCTTGGTGGAGGGGAAGTGTCTGATCCTGGGGAGAATCCAATCTCAGTGGATATCCAATCTTGGTGGAGGGGAAGTGTCTGATCCTGGGGAGAATCCAATCTCAGGGGATATCCAATCTTGGTGGAGGGGAAGTGTCTGATCCTGGGGAGAATCCAATCTCAGTGGAAATCCAATCTTGGTGGAGGGGAAGTGTCTGATCCTGGGGAGAATCCAATCTCAGGGGAAATCCAATCTTGGTGGAGGGGAAGTGTCTGATCCTGGGGAGAATCCAATCTCAGGGATATCCAATCTTGGTGGAGGGGAAGTGCCTGATCCTGGGGAGAATCCAATCTCAGTGGAAATCCAATCTTGGTGGAGGGGAAGTGTCTGATCCTGGGGAGAATCCAATCTCAGGGGATATCCAATCTTGGTGGAGGGGAAGTGTCTGATCCTGGGGAGAATCCAATCTCAGTGGATATCCAATCTTGGTGGAGGGGAAGTGTCTGATCCTGGGGAGAATCCAATCTCAGTGGATATCCAATCTTGGTGGAGTGGAAGTGTCTGATCCTGGGGAGAATCCAATCTCAGTGGATATCCAATCTTGGTGGAGGGGAAGTGTCTGATCCTGGGGAGAATCCAATCTCAGTGGATATCCAATCTTGGTGGAGGGGAAGTGTCTGATCCTGGGGAGAATCCAATCTCAGGGGATTTCCAATCTTGGTGGAGGGGAAGTGTCTGATCCTGGGGAGAATCCAATCTCAGTGGAAATCCAATCTTGGTGGAGGGGAAGTGTCTGATCCTGGGGAGAATCCAATCTCAGTGGAAATCCAATCTTGGTGGAGGGGAAGTGTCTGATCCTGGGGAGAATCCAATCTCAGTGGATATCCAATCTTGGTGGAGGGGAAGTGTCTGATCCTGGGGAGAATCCAATCTCAGTGGATATCCAATCTTGGTGGAGGGGAAGTGTCTGATCCTGGGGAGAATCCAATCTCAGGGGATATCCAATCTTGGTGGAGGGGAAGTGTCTGATCCTGGGGAGAATCCAATCTCAGTGGATATCCAATCTTGGTGGAGGGGAAGTGTCTGATCCTGGGGAGAATCCAATCTCAGTGGATATCCAATCTTGGTGGAGTGGAAGTGTCTGATCCTGGGGAGAATCCAATCTCAGTGGATATCCAATCTTGGTGGAGGGGAAGTGTCTGATCCTGGGGAGAATCCAATCTCAGTGGATATCCAATCTTGGTGGAGGGGAAGTGTCTGATCCTGGGGAGAATCCAATCTCAGGGGATTTCCAATCTTGGTGGAGGGGAAGTGTCTGATCCTGGGGAGAATCCAATCTCAGTGGAAATCCAATCTTGGTGGAGGGGAAGTGTCTGATCCTGGGGAGAATCCAATCTCAGTGGAAATCCAATCTTGGTGGAGGGGAAGTGTCTGATCCTGGGGAGAATCCAATCTCAGTGGATATCCAATCTTGGTGGAGGGGAAGTGTCTGATCCTGGGGAGAATCCAATCTCAGGGGATATCCAATCTTGGTGGAGGGGAAGTGCCTGATCCTGGGGAGAATCCAATCTCAGTGGAAATCCAATCTTGGTGGAGGGGAAGTGTCTGATCCTGGGGAGAACCAAATCTCAGTGGAAATCCAATCTTGGTGGAGGGGAAGTGTCTGATCCTGGGGAGAATCCAATCTCAGGGGATATCCAATCTTGGTGGAGGGGAAGTGTCTGATCCTGGGGAGAATCCAATCTCAGTGGAAATCCAATCTTGGTGGAGGGGAAGTGTCTGATCCTGGGGAGAATCCAATCTCAGTGGATATCCAATCTTGGTGGAGGGGAAGTGTCTGATCCTGGGGAGAATCCAATCTCAGTGGATATCCAATCTTGGTGGAGGGGAAGTGTCTGATCCTGGGGAGAATCCAATCTCAGGGGATATCCAATCTGGGTGGAGGGGAAGTGTCTGATCCTGGGGAGAATCCAATCTCAGTGGAAATCCAATCTTGGTGGAGTGGAAGTGTCTGATCCTGGGGAGAATCCAATCTCAGTGGATATCCAATCTTGGTGGAGGAGAAGTGTCTGATCCTGGGGAGAATCCAATCTCAGTGGATATCCAATCTTGGTGGAGCGGAAGTGTCTGATCCTGGGGAGAATCCAATCTCAGTGGATATCCAATCTTGGTGGAGGGGAAGTGTCTGATCCTGGGGAGAATCCAATCTCAGTGGAAATCCAATCTTGGTGGAGGGGAAGTGTCTGATCCTGGGGAGAATCCAATCTCAGTGGATATCCAATCTTGGTGGAGGGGAAGTGTCTGATCCTGGGGAGAATCCAATCTCAGTGGATATCCAATCTTGGTGGAGGGGAAGTGTCTGATCCTGGGGAGAATCCAATCTCAGGGGATATCCAATCTGGGTGGAGGGGAAGTGTCTGATCCTGGGGAGAATCCAATCTCAGTGGAAATCCAATCTTGGTGGAGTGGAAGTGTCTGATCCTGGGGAGAATCCAATCTCAGTGGATATCCAATCTTGGTGGAGGAGAAGTGTCTGATCCTGGGGAGAATCCAATCTCAGTGGATATCCAATCTTGGTGGAGCGGAAGTGTCTGATCCTGGGGAGAATCCAATCTCAGTGGATATCCAATCTTGGTGGAGGGGAAGTGTCTGATCCTGGGGAGAATCCAATCTCAGTGGATATCCAATCTGGGTGGAGGGGAAGTGTCTGATCCTGGGGAGAATCCAATCTCAGTGGATATCCAATCTTGGTGGAGGGGAAGTGTCTGATCCTGGGGAGAATCCAATCTCAGTGGATATCCAATCTTGGTGGAGGGGAAGTGTCTGATCCTGGGGAGAATCCAATCTCAGTGGATATCCAATCTTGGTGGAGGGGAAGTGTCTGATCCTGGGGAGAATCCAATCTCAGTGGATATCCAATCTTGGTGGAGGGGAAGTGTCTGATCCTGGGGAGAATCCAATCTCAGTGGATATCCAATCTTGGTGGAGGGGAAGTGTCTGATCCTGGGGAGAATCCAATCTCAGTGGATATCCAATCTTGGTGGAGGGGAAGTGTCTGATCCTGGGGAGAATCCAATCTCAGTGGAAATCCAATCTTGGTGGAGGGGAAGTGTCTGATCCTGGGGAGAATCCAATCTCAGGGGATATCCAATCTTGGTGGAGGGGAAGGGTCTGATCCTGGGGAGAATCCAATCTCAGTGGATATCCAATCTTGTTGGAGGGGAAGTGTCTGATCCTGGGGAGAATCCAATCTCAGGGGATATCCAATCTTGGTGGAGGGGAAGTGTCTGATCCTGGGGAGAATCCAATCTCAGGGGATATCCAATCTTGGTGGAGGGGAAGTGTCTGATCCTGGGGAGAATCCAATCTCAGGGGAAATCCAATCTTGGTGGAGTGGAAGTGTCTGATCCTGGGGAGAATCCAATCTCAGGGGAAATCCAATCTTGGTGGAGTGGAAGTGTCTGATCCTGGGGAGAATCCAATCTCAGTGGATATCCAATCTTGGTGGAGGGGAAGTGTCTGATCCTGGGGAGAATCCAATCTCAGGGGATATCCAATCTTGGTGGAGGGGAAGTGTCTGATCCTGGGTAGAATCCAATCTCAGTGGAAATCCAATCTTGGTGGAGGGGAAGTGTCTGATCCTGGGGAGAATCCAATCTCAGTGGATATCCAATCTTGGTGGAGGGGAAGTGTCTGATCCTGGGGAGAATCCAATCTCAGTGGATATCCAATCTTGGTGGAGGGGAAGTGTCTGATCCTGGGGAGAATCCAATCTCAGGGGATATCCAATCTTGGTGGAGTGGAAGTGTCTGATCCTGGGGAGAATCCAATCTCAGGGGATATCCAATCTTGGTGGAGGGGAAGTGTCTGATCCTGGGTAGAATCCAATCTCAGTGGATATCCAATCTTGGTGGAGGGGAAGTGTCTGATCCTGGGGAGAATCCGATCTCAGTGGAGATCCAATCTTGGTGGAGTGGAAGTGTCTGATCCTGGGGAGAATCCAATCTCAGTGGATATCCAATCTTGGTGGAGGGGAAGTGTCTGATCCTGGGGAGAATCCAATCTCAGTGGATATCCAATCTTGGTGGAGGGGAAGTGTCTGATCCTGGGGAGAATCCAATCTCAGTGGATATCCAATCTTGGTGGAAGGGAAGTGTCTGATCCTGGGGAGAATCCAATCTCAGTGGATATCCAATCTTGGTGGAGGGGAAGTGTCTGATCCTGGGTAGAATCCAATCTCAGTGGATATCCAATCTTGGTGGAGGGGAAGTGTCTGATCCTGGGGAGAATCCAATCTCAGGGGATATCCAATCTTGTTGGAGGGGAAGTGTCTGATCCTGGGGAGAATCCAATCTCAGTGGATATCCAATCTTGGTGGATGGGAAGTGTCTGATCCTGGGGAGAATCCAATCTCAGTTGATATCCAATCTTGGTGGAGGGGAAGTGTCTGATCCTGGGGAGAATCCAATCTCAGGGGATATCCAATCTTGTTGGAGGGGAAGTGTCTGATCCTGGGGAGAATCCAATCTCAGTTGATATCCAATCTTGGTGGAGGGGAAGTGTCTGATCCTGGGGAGAATCCAATCTCAGGGGATATCCAATCTTGTTGGAGGGGAAGTGTCTGATCCTGGGGAGAATCCAATCTCAGTGGATATCCAATCTTGTTGGAGGGGAAGTGTCTGATCCTGGGGAGAATCCAATCTCAGTTGATATCCAATCTTGGTGGAGGGGAAGTGTCTGATCCTGGGGAGAATCCAATCTCAGGGGATATCCAATCTTGTTGGAGGGGAAGTGTCTGATCCTGGGGAGAATCCAATCTCAGTGGATATCCAATCTTGGTGGAGGGGAAGTGTCTGATCCTGGGGAGAATCCAATCTCAGGGGATATCCAATCTTGTTGGAGGGGAAGTGTCTGATCCTGGGGAGAATCCAATCTCAGTGGATATCCAATCTTGGTGGAGGGGAAGTGTCTGATCCTGGGGAGAATCCAATCTCAGGGGATATCCAATCTTGGTGGAGGGGAAGTGTCTGATCCTGGGGAGAATCCAATCTCAGTGGAAATCCAATCTTGGTGGAGGGGAAGTGTCTGATCCTGGGGAGAATCCAATCTCAGTGGATATCCAATCTTGGTGGAGGGGAAGTGTCTGATCCTGGGGAGAATCCAATCTCAGTGGATATCCAATCTTGGTGGAGGGGAAGTGTCTGATCCTGGGGAGAATCCAATCTCAGTGGATATCCAATCTTGGTGGAGGGGAAGTGTCTGATCCTGGGGAGAATCCAATCTCAGTGGATATCCAATCTTGGTGGAGGGGAAGTGTCTGATCCTGGGGAGAATCCAATCTCAGTGGATATCCAATCTTGGTGGAGGGGAAGTGTCTGATCCTGGGGAGAATCCAATCTCAGTGGAAATCCAATCTTGGTGGAGGGGAAGTATCTGATCCTGGGGAGAATCCAATCTCAGTGGATATCCAATCTTGGTGGAGGGGAAGTGTCTGATCCTGGGGAGAATCCAATCTCAGGGGATATCCAATCTTGGTGGAGTGGAAGTGTCTGATCCTGGGGAGAATCCAATCTCAGGGGATATCCAATCTTGGTGGAGGGGAAGTGTCTGATCCTGGGTAGAATCCAATCTCAGTGGATATCCAATCTTGGTGGAGGGGAAGTGTCTGATCCTGGGGAGAATCCGATCTCAGTGGAGATCCAATCTTGGTGGAGTGGAAGTGTCTGATCCTGGGGAGAATCCAATCTCAGTGGATATCCAATCTTGGTGGAGGGGAAGTGTCTGATCCTGGGGAGAATCCAATCTCAGTGGATATCCAATCTTGGTGGAGGGGAAGTGTCTGATCCTGGGGAGAATCCAATCTCAGTGGATATCCAATCTTGGTGGAAGGGAAGTGTCTGATCCTGGGGAGAATCCAATCTCAGTGGATATCCAATCTTGGTGGAGGGGAAGTGTCTGATCCTGGGTAGAATCCAATCTCAGTGGATATCCAATCTTGGTGGAGGGGAAGTGTCTGATCCTGGGGAGAATCCAATCTCAGGGGATATCCAATCTTGTTGGAGGGGAAGTGTCTGATCCTGGGGAGAATCCAATCTCAGTGGATATCCAATCTTGGTGGATGGGAAGTGTCTGATCCTGGGGAGAATCCAATCTCAGTTGATATCCAATCTTGGTGGAGGGGAAGTGTCTGATCCTGGGGAGAATCCAATCTCAGGGGATATCCAATCTTGTTGGAGGGGAAGTGTCTGATCCTGGGGAGAATCCAATCTCAGTTGATATCCAATCTTGGTGGAGGGGAAGTGTCTGATCCTGGGGAGAATCCAATCTCAGGGGATATCCAATCTTGTTGGAGGGGAAGTGTCTGATCCTGGGGAGAATCCAATCTCAGTGGATATCCAATCTTGTTGGAGGGGAAGTGTCTGATCCTGGGGAGAATCCAATCTCAGTTGATATCCAATCTTGGTGGAGGGGAAGTGTCTGATCCTGGGGAGAATCCAATCTCAGGGGATATCCAATCTTGTTGGAGGGGAAGTGTCTGATCCTGGGGAGAATCCAATCTCAGTGGATATCCAATCTTGGTGGAGGGGAAGTGTCTGATCCTGGGGAGAATCCAATCTCAGGGGATATCCAATCTTGTTGGAGGGGAAGTGTCTGATCCTGGGGAGAA
The DNA here is from genome assembly GCF_036365525.1 of Heterodontus francisci. Taxonomy (NCBI): domain Eukaryota; kingdom Metazoa; phylum Chordata; class Chondrichthyes; order Heterodontiformes; family Heterodontidae; genus Heterodontus; species Heterodontus francisci. The sequence goes on from NW_027141326.1 coordinate 666,825, forward strand.
TCCAATCTCAGTGGATATCCAATCTTGGTGGAGGGGAAGTGTCTGATCCTGGGGAGAATCCAATCTCAGGGGATATCCAATCTTGGTGGAGGGGAAGTGTCTGATCCTGGGGAGAATCCAATCTCAGTGGAAATCCAATCTTGGTGGAGGGGAAGTGTCTGATCCTGGGGAGAATCCAATCTCAGTGGATATCCAATCTTGGTGGAGGGGAAGTGTCTGATCCTGGGGAGAATCCAATCTCAGTGGATATCCAATCTTGGTGGAGGGGAAGTGTCTGATCCTGGGGAGAATCCAATCTCAGTGGATATCCAATCTTGGTGGAGGGGAAGTGTCTGATCCTGGGGAGAATCCAATCTCAGTGGATATCCAATCTTGGTGGAGGGGAAGTGTCTGATCCTGGGGAGAATCCAATCTCAGTGGATATCCAATCTTGGTGGAGGGGAAGTGTCTGATCCTGGGGAGAATCCAATCTCAGTGGAAATCCAATCTTGGTGGAGGGGAAGTATCTGATCCTGGGGAGAATCCAATCTCAGTGGATATCCAATCTTGGTGGAGGGGAAGTGTCTGATCCTGGGGAGAATCCAATCTCAGTGGATATCCAATCTTGGTGGAGGGGAAGTGTCTGATCCTGGGGAGAATCCAATCTCAGTGGATATCCAATCTTGGTGGAGGGGAAGTGTCTGATCCTGGGGAGAATCCAATCTCAGTGGATATCCAATCTTGGTGGAGGGGAAGTGTCTGATCCTGGGGAGAATCCAATCTCAGTGGATATCCAATCTTGGTGGAGGGGAAGTGTCTGATCCTGGGGAGAATCCAATCTCAGTGGATATCCAATCTTGGTGGAGGGGAAGTGTCTGATCCTGGGGAGAATCCAATCTCAGGGGATATCCAATCTTGGTGGAGTGGAAGTGTCTGATCCTGGGGAGAATCCAATCTCAGTGGATATCCAATCTTGGTGGAGGGGAAGTGTCTGATCCTGGGGAGAATCCAATCTCAGTGGATATCCAATCTTGGTGGAGGGGAAGTGTCTGATCCTGGGGAGAATCCAATCTCAGGGGATATCCAATCTTGGTGGAGGGGAAGTGTCTGATCCTGGGGAGAATCCAATCTCAGTGGATATCCAATCTTGGTGGAGGGGAAGTGTCTGATCCTGGGGAGAATCCAATCTCAGGGGATATCCAATCTTGGTGGAGGGGAAGTGTCTGATCCTGGGGAGAATCCAATCTCAGTGGATATCCAATCTTGGTGGAGGGGAAGTGTCTGATCCTGGGGAGAATCCAATCTCAGGGGATATCCAATCTTGGTGGAGGGGAAGTGTCTGATCCTGGGGAGAATCCAATCTCAGTGGATATCCAATCTTGGTGGAGGGGAAGTGTCTGATCCTGGGGAGAATCCAATCTCAGGGGATATCCAATCTTGGTGGAGGGGAAGTGTCTGATCCTGGGGAGAATCCAATCTCAGGGGATATCCAATCTTGGTGGAGGGGAAGTGTCTGATCCTGGGGAGAATCCAATCTCAGGGGATATCCAATCTTGTTGGATGGGAAGTGTCTGATCCTGGGGAGAATCCAATCTCAGTGGATATCCAATCTTGGTGGAGGGGAAGTGTCTGATCCTGGGGAGAATCCAATCTCAGTGGATATCCAATCTTGGTGGAGGGGAAGTGTCTGATCCTGGGGAGAATCCAATCTCAGGGGATATCCAATCTTGGTGGAGGGGAAGTGTCCGATCCTGGAGTGGGTGTCAGTTCTGACTCTGCCAATACTGGGTGTTTTTGTTTGCGGTGTGTTGTTATAATGGGGATAACCAGGGGCCAGAGTTACATGTCTAACACAGATTAAATCAGAAAATTCCAGTTTCATTTAAATATTTGCATTTCCAACGTGCCCCCTGTGAGCAGTTGCCTGCCCCTCCCTGTTTCGGCTCAGTTATACCCAGAACTGGGTGGCTTGGAGGCCAGTTGTGATTTGCCTATTAATTTCTACCTCTGACCGGCCTCCAACAAACCTGTTTTTGGTACTACAGCCCTTCCCTTACTCTTTGGCTCAGACACGCAGAATGTTTGATTAGTAATTCGAGTCCCTTTTCCCTTCTCTCTCTTCCAGTTAATTTATTGGCGACTGCGATGCTAAACCGTGGAAGTTGCGGCCCATTGGCTACCTGGTGCCCATGGCAAAGGCGGATCCACTGCTCATTATTACTGCCGTGATAATGAACCAGATCAATTCTTATTACTTTCCAATATCTTTCCTGGATATCACCCCTGTGTTGATCGTGACCACTTTCCTGACTGGTGCTGCCGGAGACTTTTCTGTCTGCTTCACCATCACTTTCACCTTTGATTAATTTTGGCCATTTGTTGCTAGAAGCTGGAAGGAAAATATTGCACCGAGAAAATTGCGACTGTGGTTTTATCAGCAATCTGCATTCTGCTCAGTTCAGAAAACGTCCGTTTCTACTTTGTACATCAGCCTGCAGAGAGCATCAACAATATATCATGCTTCTGTTTTCCAAAGACATGCTATTTTACTGATCCTGGATCAGTATGATTTGACAGATTTGAAATGTTTTTAACTCGATTGCACCCAATCGCTTTAATTCCGATCCTCAGCGCTCTGACAGGCAAACACGTTTTAGTGACCATTTGAGTCCATAAGAGACTAAGGGATGACAGCAAGGTGGAGAATCACAGTGACCCAGAGATGGAGAGCAGAAGGAAATCGGTCATTTTACTCTTCACCATATCCGATAATTTCATGTTCCTGTGTTTGGTATTTGTTACAGATTTCTTATATTACAACATTGCAGGAAGAGGTCCTTTGTATTGCAGGCTCGCCGAATGTATATTCCAAAAGTCGAATGGATGTTGCTGAACTTAAGTTGCTCCCCAAACACATTTATTTCTGTGGTGACTCAGTCCAAGGTCAGAAAGTGTTTTGAGAGTGTGGTGACATATCCAGTTACATCAATTAATGTATAAACAAAACGATTCGCGAGCAGCCCAGAGACTTTCCCAGTTCTTCCAGTCCATGAATGTAATATTTACCCCGAACTTCCAAGGGGTGACTGACTGTTGGATGCCCCAAAATACACTGGCAGGGGAGAGGTCACACACGCCCAACAGTAGCAGCAGCAGAAAAGAGGTGACTGACAGCTGGATGACCGGAAATCCACAGATGAGGGTGGGTGACTCGTGATCACACACAGCAAAGGACAGAGGGGCAGCAGGAAGATTTCACTTTTAGAGAGCCCGACAGAAAGGTGGCAGGATGATTGTCAGAGCGTTCCCTGCAGGACAGGAGGCGGAACAGCAGCCAACACTCTCTCTTCCAACTCCATTGATTCCATTCTCAGTTCCATAGATCTGCTCTGAAAATAAAACTTGTCCTTATAAAAGCTGTTTTATGATTCCTTCTATCTTTCTTCGAAGACAATACTTTAAGGGCTGATATTTGAATTGTGGACTGAATGAATTGAGCTCAGACTGCAAGGCACCTGTTTCCAAACAAGTCAACAGGGAAATGACAGGGAAATTTATGACTGTCATGTGACATGACTGTTGAAAAAGTTAGTTTCACTTTTGGATTGTGTTCAGTCGCTGCTAGACCTGCCAGAAATATAGCCAATAATGTCTTTCTCTTGAAAATAATTCCTGCATCAAGAGTAATTGCAATTTCCTTATGAACTTAAACAAACTTTGAATGAGTGTGAATTAAATGTGTGGGGGCTGAACCCTTGTTGCTGTGTCTGTCTGGAGAGAGGAAGCCTGTATTTCACTTGCAACAGTTTACTGTTGCCCCTTGTCTCTGAAGAATCTCTGAATTAAGCTGTACTGTTGCCTTTTCTGTTTGAAGAAGTCCTGAATTTGCAGAAATCATGCATTTATTATGGGGGATCTTTTGTATTGAGTGTGAGAACTGACAGCTGTTGTTCCAGCCCTCATGGCACACCTTGTGTGATGCCTACTGCGAACGAATTGCCTTGACGTCCTACCCATCACAGACTGTTCATCAACATCGCCTGCAGTTACTTCGAGTGGAATCTGACTCTTTGACTCTGGGACGCTTCACCGACCAGGAAATACCCAACTAGACCGTGAAAACCCAGTTATTTTGTTATTTCCAAGAAACAGTTATAATTCGAAAAAGCCTTTTACCCGGTTAACCTGTTTTTTGAGTGCATGTCTGAGTACATGAGGGTTAAGAAGAATAAGGAGTTTAAAATCTTTCAGACATAGATTTATATCATTATTGTTTAAGATTTAGTTTATTAATAAATAGTCAATGTTGCTGTTGAATTAAACCTAGTTTGGTGCACTTCATTCTGGTGCACAAATAGAGTGCTCAATTTTGCTATGTTCCACTAGCTGGTAAACTTTACATGATATGCTACTACCTATGGAGAAGTGGGACTGAGTTAACAGTGCATTACTCACGCCTTGGTCGTAACATATCAATTGGGAACTCTTGTTGGGATCGTTTCCAGCAATAATTACGTGAAGTACAAGGCAAGTAAATATTGAAACAGAAAACAAATAGCCAGCTTTCCCATATAATAGGTTAAAGGCTATACCATCAGAATTGTATTTGCAGTTGCAGCAGTTCGTTTTTTTTTCTGGGAGAGGAGAATATATCCATCAGTGACTTGAAATCTTTAAGAAACGAGAAAGCTAAAATAGTTGGCAGCACAATTGGGGTTAAAATTGAAATCAGGTACAAAAAAACAGAGATAATTAATGAAATAGACCAACATCGGAAATTAGAAGAAGAAGAATAGAGTAAGTCAGTGAGTGATACAGTTAAATTGGCTAGAATTCAGTAAAAAATGGAAAAAGAAAAACTTGAGGCTGAAAAATAATTTTCAAAACTTGACTTGGAAAAAGAGGGAAGGGGGAAAGAGAGAACATTTCAGCGAGAAAGTGAAAGAGGAGAAAGCGAATACAGATCAAAAAAAGATGGGATGAAGACAATGGATAATCTTAGTCCCTCCTTGGCAAATCCTTGTTCAACGCTTTCCAATTTTAAGGCAAAGAAAGCAGCACAAACAGGCTTTCTCAGGTTTAAAGAAGAAAAGTTGACATGTATTAAACTTGAACTCTAATTTGGTTGATGTCTACAGATACAAGACGCGCCCGCGCTTGCATGCATACACGATACACGCAATAAATAGTGGCAGAAAAGAGCAGAATAAAAAAGTAGAAATGTTTGAGGAAATATCTGCAGAGTTGTTGTTACTGTTCTTTGAGCTCACTGTCGAGTCCTTTATTGTCGGTAATCTTGCTTTTCGTTGGGGCCCATTATTCTTCTTAAACCTTGTTCACTGAAGGAGACTTTTCTCTCTTGGGGTTCTTGTGTCATCATGGATGACAGGTGAAATTGTGAGACTAGCTAAGAGGAAAAAGGAAGCATACATAAGGTCTAGGAGGCTGAAGAAAGATGAAGCTTTGAAAGAATATCGGGAATGTAGGACCAATCTGAAACGAGGAATTAAGAGGGCTAAAAGGGGTCATGAAATACCTTTAGCATACAGGGTTAAGGAAAATCCCAAAGCCTTTTATTCATATATAAGGAGCAAGAGGGTAACTAGAGAAAGGATTGGCCCACTCAAGGACAACGGAGGAAAGTTATGCGTGGAGTCAGAGAAAATGGGTGAGATTCTAAATGAGTACTTTGCATCGGTATTCACCAAGGAGAGGGACATGACGGATGTTGAGGTTAGGGACAGATGTTTGATTACTCCAGGTCAAGTCGGCATAAGGAGGGAGGAAGTGTTGGGTATTCTAAAAGGCATTAAGGTGGACAAGTCCCCAGGTCCGGATGGGATCTATCCCTGGTTACTGAGGGAAGCGAGAGAGGAAATAGCTGGGGCCTTAACAGATATCTTTGCAGCATCCTTAAACACGGGTGAGGTCCCGGAGGACTGGAGAATTGCTAATGTTGTCCCCTTGTTTAAGAAAGGTAGCTGGGATAATCCAGGTAATTATAGACCGGTGAGCCTGACGTCAGTGGTAGGGAAGCTGCTGGAGAAGAAACTGAGGGATAGGATCTATTCCCATTTGGAAGAAAATGGGCTTATCAGTGATAGGCAACATGGTTTTGTGCAGGGAAGGTCATGTCTTTCCAACTTAATAGAATTCTTTGAGGAAGTGACAAAGTTGATTGATGAGGGAAGGGCTGAAGATGTCATATACTTGGACTTCAGTAAGGCGTTTGATAAGGTTCCCCATGGTAGGCTGATGGAGAAAGTGAAGTCGCATGGGATCCAGGGTGTACTAGCTAGATGGATAAAGAACTGGCTGGGCAACAGGAGACAGAGAGTAGCAGTGGAAGGGAGTTTCTCAAAATGGAGATGTGTGACCAGTGGCGTTCCACAGGAATCCGTGCTGGGACCACTGTTGTTTGTGATATACATAAATAATTTGGAGGAAAGTATAGGTTGTCTGATTAAGAAATTTGCAGACGACACTAAGATTGGTGGAGTAGCAGATAGTGAAGGGGACTGTCAGACAACACAGCAGAATATAGATAGATTGGAGAGTTGGGCAGAGAAATGGCAGATGGAGTTCAATCAGGGCAAATGTGAGGTGATGCATTTTGGAAGATCCAATTCAAGAGTGAACTATACAGTAAATGGAGACGTCCTGGGGAAAATTGATGTCCAGAGAGATTTGGGTGTTCAGGTCCATTGTTCCCTGAAGGTGGCAACGCAGGTCAATAGAGTGGTCAAGAAGGCATACGGCATGCTTTCCTTCATCGGACGGGGTATTGAGTACAAGGGTTGGCAGGTCATGTTGCAGTTGTATAAGACTTTGGTTCGGCCACATTTGGAATACTGCGTGCAGTTCTGGTCGCCACATTACCAAAAGGATGTAGATGCTTTGGAGAGGGTGCAGAGGAGGTTCACCAGGCTGTTGCCTGGTATGGAGGGCGCTAGCTATGAAGAGAGGTTGAGTATATTAGGATTATTTTCATTTGAAAGACGGAGGTTGAGGGGGGACCTGATTGAGGTGTACAAAATCATGAGAGGTATCGACGGGGTGGATAGCAAGAAGCTTTTTCCCAGAGTGGGGGATTCAATTACTAGGGGTCACGAGTTCAAAGTGAGAGGAGAAGTGTTTAGGGGGATATGCGTGGAAAGTTCTTTACGCAGAGGGTGGTGGGTGCCTGGAATGCGTTGCCAGCGGAGGTGGTAGATGCGGGCATGATGGCGTCTTTTAAGATGTATCTAGACAGATACATGAATGGGCAGGAAGTAAAGAGATACAGACCCTTAGAAAATAGGCGACATGTTTAGATAGAGGATCTGGATCGGTGCAGGCTTGGAGGGCCGAAGGGCCTGTTCCTGTGCTGTAATTATCTTTCTTCTTTGTTCTTTGTTCAAAGGTTTGTGAGAAAGCGATGGGAGCAGACACTAGAGAAATCTTCTCAGTCTATGAGCGAAGAGATCTCTTCCTTTTGCAGGCTCTCAGGAGAAGGAGCCAAATAGAAAGAGCCAACGAAATAATAAGACAGAGGAAGAGAGAGAAAAAAACAGACAGATATGGAAAGAGATAGCTAGAGGCGAAAGAGAAAATAGAGAAATATCCAAAGAGAAAGAGAGAGAGTGGGAGAGAGAGAGAGAGAGGGGCGGGGGGGGGGCCGGGGGGAGAGAGAGAGAGAGAGGGAGAGAGAGAGAGAGGGAGAGAGAGAGAGAGGGAGAGAGAGAGAGTGAGAGAGGGGGGAGAGAGAGAGAGACTCAGAGCGAAAGAGAGACAGAAAGAAGGAAAGCCATAGAAAGGAAGAGGCACAAAGAAGGGGAAAGAGACACACAAAGAGAGATAGAGGGAGAAAGACAGTGAGGGACATTAAATATTTAGTACTCAGCATCCCACACGGTCTGTGCTCCATCGTTGGACTCTCTCCCCTTCCGTCCATCAGCTCGTCCATGATGGGGGTGGGAGGAGGGGTGGGTCGGTGAAAAAATCCTGGGACGGGGGAGATAGGGGTTAGAATTAGGGGAAAGGGTTAAAACTGGGACAGGGAGAGGGGGATTAAAGCTGGACTCTCTGTCTCACACACCCACCCACCCGGTAATCAGTTGCAATTCACCTGGGCGCACAGCCACAGAGACTGAAACACAGAAACGCACCTTCAGACTGTGGCCGAAATGCAAAGTTTTGTAAAGGCTTGTTTTCATTCCCGAATAATGTCGGTCTTTTAGGCTGATGGCTGAATTTGACAGTGAAATGTAACTCCTGGGGGATATTTGAATTCAGATTTTCAGGTCTCAGAATGTGGATTTCACTCTCTAGCCTTCTGCGGGAGAGGGGATGGGGTCAGCAGTGTTTGTGTATTTTTACAATGAGGCAGAAACAATGTAGAGACACACACACAGAAATGGAGACATACAGAGAGAGAGAGAGAGAGTAACAGCTGGAAGTAACAGGGTAAACATAGAGGGAGACCCACAGGCTCTGGGGGTTCTGCAGTGTTTAGTCACTGCCCAGCTCCCAGCCCCTGTAAAGATGCTCCACAGCCAATCGCAACCCTGCAAACCACATTTCCCACTCTTGACGGTGTCTTGACTTTTGGTAAATTAAACGCTGGGGCAGTGATTAAGTGTCAGCACGTTCAACTCAGTTTTAAAAAAAAAGAGAATTTCACAGTTTCTGGGAACAGAATGGAGCTGATTGCTGCAAATGTCTGTCTGTAAATTACAGCAATGTTGCCCACAATGGCGTTTGGACTGAAAAGTTTGCAGGTCATCAGGAAGCAGCTCCTTGTCATGTCTCTGCTCAGCGCTGGCGATGTTACCTGGATTAACAGGACAATGGGCATGTACTCAGCTCCTAAAACCCTCTGACACATCTCCCATCACCCCTCATTCTCTGTATCGGGGGATGTGTTTGTAAGATGGGGAGCCACTGAGAGATTGTTTTATGTCAGTGAATGAGAGAAAGAGCCCTGGGCTCTTGCTGTGTTTGTTTGATGTTAAACAATGTTTTGCTTTGTTTTAATCATTTTTTATTTCTCTTATTCCCAAGGAGAATCTTTCCAGAAATTGCAGCTTTGATGATGCAGAGGGAGAATCTTTTGGCAAGTGGAATTCTCAGGAAAGAGCTTTAACCAGAGAGGAAAATAATAATGAATACATATGTGTTATTGTCTAATTCATTTTTAGATTCAGGAAAGAAGACCTTGTCTTTTCGTGGCTGATATAAAATCAAAGTTCTGGAAATGCTCATTGTTTCCAGTACGGTTTTTATTTCAGATTTCCAGCATCTGCAGTATTTTGATTTTGTGCTTTGGGGAGCGGGGCCTTTTTACCACAAGGGAGGGGACTGGAGGGGCCACTGAAGTAAATAATTTGGGAAGCGCTGTCCCAGAACAGTCAATGCAATCCCATATATTTCCCTCTGTCCATCTCTTGCTACAACTATTTCTCTACCCCTTCCCTCCTTGTTCATCACTTAGTTTCTTCACATCTTTAAATCCCTGTCTCTGCATCTCTCAACATCCTTTATATCTCATGCCTCTGTCTTTGATCTCACAAACATAGAACATAGAACATTTCCCCTTTCTTTCTCTTTCTGCAACTCTTTGCATCTTTATCAGTCTCTCAGTGCATTTCTCTCTCACTCAGTTCCACATATCATTTCCTACAAGATTATCTCTGCATTTCCCACACCCCTCCCCGAGACAGCCCTCTCTATTCTGAATCTGCACCTTACTTTGTAAATCTGCTGCTCAACATCTTTCTGTCTCGGCATCTCTCTATTTTTCTGGGATTATTCTCAATATCTACATTGCTGCTGCGTTCTCTCGCTGCACCTCTATCTCTCTATCTGTCCTTTTTTGTATTTCTGCCCTCTGCTCCTAGTTTCTCTCACTGTTTTCTGACTCCCTGCCTCTCTTTCATTCTCCATCTCCCTCTCCATTTGTTTCTCTCTCACTCTCTCGCTCAGTCAATTCTGTCCTGATCCCTGGATCTCTGTTTTCTGTGCCTCTGTTCCTCTCTCTGGGGGTGGATTTGAACTCGCTGCCATGGTATTGTACAGGGTGAGTGTGAACCGGGATCCTGCTTTCCACCTCTTCTGCGTTCTCCTCCCAATGGAGGTAAAATAGCAGAGAGATGCTGAACCTGCTGCCCCCTCCCCGGTTTATACTATTGGCACCAAGTCCAATTCTAGCCCAGCGTTTCTTTGCCTCTCTGTGTATCCGCTCCCCGACTGTCTCTGCTTGTCTTCTTGTGGCCCGGTGGGGGAAGGGAAAGGCCAGCCATGATCTAACATCGGTGGGACAAGTTCAAAGGGCTGAATGACTTTGTCTATCCCTGTTCCAACCAGCGTGTGTGTGTGTGTGTGTGCACCTCAGTCTGATTCGCTGATGCTAATGGGGTGATGGGGAGAACAGGTGAAACACCTTTCTACAGGGAGAGATGTGTCTGCGACTGGGATCCTGCTGTGCATAAAAGGCTCACAATGCCAGTTAGCCTCTTCAGATACTTGCTCTCTGCCCGCCCCTGTGTTTGACCAGACAAGAGTTGAAGGTGCCGGGGGCCTGAGAGCCATTTGATAGAATTCCAGTGGCTTATCCGGACTGGAATTAAAATGAATTAGAGACTGTTGGGAGATGGAGCCACACCTTGGAAAGTGCTGGAGATTGGAATACACAGGGGGCTGTTCACTGGGACGGCAGTTACACAGATGGGGGATGTTCACAAGGGAGATGATACAGATTGGGACTGAATAGAGATGGGCGTCTTTTACTGGGCCGAGAGGGTAACTTAGAAAGGGAGGTGTGTTTACAGTGGAGGCAGGGGAGAATTTGAGGGCGATGTTCACAGAGAGAATTGGGTAATTTTCAAAATGGGAGGGACAATTTTCCATGTTTAAAATGGGAGGGGAGCTCTCCAGGTTTAAAATGGGTTGGGGATTCTCTGTGTTTCAAATGGGAGGTGGGACTATCCCGGTTTAAATTGGGAGGGGGTATTCAGGTTTAAGATGGGAGCTGGGTCTACTGCAGGTTAAAAATAGGAGAGGGGCTTCTCCAGGTTTAAAATGGGAGGGGGATCGACTCCAGATTAAAATGGGAGCAGGGCCTCTCCAGGTTTAAAATTCTGTGGTGGAGGGGTTACTCCAGGTATAAAATGTGATGTGGACCTACGCCAGGTTTAAAATTGGAGGGGAGTCTTCTCCCGGTTTAAAATGTGAGGGGGTCTACTCCAGGTTTAAAATAGGAGGGGGGGGGGGTTTACTGCTGGCTCAGATATTACCATGAAAAGTTAGTTGTTTTGAGTGCTCATTTTGTTTTTTTGCATGAGCAGTCCCTTTAAATTTTTATGAATTTTTGAAGATGTGTGTTATTTTTCACAGAAAAGGACCTGTGCAGTACCTTCCAGGCTACAGCACACAGCTTTGCAGGAACACTGACCGACACTCTCCATCCCAATCTCTTCCCCTTTCTCACTGGTACTCTCTCCCCATTGCTATCCTTCCCTCTCTCTGTTATTCTGTCTCTATATCTATCCCTGTCTTTCTCACTGTTACTCTCTCTATCTGGATGGAGAGGCAGCTTTACTCTGTATCTAACCCCAGACTGTACCTACCCTGGGAGTGTTTGATAAAACAGAGAAGATGGATATTTACTCTGTCGCTGACTCCAGGCTGTGCTCAGCTTGGCAGCATTTTATGGGACAGTGTAGATGTATCCCTGGAATTTAGAAGGTAAAAAGGTGAATTGATCAAAGTTTACAAGATAATAATGGAACTAAGGGATAGAGAGAGAGAAACTCTTTTCACTGATTGTGGGAGTCTCCGACGAGGTTGACAATCTAAAAATCGAACATTAGTCGAAAAGTCTTTAAAGAGTGAAGTTAAGAAACATTTCTACACACAAAGGGTGGTAGAAATTTAGAATTATCTTCAACAAATGACCCCTCCCTATCTGTGCAATCTCCTCCAGCTCCACAATCCTCCAATATCTGCGATCCTCTACTTCTGGATTCTTGAGCATCCCCAATTCGAATCGTTCCACAATTGGTGGCCGTGCCTTCAAGCTGCCAAGGCCCTAACTCTGCAATTCCATTCTTAAACCTCTCTGTCTCACTAACTCTCTCTCCTCTTTGAAGATGCTCCCTAAATCCAAGCTATTTGACCAGGGTTTTGGTCACCTAGCCTAATATCTCCTTAAGTGGCTCGGGGCCGAATTTTATTTTATTTAATTCATTCGAGTGACGTGCGTGTCGCTGGCAGGGCCAGCATTTATTGCCCATCCCTAATTTTCCTTGAGAAGGTGGTGGTGAGCCATGTTCTTGAACCACTGCAGTCCATGTGGGGTAGGTAGACCCACAGTGCTGTTAGGGAAGGAGTTCCAGGATCTTGACCCAGTGCAATATAATTTCAAGTAAGGATGGTGTGTGACTATAGTTGTTGTGAGCGGCCATCTTTTTCAGTGCACAGTCCCTTTAAATTTTTGATATTTTTTAACGCAGTTAGATGTAAAAGTTCTCCTACAATCTGCCTGTCTCTCCCCATCTCTCCCTCCCTTTTGCTGCCCGTCTCTCCCTCTCTCTCTCTCTTTGTCTCCCTGAAGACCAAGATCGCATATGTTTTGCTAATTACTCTCTTAATATGTCCTGCCGCCTTCAAAGATCATTTGAGCCTAATATCACCTGATATGGATCGGTGTATTTTTTCTTTTACTTTATCCATTGGTTGGATGTTAGCGTTACTGGTAATTCCAGGATTTATTGCCCATCCATAATTGCTGTTTGAGAAAGTGGCAGTGAACCGATTCCGAGAATCACTACAGCCAACGTGGTGTAGGTACACTCATAGTGCTGTTAGGATGGAATTATAGGATTTTGATCCAGTGACAGTTAAGGAGCAGTGATATAATTCCAAGTCAGGATGGTGAGCGACTTTAAGGGAAACTTGCAGGTGGTGGTGTTCCCATGCGTGTTTCCTGTTTGTTCGCTCTCTCTCCTCCACCCTCTTTCTGGATCTCCCTGTCACTCTCTGTCATTTGAACTGAAGAACAGAACAAATAAGAGTAGGAGTAAGCCATAAGGCCCCTCAAGTCTGCTCCACCGTTATCTCGTGACTCTTTGTTGTCCTGAATGTAAGGCAAGTATATCCTTTCTTAGGTATGGAGACCAAACCAGTACACTTTATTCTAGCAATCTTCTCACCAATTGCATTGAGACTTCCTTACTCTTGTACTCCAATCCCTTGCAATAAAGAGCAAGAAACCATTTGCCTTTCTTTTTTCACCAGTATGTTAACTTTGTGTGATCTGTGTACAAAGACAGCCAAATCCCTCTGAACACCAACATTTAATAGTTTCTCACCAGAGAAGATCATGTGGCAGATGAAATATGGTGCAGAGAAGTGTAAAGTGAGGTATTTTGGTAGGACGAATGAGGAGAGGCAATAAAAAATAAAGGATACAATTCTGAAGTGGGTACAGGAACAGAGAGACCTGGGGATATCTGTGCACAAATTGAAGGTGGCAGGGCTATTTTAGAAAGTGGTTAAAAGGCATGTGGGATCCCAGGCATTGTAAATAGAGGCTTAGAGTATAAAAGCAAGGAGGTTATGATGAAGCTTTATAAAACACTGGTTCAACTTTAACTAGTATTGTGTCCAACAGTGGACACCGCACTTTCAGAAGGATGTGAAGGCATTAGAGAGGGTGCAGAAAAGATTCATGAGATCGTTTCCAGCGATGAGGGACGTCAGTTACGTGGATAGATTGGAGAGTTGGGGTTGTTCTCCATAGAAAAGAGAAACTTGAGATTAGATTTGATAGAGCTGTTCAAAATCATGAGGAGTCCGAACAGAGTAGATGTAGGAGTAAGAATGCAGCACATAGGACATTCCATAGCGATGTCTGTTAAGTGTTTAATTGTACAAGTGAATTGACCATTTAATATTTTTAACTTACTTAACCCTTGTGTTCCCACAAATATCAAGCTAGCAAATTCAACAGTGGCCACTTTGACTTCATCTCATCGTGTTTTATCTACATTCTCACAGGATAGCAGGTATAACTGTAGTCATAAAATTCAACTGAAAATGGATCAGTTACATTGCTATTGCAGTCATTTCAGTCCATATTTACAGTACACACCGTACTTTACTTTTGTAATACGTTCATGGAGTATCTATTCATCCCACTGCAGCAAAATTTCACTGGCTCAACATTCTTACCAAATGCTAAAGCATTCTGCAATGCAAGGCTCACAATTTCAACACCAGATACATTTTTTTTTCATTCTCGCTGGTGTGTACTGATTCTCTGAGGGATTGCTGATGTTTATCCTCCACATGAGCAGTCACCCTAATCTCGTGCCCGTCCTGCTCCCAAACCCGGTATCCACTTACATTAAGGCAAGTGATGCAGGAGCGTCTCAGTGGCTGAGGCACAGTGAGTAACCCAGGTTAATCCGACACTCCAGGGACAGTTTAAACAGAGCTTTACGCTGTATCTAACCAGTGTGGTACCTTCTCTGAGAGTGTTCGATGGGAATGGATAGACATGGAGAATTTATTCCTTCAAGTGGATAGCCAAGTGTTTTTGATTGGGAGAATATGGAGAGCTGAAGATGAATTGAATGACCTTGGAGTGAATGCCCATGGATCCCTGAAGGTAGCAGGACAGGTCCATAAATTGGTTAAGGAGGTGTATCCCCCAGGACCTGCGTTTACAGTTGTGACTGCTCAGTATTTCCCCCAGGCCCTATGTTTACAGTTGTGACAGTTCAATGTTTCCCCCAGGCCCTGTGATTAAGTTTGGGACAGTTCAGTATTTCCTCCAGGGCATGTGTTTAAAGTTATGACAGTTCAGTATTTCCCCCAGGACCTGTCTTTAAAGTTGTGACAGTTCAGTATTTCCTCCAGGCCCTGTGTTTAAAGTTGTGACAGCTCAGTATTTCCCCCAGGACCTGTGTTTAAAGTTGTGACAGCACAGTATTTCCCCCAGGACCTGTCTTTAAAGTTGTGACATTTCAGTGTTTCCCCCCAGGCCCCATATTTAAAGTTTTGATAGCTCAGTATTTCCCCCAGGCCCTGTGTTTAAAGTTGTGACAGCACAGTAGAGAAAGAAAATGTTGTCGAGGAGAATGCTGAGATTCAGAGTACTAGGCTGGATGGGATTGAGGTTCACAAGGAGGAGGTGTTAGCAATTTTGGAAAGTGTGAAAATAGATAAGTCCCCTGGGCCAGATGGGATTTATCCTAGTATTCTCTGGGAAGCCAGGGAGGAGATTGCAGAGCCTTTGTCGTTGATCTTTATGTCGTCATTGTCGACAGGAATAGTGCCGGAAGACTGGAGGATAGCAAATGTTGCCCCCTTGTTCAAGAAGGGGAGTAGAGACAGCCCTGGTAATTATAGACCTGTGAGCCTTACTTCGGTTGTGGGTAAAATGTTGGAAAAGGTTATAAGAGACAGGATTTATAATCATCTTGAAAAGAATAAGTTCATTTGCGATAGTCAGCACGGTTTTGTGAAAGGTAGGTCGTGCCTCACAAACCTTATTGAGTTTTTTGAGAAGGTGACCAAACAGGTGGATGAGGGTAAAGCCGTGGATGTGGTGTATATGGATTTCAGTAAGGCGTTTGATAAGGTTCCCCACGGTAGGCTATTGCAGAAAATACGGAAGTATGGGGTTGAAGGTGATTTAGAGCTTTGGATCAGAAATTGGCTAGCTGAAAGAAGACAGAGGCTGGTGGTTGATGGCAAATGTTCATCCTGGAGTTTAGTTACTAGTGGTGTACCGCAAAGATCTGTTTTGGGGCCACTGCTGTTTGTCATTTTTATAAATGACCTGGAAGAGTTTGTGGAAGGGTGGGTTAGTAAATTTGCGGATGACACGAAGGTCGGTGGAGTTGTGGACAGTGCCGAAGGATGTTGTAGGGTACAGAGGGACATAGATAGGCTGCAGAGCTGGGCTGAGAGATGGCAAATGGAGTTTAATGCGGAAAAGTGTGAGGTGATTCACTTTGGAAGGAGTAACAGGAATGCAGAGTACTGGGCTAATGGGAAGATTCTTGGTAGTGTAGATGAACAGAGAGATCTTGGTGTCCAGGTGCATAAATCCCTGAAAGTTGCTACCCAGGTTAATAGGGCTGTTAAGAAGGCATATGGTGTGTTAGCTTTTATTAGTAGGGGGATCGAGTTTCGGAGCCACGATGTCATGCTGCAGCTGTACAAAACTCTGGTGAGACCGCACCTGGAGTATTGCGTGCAGTTCTGGTCACTGCATTATAGGAAGGATGTTGAAGCTTTGGAAAGGGTGCAGAGGAGATTTACTAGGATGTTGCCTGGTATGGAGGGAAGGTCTTACGAGGAAAGGCTGAGGGACTTGGGGTTGTTTTCGTTAGAGAGAAGGAGGAGGAGAGGTGACTTAATAGAGACATACAAGATAATCAGAGGGTTAGATAGGGTGGATAGTGAGAGTCTTTTTCCTCGGATGGTGATGGCAAACACGAGGGGACATAGCTTTAAGTTGAGGGGTGATAGATATAGGACAGATGTTAGAGGTAGTTTCTTTACTCAGAGAGTAGTAGGGTCGTGGAACGCCCTGCCTGCAACAGTAGTAGACTCGCCAACATTAAGGGCATTTAAGTGGACATTGGATAGACATATGGATGAAAATGGAATAGTGTAGGTCAGATGGTTTCACAGGTCGGCGCAACATCGAGGGCCGAAGGTCCTGTACTGCGCTGTAATGTTCTAATTCTATTTATAATTCCCCCAGGCCCTGTGTTTACAGTTGTGACATTTCAGTATTTTCCCCAGGACCTTTCTTTAAAGTTGTGATGGATTAGCGATTCCTCCAGGCCCGGTGTTTACCGTGTGACAGCTCAATATTTCCTCCACGCCCTGCGTTTAAAGTTGTGACAGCTCAGTATTTCCCACAGGAGCTGTCTTTAAAGTTGTGACAGTTCAGTATTTCCCCCTGGATCTGTGTTTAAAGTTGTGACAGTTCAGTATTTCCCCCTGGATCTGTGTTTAAAGTTGTGACAGTTCAGTATTTCCCCCAGGAAATGTCTTTATATTTGTGACAGCTCAGTATTTCCACAAGGACCTATGTTTAAAGTTGTGACAGTTCAGTATTTCCCCCTGGATCTGTGTTTAAAGTTGTGACAGCTCAGTATTTCCACAAGGACCTGTCTTTAAATTTGTGACAGCTCAGTATTTCCCCGAGAACCTGTGTTTAAAGTTGTGACAGCTCAGAATTTCCGCAAGGACCTGTGTTTAAAGTTGTGACAGCTCAGTATTTGCCACAGGACCTGTGTTTAAAGTTGTGACAGCTCAGTATTTCCTCCAGGACCAGTCTGTAAAGTTGAAACAGCTCAGTATTTGCCACAGGACCTGTGTGTAAAGTTGTGACAGCTGAGTATTTCCCCCAGGACCTGTGTTTAAAGTTGTCACGGCTCGGTATTTGCCTCAGGACCTGTGTTTAAAGTTGTGACAGCTCAGTATTTCCCCCAGGGCCTGTCTTTAAAGTTGTGACAGCTCAGTATTTCCACCAGGACCTGTGATTACGCATGGGACAGTTCAGTATTTCCTCCAGGGCATGTGTTTAAAGTTATGACATGTCAGTATTACCCCCAGGCCTTTATTTAAAGTTGTGACAGATCAGCGTTTGCCCCAGGCCCTGTTTTTACAGTTGTGACTATTCAGTATTTCCACCAGGCCCTGTGTTTACAGTTGTGACAGCTCAGTATTTCCCCCAGGACCTGTGTTTACAGTTGTGACAGTTCAGTATTTCCCCCAGGACCTTTCTTTAAAGTTGTGACAGATTAATATTTCCTCCAGGCTCTGTGTTTACAGTTGTGACAGTTCAGTATTTCACCCAGGCCCTGTGTTTACAGTTGAGACAGTTCAGTATTTCACCCAGGCCCTGTGTTTACAGTTGTGACAGCTCAGTATTTCTTCCAGGCCTTGTGTTTACAATTGTGAAAGCTCAGTAATTCCCCCAGGAATCGTCTTTGTAGTTGTGACAGCTCAGTATTTCCCCCAAGACCTGTGTTTCAAGTTGTGACAGTTCAGTATTTCCCCCAAGACCTGTGTTTAAAGTTGTGACAGTTCAGTATTTCCCCCAGGACCTGTGTTTACAATTGTGACAGCTCTGGATTTCCCCCAGGACCGGTGCTTAAAGTTGTGACAGCTCCGTTATTCCCCCAGGATCTGTCATTACGTATGGGACAGCTCAGTATTTCCCCCAGAACCTGTGTTTAAAGATATGACAGTTCAGTATTTCCCCCAGACCCTGTGCTTAAAGATGTGATAGCTCAGTATTTGCCACAGCACCTGTGTTTAATGTTGTGACAGCTGAGTATTTCCCACCAAGACCTGCGTTTAATGCTGTGACAGCTCAGTATTTCCCCCAGGACCTTAGAATATTACAGCGCAGTACAGGCCCTTCGGCCCTCGATGTTGCGCCGACCTGTGAAACCATCTGACCTACACTATTCCATTTTCATCCATATGTCTATCCAATGACCACTTAAATGCCCTTAAAGTTGGCGAGTCTACTAATGTTGCAGGCAGGGCGTGCCACGCGCCTACTACTCTCTGCATAAAGAAACTACCTCTGACATCTGTCCTATATCTATCACCCCTCAACTTAAAGCTATGTCCCCTCGTGTTTGCCATCACCATCCGAGGAAAAAGACTCTCACTATCCACCCTATCTAACCCTCTGATTATCTTATATGTCTCTATTAAGTCACCTCTCCTCCTCCTTCTCTCCAACGAAAACAACCTCAAGTCTCTCAGCCTTTCCTCGTAAGACCTTCCCTCCATACCAGGCAACATCCTAGTAAATCTCCTCTGCACCCTTTCCATAGCTTCCACTTCCTTCCTATAATGCAGTGACCAGAACTGCACGCAATACTCCAGGTGCGGTCTCACCAGAGTTTTGTACAGCTGCAGCATGACATCGTGGCTCCGAAACTCGATCCCCCTACTAATAAAAGCTAACACACCATATGCATTCTTAACAGCCCTATTAACCTGGGTAGCAACCTTCAGGGATTTATGCACCTGGACACCAAGATCTCTCTGCTCATCTACACTACCAAGAATCCTCCCATTAGCCCAGTACTCTGCATTCCTGTTACTCCTTCCGAAGTGAATCACCTCACACTTTTCCGCATTAAACTCCATTTGCCATCTCTCAGCCCAGCTCTGCAGCCTATCTATGTCTCTCTGTACCCTACAACATCCTTAGGCACTATCCACAACTCCACAGACCTTCGTGTCATCCGCAAATTTACTAACCCACCCTTCTACGCCCTCTTCCAGGTCATTTATAAAAATGACAAACAGCAGTGGCCCCAAAACAGATCCTTGCGGTACACCACTAGTAACTAAACTCCAGGATGAACATTTGCCATCAACCACCACCCTCTGTCTTCTTTCAGCTAGCCAATTTCTGATCCAAATCTCTAAATCACCTTCAACCCCATACTTCCGTATTTTCTGCAATAGCCTACCGTGGGGAACCTTATCAAACGCCTTACTTAAATCCATATACACCACATCCACTGCTTTACCCTCATCCACCTGTTTGGTCACCTTCTGGAAAAACTCAATAAGGTTTGTGAGGCACGACCTACCCTTCACAAAACCGTGCTGACTATCGCTAATGAACTTATTCTTTTCAAGATGATTATAAATCCTGTATCTTATAACCTTTTCCAACATTTTACCCACAACCGAAGTAAGGCTCACAGGTCTATAATTACCAGGGCTGTCTCTACTCCCCTTCTTGGACAAGGGGACATTTGCTATCCTCCAGTCTTCCGGCACTATTCCTGTCGACAATGACGACATAAAGATCAAGGACAAAGGCTCTGCAATCTCTTCCCTAGCTTCCCAGAGAATCCTAGGATAAATCCCATGTGGCCCAGGGGACCTATCTATTTTCACACTTTCCAAAATTGATCACACCTCCTCCTTGTGAACCTTAATCCCATCCAGCCTAGTAGCCTGAATCTCAGTATTCTCCTCAACAACATCTTCTTTCTCTACTGTAAATACTGACGCAAAATATTCATTTATCACTTCCCCTATCTCCTCTGATTCCACACACAACTTCCCACTACTACCCTTGATTGGCCCTAATCTAACTCTAGTCATTCTTTTATTCCTGATATACCTATAGAAAGCCTTAGGGTTTTCTTTGATCCTATCCGCCAATGACTTCTCGTGTCCTCTCCTTGCTCTTCTTAGCTCTCCCTTTAGATCCTTCCTGGCTAGCTTGTAACTCTCAAGCGCCCTAACTGAGCCTTCACGTCTCATCCTAACATCAGCCTTCTTCTTCCTCTTGACAAGCGCTTAAACTTCTTTAGTAAACCACGGCTCCCTCGCTCGACAACTTCCTCCCTGCCTGACAGGTACATACTTATCAAGGACACACAGTAGCTGCTCCTTGAATAAGCTCCTCATTTCGATTGTGCCCATCCCCTGCAGTTTCCTTCCCCATGCTACGCATCCTAAATCTTGCCTAATAGCATCATAATTTCCTTTCCCCCAGTTATAATTTTTGCCCTGCGGTATATACCTTTCCCTGCCCATCGCTAAGGTAAACCTAACCGAATTGTGATCACTATCGCCAAAGTGCTCACCTACATCTAAATCTAACACCTGGCCGGGTTCATTACCCAGTACCAAATCCAATGTGGCATCGCCCCTGGTTGGCCTGTCTACACACTGTGTCAGAAAACCCTCCTGCACACGCTGGACAAAAACTGACCCATCTCAAGTACTCGAACTATAGTATTTCCAGTCGATATTTGGAAAGTTAAAGTCCCCCATAACAACTACCCTGTTACTCTCGCCCCTGTCGAGAATCATCTTCGCTATCCTTTCCTCTACATCTCTGGAACTATTCGGAGGTCTATAAAAGACTCCCAACAGGGTGACCTCACCTCTCCTGTTTCTAACCTCGGCCCATACTACCTCAGTAGACGAGTCCTCAAACGTCCTTTCTGTCGCTGTAATACTCTCCTTGATTAACAATGCCACACACTCCCCCCCTCCCCCCCTCTTTTACCATCTTCTCTGTTCTTCGTGAAACATCTAAATCCCGGAATCTGCAACATCCATTCCTGCCCCTGCTCTACCCATGTCTCCGAAATGGCCACTACATCGAGATCCCAGGTACCAACCCATGCTGCAAGCTCACCCACCTTATTCCGGATGCTCCTGGCGTTGAAGTAGACACACTTTAAACCAGGTTCTTGCTTGCCAGTGCCCTCTTGCGTCCTTGTAACCATATCCCTGACCTCACTACTCTCAACATCCAGTACACCAGCACTACAATTTAGGTACCCATCCCACTGCTGAATTAGTTTAAACCCCCCCGAAGAGCACTAGCAAACCTCCCCCCCAGGATATTGGTACCCCTCTGGTTCAGGTGAAGACCATCCTGTTTGTAGAGGTCCCACCTACCCCAGAAAGAGCCCCAATTATCCAGGAAACCAAAACCCTCCCTCCTGCACCATCCCTGCAGCCACGTGTTCAACTCCTCTCTCTCCCTATTCCTCGCTTCGCTATCACGTGGCACGGGCAACAACCCAGAGATAACAACTCTGTTTGTTCTCGCTCGAAGCTTCCACCCTAGCTCCCTAAATTTCTGTCTTAAATCCCCATCTCTCTTCCTACCTATGTCGTTGGTGCCTATGTGGACCACGACTCGGTGCTGCTCCCCCTCCCCCTTAAGGATCCCAAAAACACGATCCGAGACATCACGTACCCTGGCACCTGGGAGGCAAGACACCAACCGTGAGTCTCTCTCGTTCCCACAGAACCTCCTATCTGTTCCCCTAACTATGGAGTCCCCAATGACTAATGTTCTGCTCCTCTTCCCCCTTCCCTTCTGAGCAACAGGGACAGACTCTGTGCCAGATATCTGTACCCCATTGCTTACCCCTGGTAAGTCGTCCCCCGCAACAGTATCCAAAACGGTATACCTGTTGTTGAGGGAAACGGCCACAGGGGATCCCTGCACTGCCTGCTGGTTCCCTCTCCTTCCCCTGACGGTAACCCATCTACCTACTTCTTTTACTGAGATGTGACTACCTCCCCATAACTCCTCTCAATAACCCCCTCCGCCTCCCGAATGATCCGAAGTTCATCCAGCTCCAGCTCCAGTTCCCTAACACGGTTCTCGAGGAGATGGAGTTGGGTGCACTTCCCACAGATGCAGTCAGCAGGGACACTCTTGGCGACCCTTACCTCCCACATTCTGCAGGAGGAACATACAACTGCCTTAACTTCCATTCCCTCTATTCTAAATTCCCAACAAATCTACTGAAAAACCAAAAAAAATAAAATGTCAGAACTTGTTAGGTTAGAAATCCAACGGACAGAACTTCTTAAATAAAAAGCTTACCTTATCAACACAACAGAGTCCTTTTTTTTTTGGTTAGCGGAGGAGGGTGGGTGGAAGACACTACACGTGTAGTGTCTCGGATACAGCCACCACCCAAATATATAGTTTTTACTTACCCAGCAGTCCCCTGGTCCTCCGAAAACAAAAGGGAATTAACTTTTAAACTTCCACTGAAATTGACTTCCCAGCTGTTAGCTCGCTCTCGCACATCCGCTGCAGTCAAGCTGCAGTCACCAAAACTGTGCTAAAATATGTGACAGGTGAGTATTTCCCCCAGGACCTGCGTTTAAAGTTGTGACAGCTCAGTATTTCCCACAGGACCTTTCTTTAAAGTTGTGACAGCTCAGTATTTCCCGCAGAACCTGTGTTTAAAGTTGTGACATAGAACATAGAACATAGAACATACAGCACAGAACAGGCCCTTCGGCCCACAATGTTGTGCCGATCCTTTGTCCTCTGTCAAGGACAATTTAATCTATACCCCATCATTCTCCTTTATCCATATACCTATCCAAAAGCCTTTTGAAAGTCCCTAAAGTTTCTGACTCAACAACTTCCCCGGGCAAGGCATTCCATGCCTCGACCACTCTCTGGGTAAAGAACCTTCCCCTGACATTCCCCTTATATCTCCCACCCTTCACCTTAAATTTATGACCCCTTGTAACGCTTTGCTCCACCCGGGGAAAAAGTTTCTGACTGTCTACCCTATCTATTCCCCTGATCATCTTATAAACCTCTATCATGTCACCCCTCATCCTTCTCCTTTCTAATGAGAAGAGGCCTAGAATGTTCAGCCTTTCCTCGTAAGACTTATTCTCCATTCCAGGCAACATCCTGGTAAATCTCCTCTGCACCCTCTCCAAGGCTTCCACATCCTTCCTAAAATGAGGCGACCAGAACTGCACACAGTACTCCAAATGAGGCCTTACCAAGGTCCTGTACAGCTGCATCATCACCTCACGGCTCTTAAATTCAATCCCTCTGCTAATGAACGCTAACACCCCATATGCCTTCTTCACAGCCCTATCCACTTGAGTTGCAACTTTCAATGATCTATGCACATAGACCCCAAGGTCTCTCTGCTCCTCCACATGCCCAAGAACCCTACCGTTAACCCAGTATTTTGCATTCATGTTTGTCCTTCCAAAATGGACGACCTCACACTTTTCAGGGTTAAACTCCATCTGCCACTTTTCAGCCCAGCACTGCAACCTATCCAAGTCCCTTTGCAGACGACAATAGCCCTCCTCGGTATCCACAACTCCACCAACCTTTGTATCATCTGCAAATTTACTGACCCACCCTTCGACTTCCTCATCCAAGTCGTTAATAAAAATCACAAACAGGAGAGGACCCAGAACTGATCCCTGCGGCACGCCACTGGTAACTGGGCTCCAGGCTGAGTATTTACCATCTAAGACCACTCTCTGCCTTCTATCAGTTAGCCAATTCTTAATCCAACTGGCCACATTCCCCACTATCCCATGCCTCCTGACTTTCTCCATAAGTCTACCATGGGGGACCTTATCAAATGCCTTACTAAAATCCATGTACACCACATCCACTGGTTTACCCTCATCCACTTGCTTGGTCACCTGCTCAAAGAATTCAATCAGGCTTGTGAGGCAAGACCTACCCCTCACAAAACCGTGCTGACTGTCCCGAATCAAGCAGTGTCTTTCCAGATGCTCAGAAATCCTATCCCTCAGCACCTTTTCCATCAACTTGCCTACCACCGAAGTAAGACTAACTGGCCTGTAATTCCCAGGGTTGTTCCTATTCCCTTTCTTGAACAGGGGCACAACATTTGCCACCCTCCAATCACCTGGTACCACCCCCGTCAGCAGAGAAGATGAAAAGATCATTGCCAGCGGCTCTGCAATTTCATCCCTTGCTTCCCATAACATCCTTGGATATACCCCGTCAGGCCCGGGAGACTTGTCTATCTTCAAGTTATTCAAAAACCCCAACACATCTTCCCTCCTAACGAGCACTTCCTCGAGCTTACCAGTCTGCTTCCCACCGTCCTCTTCAGTAATACACCCCTTCTCATTCGTAAATACCGAAGAGAAGTACTCATTCAAAACCTCACTTATCTCTTCCGGCTCAACACACAGTCTCCCGCTATTGTCCTTGACCGGACCTATGGTCCCCCTAGTCATCCTCATATTTCTGACATACGCGTAAAAGGCCTTGGGGTTTTCTTTTAGCCTACCCGCCAAGCATTTTTCATGCCCTCTCTTAGCTCTCCTAATCCCTTTCTTCAGATCCTTCCTGGCCATCTTGTATCCCTCCAGAGCTATGCCTGTGCCCTTTTTCCTCAACTTTATATACGCATCCTTCTTCTTCCTAACAAGACTCTCAACCTCTCTTGTCAACCACGGTTCCCTCACATGACCATCCCTTCCCTGTCTGACAGGGACATGCTTATCAATGGCCCCTACTATCTGCTCCTTGAAAAAGTTCCACATTTCGACCGTGCCCTTCCCTGCCAGCATATGCTCCCAACTTATGCTCCTCAGTTCCTGCCTGACAGCATCATATCTACCCTTCCCCCAATTGTAAACCTTGCCCTGTTGCACATACCTATCCCTCTCCATTACCACAGTGAATGCTACAGAATTGTGATCACTATCTCCAAAGTGCTCGCCCACCAACAGCTCTATCACTTGCCCTGGTTCATTACCTAGTACCAAATCCAATATTGCCTCCCCTCTGGTCGGGCAGTCTACATACTGAGTCAGAAAAGCTTCCTGGACATACTGCACAAACACTACCCCATCCAAACTATTCGATCTAAAGAGTTGCCAATCAATATTTGGGAAGTTGAAATCCCCCATAATTACTACCCTGTGACTTCTGCTCCTTTCCAAAATCTGTTTCCCAATCTGCTCTTCCACCTCCCTGCTGCTATTGGGGGGCCTATAGAAAACTCCCATCAAGGTGACTGCTCCTTTCCTGTTCCTGACCTCAACCCACAGTGCCTCAGTCGGCAGATCCTCCTCGAAAATTCTTTCAGCAGTTGTTACACTATTTCTAACTAACAATGCCACCCCCCCACCTCTTTTACCACCATTCCTAATCTTATGAAAACATCTATAACCAGGTACCTCCAAAAACCATTCCTCCCCCTCACCTATCCACGTTTCAGTGATGGCCACAACATCGTAGTCCCAAGTGCCCATCCACGCCTTCAATTCACTCACCTTATTCCTGATGCTTCTTGCGTTGAAGTATACGCACTTTAACCCTTCTCCGTGCCCATCTGTCCTCTGTGACAGTGCTACCTTCCCCAATACCTCACTACACTCTTTGTCTTTCTGAGTGGACCCACTGGTCCCTGGATTACAAGTCCGGTTCCCATCCCCCTCCCAAACTAGTTTAAACCCTCCCGAACAGTACTAGCAAACCTCCCTCCCAGGATATTGGTGCCCCTCTGGTTCAGATGCAGCCCGTCCTGTTTGAACAGGTCCCATCTTCCCCAGAATGCAGTCCAATTATCCAAGAACTGGAAGCCCTCCCTCCTACACCATTCCTGCAGCCACGTGTTCAGCTGTGCTCTCTCCCTATTCCTAGCCTCACTATCACGTGGCGCCGGCAACAAACCAGAGATAACAACTCTGTCCGTCCGAGCTTTCAGCTTCCAGCCTAACTCCCTAAACTCACTTCTAACATCTGTGCCACCCTTCCTTCCTACGTCGTTGGTGCCAATGTGCACCACGACCTCTGCCTGCTCCCCCTCCCCTTTAAGGATCCTGAAGACGCGATCACAAACATCACGGACCCTGGCACCAGTACAGTTGTGACAGTTCAGTAATTCCCCCAGGCCCGGTGTTTACAGTTGTGACAGCTCAGTATTTCCCCCAGGACCTGTCTTTATAGTTGTGACATTTCAGTGTTTCCCCCAGGCCCTGTATTTAAAGCTGTGACAGTTCAGTGTTTCCCCCAGGACCTGTGTTTAAATTTGTTACAGCTCAGTATTTCTTCCAGGCCCTGTGTTTACAATTGTGACAGCTCAGTATTTCCCCCAGGACCTGTCTTTGAAGTTGTGACAGCTCAGTATTTCGCCCTGGCACTTTATAGACCATTGTGACAGTTCAGTGTTTCCCCCAGGCCCTGTGATTACGTTTGGGACAGTTCAGTATTTCCTCCAGGCCCTGTGTTTAAAGTTATGACAGCTCAGTATTTCACCCAGGGCTGTGTTTACAGTTGTGACAGTTCAGTAATTCCCCCAGGCCCGGTGTTTACAGTTGTGACAGCTCAGTATTTCCCCCAGGACCTTTCTTTAAAGTTGTGACAGATTAGCTTTTCATCCAGGCCCTGTGTTTACAGTTGTGACAGCTCAGTATTTCACCCAGGGCTGTGTTTACAGTTGTGACAGTTCAGTAATTCCCCCAGGCCCGGTGTTTACAGTTGTGACAGCTCAGTATTTCCCCCAGGACCTGTCTTTAAAGTTGTGACATTTCAGTGTTTCCCCCAGGCCCTGTATTTAAAGCTGTGACAGCTCAGTATTTCCCCAGGACCTTTCTTTAAAGTTGTGACAGATTAGCGTTTCATCCAGGCCCTGTGTTTAATGTTGTGACAGTTCAGTATTTCCACCAAGACCTGTGTTTAAAGCTGTGACAGTTCAGTATTTCCCCAGGACCTGTGTTTAATGTTGTGACCGCTCAGAATTTGCCACAGGACGTGTGCTTAAAGATGTGACAGCTCGGTATTTATCCCAGGACCTTTGTTCACAATTGTGACAGCTCAGTATTTCCCCCAGGACCTGAGTTTCAAGTTGCGACAGCTCAGTATTTCACCCAGGACCTGTGTTTAAAGTTATGACAGCTCAGTCTTTCCCCCAGGACCTTTCTTTAAAGTTGTGACAGATTAGCTTTTCATCCAGGCCCTGTGTTTACAGTTGTGACAGCTCAGTATTTCACCCAGGGCTGTGTTTACAGTTGTGACAGTTCAGTAATTCACCCAGGGCTGTGTTTACAGTTGTGACAGTTCAGTAATTCCCCCAGGCCCGGTGTTTACAGTTGTGACAGCTCAGTATTTCCCCCAGGACCTGTCTTTATAGTTGTGACATTTCAGTGTTTCCCCCAGGCCCTGTATTTAAAGCTGTGACAGCTCAGTATTTCCCCAGGACCTTTCTTTAAAGTTGTGACAGATTAGCGTTTCATCCAGGCCCTGTGTTTAAAGTTGTGACAGTTCAGTATTTCCACCAAGACCTGTGTTTAAATTTGTGACAGTTCAGTATTTCCACCAAGACCTGTGTTTAAAGCTGTGACAGTTCAGTATTTCCACCAAGACCTGTGTTTAATGTTGTGACCGCTCAGAATTTGCCACAGGACATGTGCTTAAAGATGTGACAGCTCGGTATTTATCCCAGGACCTTTGTTCACAATTGTGACAGCTCAGTATTTCCCACAGGACCTGAGTTTCAAGTTGCGACAGCTCAGTATTTCACCCAGGACCTGTGTTTAAAGTTGTGACAGTTCAGTATTTCCCCCAGGACCTGTGTTTAAAGTTGTGACAGCTCAGTATTTCCCCCAGGACCTTTGTTTAAAGATGTGACAGCTCAGTATTTCTTCCAGGCCCTGTGTTTACAATTGTGACAGCTCAGTATTTCCCCCAGGACCTGTGTTTAATGCTGTTACAGTTCAGTGTTTCCCCCAGTACCTGTGTTTAAAGTTGTGACAGCTCAGTATTTCCCCCAGGCCCTGTGTTTAAAGTTCTGACAGTTCAGTATTTCCTCCAGGACCTGTCTTTAAAGTTGTGACAGCTCATTAGTTGCCCCAGTACCTGTGTTTAAAGATGTGACAGTTCATTGTTTCCCCCAAGACCTGTCTTTAATGTTGTGACAGTTCAGTATTCCTTCCAGGCCCTGTGTTTACAATTGTGACAGTTCAGTATTTCCTCCAGGACCTGTGTTTAAAGTTGTGACAGCTCAGTATTTCCCCAAGACCTGTGTTTAAAGATGTGACAGTTCATTGTTTCCCCCAAGACCTGTCTTTAATGTTGTGACAGTTCAGTATACCTTCCAGGCCCTGTGTTTACAATTGTGACAGCTCAGTATTTCCCCAAGACCTGTGTTTAAAGTTGTGACAGTTCAGTATTTCCACCAGGACCTGTGTTTAATGCTGTTACAGTTCAGTGTTTCCCCCAAGACCTGTGTTTAAAGTTGTGACAGCTCAGTATTTCCTCCAGGACCTGTCTTTAAAGTTGTGAGAGCTCAGTATTTCCCCAGAACCTGTGCTTAAAGATGTGACAGCTCAGTATTTCCCCCAGGTCCTGTGTTTAAAGTTGCGACAGCTCAGTATTTCCACCAGGACCTGTGTTTAATGCTGTTACAGTTCAGTGTTTCCCCCAAGACCTGTGTTTACAATTGTGACAGATCCGTATTTCGCCCAGGACCTGTGTTAAAAGTTGTGACAGCTCAGTATTTCCACCAGGACCTGTGTTTAATGCTGTTACAGTTCAGTGTTTCCCCCAAGACCTGTGTTTACAATTGTGACAGCTCCGTATTTCGCCCAGGACCTGTGTTAAAAGTTGTGCCAGCTCAGTATTTCTTCCAGGCCCTGTGTTTACAATTGTAACAGTTCAGTATTACCCCCCGGACCTGTAATTAAAGTTATGACAGTTCAGTATTACCCCCAGGACCTGTAATTAAAGTTGTGACAGCTCAGAATTTCCCCCAAGACCAGTGTTTAAAGTTGTGACAGATCAGTATTTCCCCCAGGCCCTGTGATTACGTTTCTGGCAGTTCAGTATTTCCTCCGGAACCTGTCTTTAAAGATGTGACAGCTCAGTATTTCCCCCATAACCTGTGTTTAAAGTTGTGACAGCTCAGTATTTCCTCCAGGCCCTGTGTTTACAGTTGCGACAGTTCAGAATTTCACCCAGGCCCTGTGTTTACAGTTGTGACAGCTCAGTATTTCCCTCAGGACATGTTTTGATATTTGCGACAGCTCGGTATTTCCCCCAGGACCTGTCTTGAAAGTTGCGACAGCTCAGTATTTCCCCCAGGACATGTTTTTATATTTGTGACAGCTCGGTATTTCCCCCAGGACCTGTCTTTAAAGTTGTGACAGCTCAGTATTTCCCCCAGGACTTATCTTTAAAGTTGTGACAGCTCAGTATTTCCCCCATGACCTCTCTTTAAAGTTGTGACAGTTCAGTATTTCCTCCAGGCCTTGTGTTTAAAGCTGTGACAGTTCAGTATTTCCTCCAGTCCCTGTGTTTAAATTTGTGACAGTTCAGTATTTCCTCCAGGCCCTGTGTTTAAATTTGTGACAGTTCAGTATTTCCCCCAGGCCCTGTGTTTAAATTTGTGACAGTTCAGTATTTCCTCCAGACCTTGTGTTTAAAGTTGTGGCAGTTCAGTATTTCCTCCAGGCCCTGTGTTTACATTTGTGACAGTTCAGTATTTCCTCCAGTCCCTGTGTTTACATTTGTGACAGTTCAGTATTTCCTCCAGGCCTTGTGTTTAAATTTGTGACAGTTCAGTATTTCCTCCAGGCCCTGTGTTTAAATTTGTGACAGTTTAGTATTTCCTCCAGGCCTTGTGTTTACAATTGTGACAGCTCAGTATTTCCCCCAGGACCTGTGTTTCAAGTTGTGACAGCTCAGTATTTCCCCCAGGACCTGTGTTTCAAGTTGTGACAGCTCAGTATTTCCCCCAGGACCTGTGTTTAATGCTGTTACAGTTCAGTGTTTCCCCCAGTACCTGTGTTTAAAGTTGTGACAGCTCAGTATTTCCCCCAGGCCCTGTGTTTAAAGTTCTGGCAGTTCAGTATTTCCTCCAGGACCTGTCTTTAAAGTTGTGACAGCTCATTAGTTGCCCCAGTACCTGTGTTTAAAGATGTGACAGTTCATTGTTTCCCCCAAGACCTGTCTTTAATGTTGTGACAGTTCAGTATTCCTTCCAGGCCCTGTGTTTACAATTGTGACAGTTCAGTATTTCCCCAAGACCTGTGTTTAAAGTTGTGACAGTTCAGTATTTCCACCAGGACCTGTGTTTAATGCTGTTACAGTTCAGTGTTTCCCCCAAGACCTGTGTTTAAAGTTGTGACAGCTCAGTATTTCCTCCAGGACCTGTCTTTAAAGTTGTGAGAGCTCAGTATTTCCCCAGAACCTGTGCTTAAAGATGTGACAGCTCAGTATTTACCCCAGGTCCTGTGTTTAAAGTTGCGACAGCTCAGTATTTCCACCAGGACCTGTGTTTAATGCTGTTACAGTTCAGTGTTTCCCCCAAGACCTGTGTTTACAATTGTGACAGCTCCGTATTTCGCCCAGGACCTGTGTTAAAAGTTGTGACAGCTCAGTATTTCCACCAGGACCTGTGTTTAATGCTGTTACAGTTCAGTGTTTCCCCCAAGACCTGTGTTTACAATTGTGACAGCTCCGTATTTCGCCCAGGACCTGTGTTAAAAGTTGTGACAGCTCAGTATTTCCACCAGGACCTGTGTTTAATGCTGTTACAGTTCAGTGTTTCCCCCAAGACATGTGTTAAAAGTTGTGCCAGCTCAGTATTTCTTCCAGGCCCTGTGTTTACAATTGTAACAGTTCAGTATTACCCACCGGACCTGTAATTAAAGTTATGACAGTTCAGTATTACCCCCAGGACCTGTAATTAAAGTTGTGACAGCTCAGAATTTCCCCCAAGACCAGTGTTTAAAGTTGTGACAGATCAGTATTTCCCCCAGGCCCTGTGTTTAAAATTGTGACAGCTCAGTGTTTCCCCCAGGCCCTGTGATTACGTTTCTGGCAGTTCAGTATTTCCTCCGGAACCTGTCTTTAAAGATGTGACAGCTCAGTATTTCCCCCATAACCTGTGTTTAAAGTTGTGACAGCTCAGTATTTCCTCCAGGCCCTGTGTTTACAGTTGCAACAGTTCAGAATTTCACCCAGGCCCTGTGTTTACAGTTGTGACAGCTCAGTATTTCCCTCAGGACATGTTTTGATATTTGCGACAGCTCGGTATTTCCCCCAGGACCTGTCTTTAAAGTTGCGACAGCTCAGTATTTCCCCCAGGACATGTTTTTATATTTGTGACAGCTCAGTATTTCCCCCAGGACCTGTCTTTAAAGTTGTGACAGCTCAGTATTTCCCTCAGGACATGTTTTGATATATGCGACAGCTCGGTATTTCCCCCAGGACCTGTCTTTAAAGTTGTGACAGCTCAGTATTTCCCCCAGGACTTATCTTTAAAGTTGTGACAGCTCAGTATTTCCCCCATGACCTCTCTTTAAAGTTGTGACAGTTCAGTATTTCCTCCAGGCCTTGTGTTTAAAGCTGTGACAGTTCAGTATTTCCTCCAGGCCCTGTGTTTAAATTTGTGACAGTTCAGTATTTCCTCCAGGCCTTGTGTTTAAATTTGTGACAGTTCAGTATTTCCTCCAGGCCTTGTGTTTAAATTTGTGACAGTTCAGTATTTCCTCCAGGCCTTGTGTTTAAATTTGTGACAGTTCAGTATTTCCTCCAGGCCCTGTGTTTAAATTTGTGACAGTTCAGTATTCCCTCCAGGCCTAGTGTTTAAATTTGTGACAGTTCAGTATTTCCTCCAGGCATTGTGTTTAAATTTGTGACAGTTCAGTATTTCCTCCAGACCCTGTGTTTAAATTTGTGACAGTTCAGTATTTCCTCCAGGACCTGTGTTTAAATTTGTGACAGTTCAGTATTTCCTCCAGGCCCTGTGTTTAAATTTGTGACAGTTCAGTATTTCCTCCAGGCCCTGTGTTTAAATTTGTGACAGTTCAGTATTTCCTCCAGGCCCTGTGTTTAAAGTTGTGGCAGTTCAGTATTTCCTCCAGGCCTTGTGTTTAAAGTTGTGGCAGTTCAGTATTTCCTCCAGGCCTAGTGTTTAAATTTGTGACAGTTCAGTATTTCCTCCAGGCCTTGTGTTTAAATTTGTGACAGTTCAGTATTTCCTCCAGGCCTTGTGTTTAAATTTGTGACATTTCAGTATTCCCTCCAGGCTCTGTGTTTAAATTTGTGACAGTTCAGTATTTCCTCCAGGCCTTGTGTTTAAATTTGTGACATTTCAGTATTCCCTCCAGGCTCTGTGTTTAAATTTGTGACAGTTCAGTATTTCCTCCAGGCTCTGTGTTTAAATTTGTGACTGTTCAGTATTTCCTCCAGGCCTTGTGTTTAAATTTGTGACAGTTCAGCATTTCCTCCAGGCCATGTGTTTAAATTTGTGACTGTTCAGTATTTCCTCCAGGCCTTGTGTTTAAATTTGTGACAGATCAGTATTTCCTCCAGGCCTTGTGTTTAAATTTGTGACAGTTCAGTATTTCCTCCAGGCCTTGTGTTTAAATTTGTGACAGTTCAGTATTTCCTCCAGGCCTTGTGTTTAAATTTGTGACAGATCAGTATTTCCTCCAGGCCTTGTGTTTAAATTTGTGACAGTTCAGTATTTCCTCCAGGCCTTGTGTTTAAATTTGTGACAGTTCAGTATTTCCTCCAGGCCTTGTGTTTAAATTTGTGACAGTTCAGTATTTCCTCCAGGCCTTGTGTTTAAATTTCTGACAGTTCAGTATTCCCTCCAGGCCCTGTGTTTAAATTTGTGACAGTTAAGTATTTCCTCCAGGCCTTGTGTTTAAATTTGTGACAGTTCAGTATTTCCTCCAGGCCTTGTGTTTACATTTCTGACAGTTCAGTATTCCCTCCAGGCCTTGTGTTTAAATTTGTGACAGTTCAGTATTTCCTCCAGGCCTTGTGTTTAAATTTCTGACAGTTCAGTATTCCCTCCAGGCCTTGTGTTTAAATTTGTGACAGTTCAGTATTTCCTCCAGGCCTTGTGTTTAAAGTTGTGGCAGTTCAGTATTCCCTCCAGGCTCTGTGTTTAAATTTGTGACAGTTCAGTATTTCCTCCAGGCCTTGTGTTTAAATTTGTGACAGTTCAGTATTTCCTCCATGCCTTGTGTTTAAATTTGTGACAGTTCAGTATTTCCTCCAGACCCTGTGTTTAAATTTGTGACAGATCAGTATTTCCCTCCGGCCCCTGTGTTTAAATTTGTGACAGTTCAGTATTTCCTCCAGGCCCTGTGTTTAAATTTGTGACAGTTCAGTATTTCCTCCAGGCCTTGTGTTTAAATTTGTGACAGTTCAGTATTTCCTCCAGGCCTTGTGTTTAAATTTGTGACAGTTCAGTATTTCCTCCAGGCCTTGTGTTTAAATTTGTGACAGTTCAGTATTTCCTCCAGGCATTGTGTTTAAATTTGTGACAGTTCAGTATTTCCTCCAGGCCCTGTGTTTAAATTTGTGACAGTTCAGTATTTCCTCCAGGCCCTGTGTTTAAATTTGTGACAGATCAGTATTTCCCTCCGGCCCCTGTGTTTAAATTTGTGACAGTTCAGTATTTCCTCCAGGCCCTGTGTTTAAATTTGTGACAGTTCAGTATTCCCTCCAGGCCTTGTGTTTAAATTTGTGACAGTTCAGTATTTCCCCCAGACCCTGTGTTTAAATTTGCGACAGTTCAGTATTTACTCCATGACCTGTGTTTAAATTTGTGACAGTTCAGTATTTCCTCCAGGCCTTGTGTTTAAATATGTGACAGTTCAGTATTTCCTCCAGACCTTGTGTTTAAATTTGTGACCGTTCAGTATTTCCTCCTGGCCTTGTGTTTAAATTTGTGACAGTTCAGTATTTCCTCCAGGCCTTGTGTTTAAATTTGTGACAGTTCAGTATTTCCTCCAGACCTTGTGTTTAAATTTGTGACCGTTCAGTATTTCCTCCTGGCCCTGTGTTTAAATTTGTGACAGTTCAGTATTTCCTCCAGGCCCTGTGTTTAAATTTGTGACAGTTCAGTATTTCCCCCAGACCCTGTGTTTAAATTTGCGACAGTTCAGTATTTACTCCATGACCTGTGTTTAAATTTGTGACAGTTCAGTATTTCCTCCAGGCCTTGTGTTTAAATTTGTGACAGTTCAGTATTTCCTCCAGGCCCTGTGTTTAAATTTGTGACAGTTCAGTATTTCCTACAGGCCCTGTGTTTAAATTTGTGACAGTTCAGTATTTCCTCCAGGCCTTGTGTTTCAATTTGTGACAGTTCAGTATTTCCTCCAGGCCTTGTGTTTAAATTTGTGACAGTTCAGTATTTCCTCCAGGCCTTGTGTTTAAATTTGTGACAGTTCAGTATTTCCTCCAGACCTTGTGTTTAAATTTGTGACAGTTCAGTATTTCCTCCAGGCCTTGTGTTTAAATTTGTGACAGTTCAGTATTTCCTCCAGGCCTTGTGTTTCAATTTGTGACAGTTCAGTATTTCCTCCAGGCCTTGTGTTTAAATTTGTGACAGTTCAGTATTTCCTCCAGGCCTTGTGTTTAAATTTGTGACAGTTCAGTATTTCCTCCAGGCTCTGTGTTTAAATTTGTGACAGTTCAGTATTTCCTCCAGGCCTTGTGTTTAAATTTGTGACAGTTCAGTATTTCCTCCAGGCCTTGTGTTTCAATTTGTGACAGTTCAGTATTTCCTCCAGGCCTTGTGTTTAAATTTGTGACAGTTCAGTATTTCCTCCAGGCCCTGTGTTTAAATTTGTGACAGTTCAGTATTTCCTCCAGGCCTTGTGTTTAAATTTGTGACAGTTCAGTATTTCCTCCAGGCCCTGTGTTTAAATTTGTGACAGTTCAGTATTTCCTCCAGGCCTTGTGTTTAAATTTGTGACAGTTCAGTATTTCCTCCAGGCCTTGTGTTTAAATTTGTGACAGTTCATTATTTCCTCCAGGCCTTGTGTTTAAATTTGTGACAGTTCAGTATTTCCCTCCAGGCCTTGTGTTTAAATTTGTGACAGTTCAGTATTTCCTCCAGGCCCTGTGTTTAAATTTGTGACAGTTCAGTATTTCCTCCAGGCCCTGTGTTTAAATTTGTGACAGTTCAGTATTTCCTCCAGACCCTGTGTTTAAAGTTGTGACAGTTCAGTATTTCCTCCAGGCCTTGTGTTTAAATTTGTGACAGTTCAGTATTTCCCCCAGGCCTTGTGTTTAAATTTGTGACAGTTCAGTATTTCCTCCAGGCCTTGTGTTTAAATTTGTGACAGTTCAGTATTTCCTCCAGGCCCTGTGTTTAAATTTGTGACAGTTCAGTATTTCCTCCAGGCCTTGTGTTTAAATTTGTGACAGTTCAGTATTTCCTCCAGGCCTTGTGTTTAAATTTGTGACAGTTCAGTATTTCCTCCAGACCCTGTGTTTAAATTTGTGACAGTTCAGTATTTCCTCCAGGCCTTGTGTTTAAATTTGTGACAGTTCAGTATTTCCTCCAGGCCTTGTGTTTAAATTTGTGACAGTTCAGTATTTCCTCCAGGCCTTGTGTTTAAATTTGTGACAGTTCAGTATTTCCTCCAGACCCTGTGTTTAAATTTGTGACAGTTCAGTATTTCCTCCAGGCCTTGTGTTTAAATTTGTGACAGTTCAGTATTTCCTCCAGGCCTTGTGTTTAAATTTGTGACAGTTCAGTATTTCCTCCAGGCCTTGTGTTTAAATTTGTGACAGTTCAGTATTTCCTCCAGACCCTGTGTTTAAATTTGTGACAGTTCAGTATTTCCTCCAGACCCTGTGTTTAAATTTGTGACAGTTCAGTATTTCCTCCAGGCCTTGTGTTTAAATTTGTGACAGTTCAGTATTTCCTCCAGACCCTGTGTTTAAATTTGTGACAGTTCAGTATTTCCTCCAGACCCTGTGTTTAAATTTGTGACAGTTCAGTATTTCCTCCAGGCCTTGTGTTTAAATTTGTGACAGTTCAGTATTTCCTCCAGGCCTTGTGTTTAAATTTGTGACAGTTCAGTATTTCCTCCAGGCCTTGTGTTTAAATTTGTGACAGTTCAGTATTTCCTCCAGACCCTGTGTTTAAATTTGTGACAGTTCAGTATTTCCTCCAGGCCCTGTGTTTAAAGTTGTGACAGTTCAGTATTTCCTCCAGGCCTTGTGTTTAAATTTGTGACAGTTCAGTATTTCCTCCAGGCCTTGTGTTTAAATTTGTGACAGTTCAGTATTTCCCTCCAGGCCTTGTGTTTAAATTTGTGACAGTTCAGTATTTCCCCCAGGCCTTGTGTTTAAATTTGTGACAGTTCAGTATTTCCTCCAGGCCCTGTGTTTAAATTTGTGACAGTTCAGTACTTCCTCCAGGCCTTGTGTTTAAATTTGTGACAGTTCAGTATTTCCTCCAGGCCTTGTGTTTAAATTTGTGACAGTTCAGTATTTCCTCCAGGCCTTGTGTTTAAATTTGTGACAGTTCAGTATTTCCTCCAGGCCCTGTGTTTAAATTTGTGACAGTTCAGTATTTCCTCCAGGCCCTGTGTTTAAATTTGTGACAGTTCAGTATTTCCTCCAGGCCCTGTGTTTAAATTTGTGACAGTTCTGTATTTCCTCCAGGCCCTGTGTTTAAAGTTGTGACAGTTCAGTATTTCCTCCAGGCCCTGTGTTTAAATTTGTGACAGTTCAGTATTTACTCCAGGCCTTGTGTTTAAATTTGTGACAGTTCAGTATTTCCACCAGGCCTTGTGTTTAAATTTGTGACAGTTCAGTATTTCCTCCAGGCCTTGTGTTTAAATTTGTGACAGTTCAGTATTTCCACCAGGCCTTGTGTTTAAATTTGTGACAGTTCAGTATTTCCTCCAGGCCTTGTGTTTAAATTTGTGACAGTTCAGTATTTCCTCCAGGCCTTGTGTTTAAATTTGTGACAGTTCAGTATTTCCTCCAGGCCCTGTGTTTAAATTTGTGACAGTTCAGCATTTCCTCCATACCCTGTGTTTAAATTTGTGACAGTTCAGTATTTCCTCCAGGCCCTGTGTTTAAATTTGTGACAGTTCAGTATTTCCTCCAGGCCTTGTGTTTAAATTTGTGACAGTTCAGTATTTCCTCCAGGCCTTGTGTTTAAATTTGTGACAGTTCAGTATTTCCTCCAGGCCCTGTGTTTAAAGTTGTGACAGTTCAGTATTTCCTCCAGGCCTTGTGTTTAAATTTGTGACAGTTCAGTATTTCCTCCAGGCCTTGTGTTTAAATTTGTGACAGTTCAGTATTTCCCTCCAGGCCTTGTGTTTAAATTTGTGACAGTTCAGTATTTCCCCCAGGCCTTGTGTTTAAATTTGTGACAGTTCAGTATTTCCTCCAGGCCTTGTGTTTAAATTTGTGACAGTTCAGTATTTCCTCCAGGCCTTGTGTTTAAATTTGTGACAGTTCAGTATTTCCTCCAGGCCTTGTGTTTAAATTTGTGACAGTTCAGTATTTCCTCCAGGCCCTGTGTTTAAATTTGTGACAGTTCAGTATTTCCTCCAGGCCTTGTGTTTAAATTTGTGACAGTTCAGTATTTCCTCCAGGCCCTGTGTTTAAATTTGTGACAGTTCAGTATTTCTCCAGGCCCTGTGTTTAAATTTGTGACAGTTCAGTATTTCCTCCAGGCCCTGTGTTTAAAGTTGTGACAGTTCAGTATTTCCTCCAGGCCTTGTGTTTAAATTTGTGACAGTTCAGTATTTCCTCCAGGCCCTGTGTTTAAATTTGTGACAGTTCAGTATTTCCTCCAGGCCCTGTGTTTAAATTTGTGACAGTTCAGTATTTCCTCCAGGCCTTGTGTTTAAATTTGTGACAGTTCAGTATTTCCTCCAGGACCTGTCTTTAAAGATGTGACAGCTCAGTATTTCCTCCAGGCCCTGTGTTTACATTTTTGACAGCTCAGTATTTCCCCAAGGACATGTCTCTAAAGTTGTGACAGTTCAGTATTTTCCCCAGGCCCTGTGTTTACCATTGTGACAGCTCAGTATTTCCCCCAGGACCTGCCTTTCAAGTTGTGACAGATTAGCATTTCCTCCAGGCCCTGTATTTACCATTGTGACAGCTCAGTATTTCCTCCAGGCCCTGTGTTTAATGTTGTGACAGCTCAGTATTTCCTCCAGGCCCTGTGTTTAATGTTGTGACAGCTCAGTATTTCCCCCAGGACCTGTCTTTAAAGTTGTGACAGTTCAGTATTTTCCCCAGGCCCTGTGTTTACCATTGTGACAGCTCAGTATTTCCCCCAGGACCTGTCTCTAAAGTTGTGACAGCTCAGTATTTCCCCCAGGACCTGTCTTTAAAGTTGTGACAGATTAGCATTTCCTCCAGGCCCTGTATTTACCGTTGTGACAGTTCAGGATTTCCCCCAGGCACCGTGTTTAAAGTTGTTACAGCTCAGTATTTCCCCCGGGACCTGTGCTTACAATTGTGACAGATCAGTATTTCCTCCAGGCCCTGTGTTTAAAGTTGTGACAGCTCAATATTTCCCCCAGGACCTGTCTTTCAAATTGTGACAGATTAGCAATTCCTCCAGGCCCTGCATGTACCGTTGTGACATTTCAGAATTTCCCTCAGGCCCTTTGTTAACAGTTATGACAGTTCAGTGTTTCCCCCAAGACCTGTGGTTACAATTGTGACAGCTCAGTGTTTCCCCCGGGACCTGTGTTTAAATTTGTGACAGTTCAGTATTTCCCCCAGGCCCTGTGTTTAAATTTGTGACAGCTCAGTGTTTCCCCCAGGCTCTGTGTTTAAATTTGTGACAGTTCAGTATTTCCTCCAGGCCCTGTATTTAAATTTGTAACAGTTCAGTATTTCCTCCAGTCCCTGTATTTAAAGTTGTGACAGCTCAGTATTTCCTCCAGGACCTGTGTTTAAAGTTGTGACAGCTCAGTATTTCCCCCAGGACCTGTGTTTAAAGTTGTGACAGCTCAGTATTTCCCCCAGGATCTGTGTTTAAATTTGTAACAGTTCAGTATTTCCTCCAGGCCTTGTGTTTAAATTTGTGACAGTTCAGTATTTCCTCCAGGCCTTGTGTTTAAATTTGTGACAGTTCAGTATTTCCCCCAGGCTCTGTGTTTAAATTTGTAACAGTTCAGTATTTCCTCCAGGCCTTGTGTTTAAATTTGTGACAGTTCAGTATTTCCTCCAGGCCCTGTGTTTAAATTTGTGACAGTTCAGTATTTCCTCCAGGCCCTGTATTTAAATTTGTGACAGTTCAGTATTTCCTCCAGACCTTGTGTTTAAATTTGTGACAGTTCAGTATTTCCTCCAGGCCCTGTATTTAAATTTGTGACAGTTCAGTATTTCCTCCAGACCTTGTGTTTAAATTTGTGACAGTTCAGTATTTCCTCCAGACCTTGTGTTTAAATTTGTGACAGTTCAGTATTTCCTCCAGGCCCTGTGTTTAAATTTGTGACAGTTCAGTATTTCCTCCAGGCCCTGTGTTTAAATTTGTGACAGTTCAGTATTTCCTCCAGGCCCTGTGTTTAAAGTTGTGACAGTTCAGTATTTCCTCCAGGCCTTGTGTTTAAATTTGTGACAGTTCAGTATTTCCTCCAGGCCTTGTGTTTAAATTTGTGACAGTTCAGTATTTCCCTCCAGGCCTTGTGTTTAAATTTGTGACAGTTCAGTATTTCCCCCAGGCCTTGTGTTTAAATTTGTGACAGTTCAGTATTTCCTCCAGGCCTTGTGTTTAAATTTGTGACAGTTCAGTATTTCCTCCAGGCCTTGTGTTTAAATTTGTGACAGTTCAGTATTTCCTCCAGGCCCTGTGTTTAAATTTGTGACAGTTCAGTATTTCCTCCAGGCCTTGTGTTTAAATTTGTGACAGTTCAGTATTTCCTCCAGGCCTTGTGTTTAAATTTGTGACAGTTCAGTATTTCCTCCAGGCCCTGTGTTTAAATTTGTGACAGTTCAGTATTTCCTCCAGGCCCTGTGTTTAAAGTTGTGACAGTTCAGTATTTCCTCCAGGCCCTGTGTTTAAATTTGTGACAGTTCAGTATTTCCCCCAGGCCTTGTGTTTAAATTTGTGACAGTTCAGTATTTCCTCCAGGCCTTGTGTTTAAATTTGTGACAGTTCAGTATTTCCTCCAGGCCTTGTGTTTAAATTTGTGACAGTTCAGTATTTCCCTCCAGGCCTTGTGTTTAAATTTGTGACAGTTCAGTATTTCCCCCAGGCCTTGTGTTTAAATTTGTGACAGTTCAGTATTTCCTCCAGGCCTTGTGTTTAAATTTGTGACAGTTCAGTATTTCCTCCAGGCCTTGTGTTTAAATTTGTGACAGTTCAGTATTTCCTCCAGGCCCTGTGTTTAAATTTGTGACAGTTCAGTATTTCCTCCAGGCCTTGTGTTTAAATTTGTGACAGTTCAGTATTTCCTCCAGGCCCTGTGTTTAAATTTGTGACAGTTCAGTATTTCCTCCAGGCCCTGTGTTTAAAGTTGTGACAGTTCAGTATTTCCTCCAGGCCTTGTGTTTAAATTTGTGACAGTTCAGTATTTCCTCCAGGCCCTGTGTTTAAATTTGTGACAGTTCAGTATTTCCTCCAGGCCCTGTGTTTAAATTTGTGACAGTTCAGTATTTCCTCCAGGCCTTGTGTTTAAATTTGTGACAGTTCAGTATTTCCTCCAGGACCTGTCTTTAAAGATGTGACAGCTCAGTATTTCCTCCAGGCCCTGTGTTTACATTTTTGACAGCTCAGTATTTCCCCAAGGACATGTCTCTAAAGTTGTGACAGTTCAGTATTTTCCCCAGGCCCTGTGTTTACCATTGTGACAGCTCAGTATTTCCCCCAGGACCTGCCTTTCAAGTTGTGACAGATTAGCATTTCCTCCAGGCCCTGTATTTACCATTGTGACAGCTCAGTATTTCCTCCAGGCCCTGTGTTTAATGTTGTGACAGCTCAGTATTTCCTCCAGGCCCTGTGTTTAATGTTGTGACAGCTCAGTATTTCCCCCAGGACCTGTCTTTAAAGTTGTGACAGTTCAGTATTTTCCCCAGGCCCTGTGTTTACCATTGTGACAGCTCAGTATTTCCCTCAGGCCCTGTCTCTAAATTTGTGACAGTTCAGTATTTCCTCCAGGCCCTGTATTTACCGTTGTGACAGTTCAGGATTTCCCCCAGGCACCGTGTTTAAAGTTGTTACAGCTCAGTATTTCCCCCGGGACCTGTGCTTACAATTGTGACAGATCAGTATTTCCTCCAGGCCCTGTGTTTAAAGTTGTGACAGCTCAATATTTCCCCCAGGACCTGTCTTTCAAGTTGTGACAGATTAGCAATTCCTCCAGGCCCTGCATGTACCGTTGTGACATTTCAGAATTTCCCTCAGGCCCTTTGTTAACAGTTATGACAGTTCAGTGTTTCCCCCAAGACCTGTGGTTACAATTGTGACAGCTCAGTGTTTCCCCCAGGCTCTGTGTTTAAATTTGTGACAGTTCAGTATTTCCCCCAGGCCCTGTGTTTAAATTTGTGACAGTTCAGTATTTCCCCCAGGCCCTGTGTTTAAATTTGTGACAGCTCAGTGTTTCCCCCAGGCTCTGTGTTTAAATTTGTGACAGTTCAGTATTTCCTCCAGGCCCTGTGTTTAAATTTGTGACAGTTCAGTATTTCCTCCAGGCCTTGTGTTTAAATTTGTGACAGTTCAGTATTTCCTCCAGGCCCTGTGTTTAAATTTGTGACAGTTCAGTATTTCCTCCAGGCCCTGTATTTAAATTTGTAACAGTTCAGTATTTCCTCCAGTCCCTGTGTTTAAAGTTGTGACAGCTCAGTATTTCCTCCAGGACCTGTGTTTAAAGTTGTGACAGCTCAGTATTTCCCCCAGGACCTGTGTTTAAAGCTGTGACAGCTCAGTATTTCCCCCAGGATCTGTGTTTAAATTTGTAACAGTTCAGTATTTCCTCCAGGCCTTGTGTTTAAATTTGTGACAGTTCAGTATTTCCTCCAGGCCTTGTGTTTAAATTTGTGACAGTTCAGTATTTCCCCCAGGCTCTGTGTTTAAATTTGTAACAGTTCAGTATTTCCTCCAGGCCCTGTGTTTAAATTTGTGACAGTTCAGTATTTCCTCCAGGCCCTGTATTTAAATTTGTGACAGTTCAGTATTTCCTCCAGGCCCTGTATTTAAATTTGTAACAGTTCAGTATTTCCTCCAGTCCCTGTGTTTAAATTTGTGACAGTTCAGTATTTCCTCCAGGCCCTGTATTTAAATTTGTAACAGTTCAGTATTTCCTCCAGACCCTGTGTTTAAATTTGTGACAGTTCAGTATTTCCTCCAGGCCCTGTATTTAAATTTGTAACAGTTCAGTATTTCCTCCAGTCCCTGTGTTTAAAGTTGTGACAGCTCAGTATTTCCCCCAGGATCTGTGTTTAAATTTGT
Source organism: Heterodontus francisci (assembly GCF_036365525.1). Classification (NCBI taxonomy): domain Eukaryota; kingdom Metazoa; phylum Chordata; class Chondrichthyes; order Heterodontiformes; family Heterodontidae; genus Heterodontus; species Heterodontus francisci. The sequence goes on from NW_027141326.1 coordinate 709,328, forward strand.
GACAGTTCAGTATTTCATCCAGGCCCAGTGTTTACATTTGTGACAGTTCAGTATTTCATCCAGGCCCTGTGTTTACATTTGTGACAGTTCAGTATTTCATCCAGGCCCAGTGTTTACATTTGTGACAGTTCAGTATTTCATCCAGGCCCTGTGTTTAAATTTGTGACAGTTCAGTATTTCCTCCAGGCCTTGTGTTTAAATTTGTGACAGTTCAGTATTTCCTCCAGGCCCTGTATTTAAATTTGTAACAGTTCAGTATTTCCTCCAGTCCCTGTGTTTAAAGTTGTGACAGCTCAGTATTTCCCCCAGGATCTGTGTTTAAATTTGTGACAGTTCAGTATTTCCCCCAGGACCTGTCTTTAAAGTTGTGAGAGCTCAGTATTTCCCCCAGGACCTGTGTTTAAAGTTGTGACAGTTCAGTGTTTCCCCCAAGACCTGTCATTAATGTTGTGAAAGCTCAGTATTTCCCCCAGGACCTGTGTTTAAAGTTGTGAAAGCTCAGTATTTCCCCCAGGACCTGTGTTTAAAGTTGTGACGGCTCAGTATTTCTTCCAGGCCCTGTGTATTCAATTTTGACAGCTCAGTATTTCCACAGGACGTGTCTTTGATGTTGTGACAGTTCAGTATTTCCCCAGGAACTGTGTTTAAAGTTGTGACAGTTCAGTGTTTCCCCCAAGACCTGTCTTTAAAGTTGTGACAGCTCAGTATTTCCCCCAAGACCAGTGTTTAAAGTTGCGACAGCTCAGTATTTCCCCCGGGACCTGTGCTTACAATTGTGACAGTTCAGTATTTCTTCCAGGCCCTGTGTTTACAATTTTGACAGTTCAGTGTTTCCCCCAGGACCTGTCTTTAATGTTGTGAAAGCTCAGTATTTCCCCCAGGACCTGTGTTTACAATTTTGACAGTTCAGTGTTTCCCCCAGGACCTGTCTTTAAAGTTGTGACAGTTCAGTATTTCCCCAGGACCTGTGTTTACAATTTTGACAGTTCAGTGTTTCCCCCAGGACCTGTCTTTAAAGTTGTGACGGCTCAGTATTTCTTCCAGGCCCTGTGTTTACAATTTTGACAGCTCAGTATTTCCCCCAGGACCTGTCTTTAAAGTTGAGAAAGTTCAGTATTGCCCCAAGAACCTATGTTTAAAGTTGTGACAGCTCAGTATTTCCCCAAGGACATGTCTCTAAAGATGTGACAGCTCAGTATTTCCCCAAGGACATGTCTCCAAAGATGTGACAGCTCAGTATTTCCCCCAGGACCTGTCTTTAAAGTTGAGAAAGTTCAGTATTGCCCCAAGAACCTATGTTTAAAGTTGTGACAGCTCAGTATTTCTCCAAGGACATGTCTCTAAAGTTGTGACTGCTCAGTATTTCCCCCAGGACCTGTGTTTAAATTTGTGACAGTTCAGTATTTCCCCCAGGACCTGTCTTTAAAGTTGTGACAGTTCAGTATTTCCCCCAGGACCTGTCTTTAAAGTTGTGACAGTTCAGTATTTCCCCCAGGACCTGTCTTTAAAGTTGTGACAGTTCAGTATTTCCCCCAGGACCTGTCTTTAAAGTTGTGACAGTTCAGTATTTCCTCCAGGCCCTGTGTTTAAATTTGTGACAGTTCAGTATTTCCTCCAGGCCCTGTGTTTAAATTTGTGACAGTTCAGTATTTCCCCCAGGACCTGTCTTTAAAGTTGTGACAGTTCAGTATTTCCCCCAGGACCTGTCTTTAAAGTTGTGACAGTTCAGTATTTCCTCCAGGCCCTGTGTTTAAAGTTGTGACAGTTCAGTATTTCCCCCAGGACATGTGTTTAAAGTTGTGACAGTTCAGTATTTCCTCCAGGCCTTGTGTTTAAATTTGTGACAGTTCAGTATTTCCCCCAGGACATGTGTTTAAAGTTGTGACAGTTCAGTATTTCCTCCAGGCCTTGTGTTTAAATTTGTGACAGTTCAGTATTTCCACCAGGCCCTGTGTTTAAATTTGTGACAGTTCAGTATTTCCTCCAGGCCTTGTGTTTAAATTTGTGACAGTTCAGTATTTCCTCCAGGCCTTGTGTTTAAATTTGTGACAGTTCAGTATTTCCTCCAGGCCTTGTGTTTAAATTTGTGAGAGTTCAGTATTTCCTCCAGGCCTTGTGTTTAAATTTGTGACAGTTCAGTATTTCCTCCAGGCCTTGTGTTTAAATTTGTGAGAGTTCAGTATTTCCTCCAGGCCTTGTGTTTAAATTTGTGAGAGTTCAGTATTTCCTAAAGGCCTTGTGTTTAAATTTGTGACAGTTCAGTATTTCCTCCAGGCCTTGTGTTTAAATTTGTGACAGTTCAGTATTCCCTCCAGGCCTTGTGTTTAAATTTGTAACAGTTCAGTATTTCCTCCAGGCCTTGTGTTTAAATTTGTGACAGTTCAGTATTTCCTCCAGGCCTTGTGTTTAAATTTGTGACAGTTCAGTATTTCCTCCAGGCCTTGTGTTTAAATATGTAACAGTTCAGTATTTCCTCCAGGCCTTGTGTTTAAATTTGTGACAGTTCAGTATTTCCTCCAGGCCTTGTGTTTAAATTTGTAACAGTTCAGTATTTCCTCCAGGCCTTGTGTTTAAATTTGTGACAGTTCAGTATTTCCTCCAGGCCTTGTGTTTAAATTTGTAACAGTTCAGTATTTCCTCCAGGCCTTGTGTTTAAATTTGTGACAGTTCAGTATTTCCTCCAGGCCTTGTGTTTAAATTTGTGAGAGTTCAGTATTTCCTCCAGGCCTTGTGTTTAAATTTGTGACAGTTCAGTATTTCCTCCAGGCCTTGTGTTTAAATTTGTGAGAGTTCAGTATTTCCTCCAGGCCTTGTGTTTAAATTTGTGACAGTTCAGTATTTCCTCCAGGCCTTGTGTTTAAATTTGTGAGAGTTCAGTATTTCCTCCAGGCCTTGTGTTTAAATTTGTGACAGTTCAGTATTTCCTCCAGGCCTTGTGTTTAAATTTGTGACAGTTCAGTATTTCCTCCAGGCCTTGTGTTTAAATTTGTAACAGTTCAGTATTTCCTCCAGGCCTTGTGTTTAAATTTGTGACAGTTCAGTATTTCCTCCAGGCCTTGTGTTTAAATTTGTGACAGTTCAGTATTTCCTCCAGGCCTTGTGTTTAAATATGTAACAGTTCAGTATTTCCTCCAGGCCTTGTGTTTAAATTTGTGACAGTTCAGTATTTCCTCCAGGCCTTGTGTTTAAATTTGTAACAGTTCAGTATTTCCTCCAGGCCTTGTGTTTAAATTTGTGACAGTTCAGTATTTCCTCCAGGCCTTGTGTTTAAATTTGTGACAGTTCAGTATTTCCTCCAGGCCTTGTGTTTAAATTTGTAACAGTTCAGTATTTCCTCCAGGCCTTGTGTTTAAATTTGTGACAGTTCAGTATTTCCTCCAGGCCTTGTGTTTAAATTTGTGACAGTTCAGTATTTCATCCAGGCCTTGTGTTGAAATTTGTGACAGTTCAGTATTTCCTCCAGGCCCTTTGTTTAAATTTGTGACAGTTCAGTATTTCATCCAGGCCTTGTGTTTAAATTTGTGACAGTTCAGTATTCCCTCCGGCCCCTGTGTTTAAATTTGTGACAGTTCAGTATTCCCTCCGGCCCCTGTGTTTAAATTTGTGACAGTTCAGTATTTCCCCCAGACCCTGTGTTTAAATTTGCGACAGTTCAGTATTTACTCCAGGCCTTGTGTTTAAATTTGTGACAGTTCAGTATTTCCTCCAGGCCTTGTGTTTAAATTTGTGACAGTTCAGTATTCCCTCCGGCCCCTGTGTTTAAATTTGTGACAGTTCAGTATTTCCCCCAGACCCTGTGTTTAAATTTGCGACAGTTCAGTATTTACTCCAGGCCTTGTGTTTAAATTTGTGACAGTTCAGTATTTCCTCCAGGCCTTGTGTTTAAATTTGTGACAGTTCAGTATTTCCTCCAGGCCTTGTGTTTAAATTTGTGACAGTTCAGTATTTCCTCCAGGCCTTGTGTTTAAATTTGTGACAGTTCAGTATTTCCTCCAGGCCTTGTGTTTAAATTTGTGACAGTTCAGTATTTCCTCCAGGCCTTGTGTTTAAATTTGTGACAGTTCAGTATTTCCTCCAGGCCTTGTGTTTAAATTTGTGACAGTTCAGTATTTCCTCCAGGCCCTGTGTTTAAATTTGTGACAGTTCAGTATTTCCTCCAGGCCTTGTGTTTAAATTTGTGACAGTTCAGTATTTCCTCCAGGCCCTGTGTTTAAATTTGTGACAGTTCAGTATTTCCTCCAGGCCCTGTGTTTAAATTTGTGACAGTTCAGTATTTCCTCCAGACCCTGTGTTTAAATTTGTGACAGATCAGTATTTCCCTCCGGCCCCTGTGTTTAAATTTGTGACAGTTCAGTATTTCCTCCAGGCCTTGTGTTTAAATTTGTGACAGTTCAGTATTTCCTCCAGGCCCTGTGTTTAAATTTGTGACTGTTCAGTATTTCCTCCAGGCCCTGTGTTTAAATTTGTGACAGTTCAGTATTTCCTCCAGGCCTTGTGTTTAAATTTGTGACAGTTCAGTATTTCCTCCAGGCCTTGTGTTTCAATTTGTGACAGTTCAGTATTTCCTCCAGGCCTTGTGTTTAAATTTGTGACAGTTCAGTATTTCCTCCAGGCCATGTGTTTAAATTTGTGACAGTTCAGTATTTCCTCCAGGCCCTTTGTTTAAATTTGTGACAGTTCAGTATTTCCTCCAGGCCCTTTGTTTAAATTTGTGACTGTTCAGTATTTCCTCCAGGCCCTGTGTTTAAATTTGTGACAGTTCAGTATTTCCTCCAGGCCTTGTGTTTAAATTTGTGACAGTTCAGTATTTCCTCCAGGCCTTGTGTTTCAATTTGTGACAGTTCAGTATTTCCTCCAGGCCTTGTGTTTAAATTTGTGACAGTTCAGTATTTCCTCCAGGCCATGTGTTTAAATTTGTGACAGTTCAGTATTTCTTCCAGGCCTTGTGTTTAAATTTGCGACAGTTCAGTATTTCCTCCAGGCCTTGTGTTTAAATTTGTGACAGTTCAGTATTTCCTCCAGGCCCTGTGTTTAAATTTGTGACAGTTCAGTATTTCCTCCAGGCCTTGTGTATAAATTTGTGACAGTTCAGTATTTCCTCCAGGCCTTGTGTTTAAATTTGTGAGAGTTCAGTATTTCCTCCAGGCCTTGTGTTTAAATTTGTGACAGTTCAGTATTTCCTCCAGACCCTGTGTTTAAATTTGTGACAGTTCAGTATTTCCTCCAGGCCCTGTGTTTAAATTTGTGACAGTTCAGTATTCCCTCCAGGCCTTGTGTTTAAATTTGTAACAGTTCAGTATTTCCTCCAGGCCCTGTGTTTAAATTTGTAACAGTTCAGTATTTCCTCCAGGCCCTGTGTTTAAATTTGTGACAGTTCAGTATTTCCTCCAGGCCCTGTGTTTAAATTTGTGACAGTTCAGTATTTCCTCCAGGCCCTGTGTTTAAATTTGTGACAGTTCAGTATTTCCTCCAGGCCTTGTGTTTAAATTTGTGACAGTTCAGTATTTCCTCCAGGCCTTGTGTTTAAATTTGTGACAGTTCAGTATTTCCTCCAGGCCTTGTGTTTAAATTTGTGAGAGTTCAGTATTTCCTCCAGGCCTTGTGTTTAAATTTGTGAGAGTTCAGTATTTCCTCCAGGCCTTGTGTTTAAATTTGTGAAAGTTCAGAATTTCCTCCAGGCCTTGTGTTTAAATTTGTGACAGTTCAGTATTTCCTACAGGCCTTGTGTTTAAATTTGTAACAGTTCAGTATTTCCTCCAGGCCTTGTGTTTAAATTTGTGACAGTTCAGTATTTCCTCCAGGCCTTGTGTTTAAATTTGTGACAGTTCAGTATTTCCTCCAGGCCTTGTGTTTAAATATGTAACAGTTCAGTATTTCCTCCAGGCCTTGTGTTTAAATTTGTGACAGTTCAGTATTTCCTCCAGGCCTTGTGTTTAAATTTGTAACAGTTCAGTATTTCCTCCAGGCCTTGTGTTTAAATTTGTGACAGTTCAGTATTTCCTTCAGGCCTTGTGTTTAAATTTGTGACAGTTCAGTATTTCCTCCAGGCCTTGTGTTTAAATTTGTAACAGTTCAGTATTTCCTCCAGGCCTTGTGTTTAAATTTGTGACAGTTCAGTATTTCCTTCAGGCCTTGTGTTTAAATTTGTAACAGTTCAGTATTTCCTTCAGGCCTTGTGTTTAAATTTGTGACAGTTCAGTATTTCCTCCAGGCCTTGTGTTTAAATTTGTAACAGTTCAGTATTTCCTCCAGGCCTTGTGTTTAAATTTTGTGACAGTTCAGTATTTCCTTCAGGCCTTGTGTTTAAATTTGTGACAGTTCAGTATTTCCTCCAGGCCTTGTGTTTAAATTTGTGACAGTTCAGTATTTCCTCCAGGCCTTGTGTTTAAATTTGTGACAGTTCAGTATTTCCTCCAGGCCTTGTGTTTAAATTTGTAACAGTTCAGTATTTCCTCCAGGCCTTGTGTTTAAATTTGTGACAGTTCAGTATTTCCTTCAGGCCTTGTGTTTAAATTTGTGACAGTTCAGTATTTCCTCCAGGCCTTGTGTTTAAATTTGTGACAGTTCAGTATTTCCTCCAGGCCCTTTGTTTAAATTTGTGACAGTTCAGTATTTCCTCCAGGCCCTTTGTTTAAATTTGTGACAGTTCAGTATTTCCTCCAGGCCCTTTGTTTAAATTTGTGACAGTTCAGTATTTCCTCCAGGCCCATTGTTTAAATTTGTGACAGTTCAGTATTTCCTTCAGGCCTTGTGTTTAAATTTGTGACAGTTCAGTATTTCCTCCAGGCCTTGTGTTTAAATTTGTGACAGTTCAGTATTTCCTCCAGGCCCTTTGTTTAAATTTGTGACAGTTCAGTATTTCCTCCAGGCCCTTTGTTTAAATTTGTGACAGTTCAGTATTTCCTCCAGGCCCTTTGTTTAAATTTGTGACAGTTCAGTATTTCCTCCAGGCCCTTTGTTTAAATTTGTGACAGTTCAGTATTTCCTCCAGGCCTTGTGTTTAAATTTGTGACAGTTCAGTATTTCCTCCAGGCCTTGTGTTTAAATTTGTGACAGTTCAGTATTTCCTCCAGACCCTGTGTTTAAATTTGTGACAGATCAGTATTTCCCTCCGGCCCCTGTGTTTAAATTTGTGTCAGTTCAGTATTTCCTCCAGGCCCTTTGTTTAAATTTGTGACAGTTCAGTATTTCCTCCAGGCCTTGTGTTTAAATTTGTGACAGTTCAGTATTTCCTCCAGGCCTTGTGTTTAAATTTGTGACAGTTCAGTATTTCCTCCAGACCCTGTGTTTAAATTTGTGACAGATCAGTATTTCCCTCCGGCCCCTGTGTTTAAATTTGTGACAGTTCAGTATTTCCTCCAGTCCCTGTGTTTAAATTTGTGACAGTTCAGTATTTCCTCCAGGCCTTGTGTTTAAATTTGTGACAGTTCAGTATTTCCTCCAGGCCTCGTGTTTAAATTTGTGATAGTTCAGTATTTCCCCCAGACCCTGTGTTTAAATTTGCGACAGTTCAGTATTTACTCCAGGCCTTGTGTTTAAATTTGTGACAGTTCAGTATTTCCTCCAGGCCTTGTGTTTAAATTTGTGACAGTTCAGTATTTCCTCCAGGCCTTGTGTTTAAATTTGTGACAGTTCAGTATTTCCTCCAGGCCTTGTGTTTCAATTTGTGACAGTTCAGTATTTCCTCCAGGCCTTGTGTTTAAATTTGTGACAGTTCAGTATTTCCTCCAGGCCTTGTGTTTAAATTTGTGACAGTTCAGTATTTCCTCCAGGCCTTGTGTTTAAATTTGTGACAGTTCAGTATTTCCTCCAGACCCTGTGTTTAAATTTGTGACAGTTCAGTATTTCCTCCAGGCCTTGTGTTTAAATTTGTGACAGTTCAGTGTTTCCTCCAGGCCCTGTGTTTAAATTTGTGACAGTTCAGTATTTCCCCCAGACCCTGTGTTTAAATTTGCGACAGTTCAGTATTTACTCCAGGCCTTGTGTTTAAATTTGTGACAGTTCAGTATTTCCTCCAGGCCTTGTGTTTAAATTTGTGACATTTCAGTATTTCCTCCAGGCCTTGTGTTTAAATTTGTGACAGTTCAGTATTTCCTCCAGGCCATGTGTTTAAATTTGTGACAGTTCAGTATTTCTTCCAGGCCTTGTGTTTAAATTTGCGACAGTTCAGTATTTCCTCCAGGCCTTGTGTTTAAATTTGTGACAGTTCAGTATTTCCTCCAGGCCCTGTGTTTAAATTTGTGACAGTTCAGTATTTCCTCCAGGCCTTGTGTATAAATTTGTGACAGTTCAGTATTTCCTCCAGGCCTTGTGTTTAAATTTGTGAGAGTTCAGTATTTCCTCCAGGCCTTGTGTTTAAATTTGTGACAGTTCAGTATTTCCTCCAGGCCCTGTGTTTAAATTTGTGACAGTTCAGTATTTCCTCCAGGCCCTGTGTTTAAATTTGTGACAGTTCAGTATTTCCTCCAGGCCTTGTGTTTAAATTTGTGACAGTTCAGTATTTCCTCCAGGCCTTGTGTTTAAATTTGTGACAGTTCAGTATTTCCTCCAGGCCTTGTGTTTAAATTTGTGAGAGTTCAGTATTTCCTCCAGGCCTTGTGTTTAAATTTGTGAAAGTTCAGTATTTCCTCCAGGCCTTGTGTTTAAATTTGTGACAGTTCAGTATTTCCTCCAGGCCTTGTGTTTAAATTTGTAACAGTTCAGTATTTCCTCCAGGCCTTGTGTTTAAATTTGTGACAGTTCAGTATTTCCTCCAGGCCTTGTGTTTAAATTTGTGACAGTTCAGTATTTCCTCCAGGCCTTGTGTTTAAATATGTAACAGTTCAGTATTTCCTCCAGGCCTTGTGTTTAAATTTGTGACAGTTCAGTATTTCCTCCAGGCCTTGTGTTTAAATTTGTAACAGTTCAGTATTTCCTCCAGGCCTTGTGTTTAAATTTGTGACAGTTCAGTATTTCCTTCAGGCCTTGTGTTTAAATTTGTGACAGTTCAGTATTTCCTCCAGGCCTTGTGTTTAAATTTGTAACAGTTCAGTATTTCCTCCAGGCCTTGTGTTTAAATTTGTGACAGTTCAGTATTTCCTTCAGGCCTTGTGTTTAAATTTGTAACAGTTCAGTATTTCCTTCAGGCCTTGTGTTTAAATTTGTGACAGTTCAGTATTTCCTCCAGGCCTTGTGTTTAAATTTGTAACAGTTCAGTATTTCCTCCAGGCCTTGTGTTTAAATTTTGTGACAGTTCAGTATTTCCTTCAGGCCTTGTGTTTAAATTTGTGACAGTTCAGTATTTCCTCCAGGCCTTGTGTTTAAATTTGTGACAGTTCAGTATTTCCTCCAGGCCTTGTGTTTAAATTTGTGACAGTTCAGTATTTCCTCCAGGCCTTGTGTTTAAATTTGTAACAGTTCAGTATTTCCTCCAGGCCTTGTGTTTAAATTTGTGACAGTTCAGTATTTCCTTCAGGCCTTGTGTTTAAATTTGTGACAGTTCAGTATTTCCTCCAGGCCTTGTGTTTAAATTTGTGACAGTTCAGTATTTCCTCCAGGCCCTTTGTTTAAATTTGTGACAGTTCAGTATTTCCTCCAGGCCCTTTGTTTAAATTTGTGACAGTTCAGTATTTCCTCCAGGCCCTTTGTTTAAATTTGTGACAGTTCAGTATTTCCTCCAGGCCCTTTGTTTAAATTTGTGACAGTTCAGTATTTCCTTCAGGCCTTGTGTTTAAATTTGTGACAGTTCAGTATTTCCTCCAGGCCTTGTGTTTAAATTTGTGACAGTTCAGTATTTCCTCCAGGCCCTTTGTTTAAATTTGTGACAGTTCAGTATTTCCTCCAGGCCCTTTGTTTAAATTTGTGACCGTTCAGTATTTCCTCCAGGCCCTTTGTTTAAATTTGTGACAGTTCAGTATTTCCTCCAGGCCTTGTGTTTAAATTTGTGACAGTTCAGTATTTCCTCCAGGCCTTGTGTTTAAATTTGTGACAGTTCAGTATTTCCTCCAGACCCTGTGTTTAAATTTGTGACAGATCAGTATTTCCCTCCGGCCCCTGTGTTTAAATTTGTGTCAGTTCAGTATTTCCTCCAGGCCCTTTGTTTAAATTTGTGACAGTTCAGTATTTCCTCCAGGCCTTGTGTTTAAATTTGTGACAGTTCAGTATTTCCTCCAGGCCTTGTGTTTAAATTTGTGACAGTTCAGTATTTCCTCCAGACCCTGTGTTTAAATTTGTGACAGATCAGTATTTCCCTCCGGCCCCTGTGTTTAAATTTGTGACAGTTCAGTATTTCCTCCAGTCCCTGTGTTTAAATTTGTGACAGTTCAGTATTTCCTCCAGGCCTTGTGTTTAAATTTGTGACAGTTCAGTATTTCCTCCAGGCCTCGTGTTTAAATTTGTGATAGTTCAGTATTTCCCCCAGACCCTGTGTTTAAATTTGCGACAGTTCAGTATTTACTCCAGGCCTTGTGTTTAAATTTGTGACAGTTCAGTATTTCCTCCAGGCCTTGTGTTTAAATTTGTGACAGTTCAGTGTTTCCTCCAGGCCCTGTGTTTAAATTTGTGACAGTTCAGTATTTCCTCCAGGCCTTGTGTTTCAATTTGTGACAGTTCAGTATTTCCTCCAGGCCTTGTGTTTAAATTTGTGACAGTTCAGTATTTCCTCCAGGCCTTGTGTTTAAATTTGTGACAGTTCAGTATTTCCTCCAGGCCTTGTGTTTAAATTTGTGACAGTTCAGTATTTCCTCCAGACCCTGTGTTTAAATTTGTGACAGTTCAGTATTTCCTCCAGGCCTTGTGTTTAAATTTGTGACAGTTCAGTATTTCCTCCAGGCCCTGTGTTTAAATTTGTGACAGTTCAGTATTTCCCCCAGACCCTGTGTTTAAATTTGCGACAGTTCAGTATTTACTCCAGGCCTTGTGTTTAAATTTGTGACAGTTCAGTATTTCCTCCAGGCCTTGTGTTTAAATTTGTGACATTTCAGTATTTCCTCCAGGCCTTGTGTTTAAATTTGTGACAGTTCAGTATTTCCTCCAGGCCTTGTGTTTAAATTTGTGACAGTTCAGTATTTCCTCCAGGCCTTGTGTTTAAATTTGTGACAGTTCAGTATTTCCTCCAGGCCTTGTGTTTCAATTTGTGACAGTTCAGTATTTCCTCCAGGCCTTGTGTTTAAATTTGTGACAGTTCAGTATTTCCTCCAGGCCTTGTGTTTAAATTTGTGACAGTTCAGTATTTCCTCCAGGCCCTGTGTTTAAAGTTGTGACAGTTCAGTATTTCCTCCAGGCCTTGTGTTTAAATTTGTGACAGTTCAGTATTTCCTCCAGGCCTTGTGTTTAAATTTGTGACAGTTCAGTATTTCCTCCAGGCCTTGTGTTTAAATTTGTGACAGTTCAGTATTTCCTCCAGGCCTTGTGTTTAAATTTGTGACAGTTCAGTATTTCCTCCAGGCCTTGTGTTTAAATTTGTGACAGTTCAGTATTTCCTCCAGGCCTTGTGTTTAAATTTGTGACAGTTCAGTATTTCCTCCAGGCCTTGTGTTTAAATTTGTGACAGTTCAGTATTTCCTCCAGGCCTTGTGTTTAAATTTGTAACAGTTCAGTATTTCCTCCAGACCCTGTGTTTAAATTTGTGACAGTTCAGTATTTCCTCCAGGCCTTGTGTTTCAATTTGTGACAGTTCAGTATTTCCTCCAGGCCTTGTGTTTAAATTTGTGACAGTTCAGTATTTCCTCCAGGCCTTGTGTTTAAATTTGTGACAGTTCAGTATTTCCTCCAGGCCCTGTGTTTAAAGTTGTGACAGTTCAGTATTTCCTCCAGGCCTTGTGTTTAAATTTGTGACAGTTCAGTATTTCCTCCAGGCCTTGTGTTTAAATTTGTGACAGTTCAGTATTTCCTCCAGGCCTTGTGTTTAAATTTGTGACAGTTCAGTATTTCCTCCAGGCCTTGTGTTTAAATTTGTGACAGTTCAGTATTTCCTCCAGGCCTTGTGTTTAAATTTGTGACAGTTCAGTATTTCCTCCAGGCCTTGTGTTTAAATTTGTGACAGTTCAGTATTTCCTCCAGGCCTTGTGTTTAAATTTGTAACAGTTCAGTATTTCCTCCAGACCCTGTGTTTAAATTTGTGACAGTTCAGTATTTCCTCCAGACCCTGTGTTTAAATTTGTGACAGTTCAGTATTTCCTCCAGGCCTTGTGTTTAAATTTGTAACAGTTCAGTATTTCCTCCAGACCCTGTGTTTAAATTTGTGACAGTTCAGTATTTCCTCCAGACCCTGTGTTTAAATTTGTGACAGTTCAGTATTTCCTCCAGGCCCTGTGTTTAAATTTGTGACAGTTCAGTATTTCCTCCAGGCCTTGTGTTTAAATTTGTGACAGTTCAGTATTTCCTCCAGGCCCTGTGTTTAAATTTGTGACAGTTCAGTATTTCCCCCAGGCCCTGTGTTTAAATTTGTGACAGATCAGTATTTCCTCCAGGCCCTGTGTTTAAAGTTGTGACAGCTCAGTATTTCCCCCAGGACCTGTCTTTCAAGTTGTGACAGATTAGCAATTCCTCCAGGCCCTGCATGTACCGTTGTGACATTTCAGAATTTCCCTCAGGCCCTTTGTTAACAGTTATGACAGTTCAGTGTTTCCCCCAAGACCTGTGGTTACAATTGTGACAGCTCAGTGTTTCCCCCGGGACCTGTGGTTACAATTGTGACAGCTCAGTATTTCCCCCGGGACCTGTGCTTACAATTGTGACAGCTCAGTATTTCCCCCAGGACCTGTGTTTAAAGTTGTGCCAGCTCAGTATATCTTCCAGGCCCTGTGTATTCAATTTTGACAGCTCAGTATTTCCCCAGGACGTGTCTTTGATGTTGTGACAGTTCAGTATTTCCCCAGGAACTGTGTTTAAAGTTGTGACAGTTCAGTGTTTCCCCCAAGACCTGTGGTTACAATTGTGACAGTTCAGTATTTCCCCCAGGACCTGTCTTTAATGTTGTGAAAGCTCAGTATTTCCCCCAGGACCTGTGTTTAAAGTTGTGCCAGCTCAGTATATCTTCCAGGCCCTGTGTATTCAATTTTGACAGCTCAGTATTTCCCCAGGACGTGTCTTTGATGTTGTGACAGTTCAGTATTTCCCCAGGAACTGTGTTTAAAGTTGTGACAGTTCAGTGTTTCCCCCAAGACCTGTCTTTAAAGTTGTGACAGCTCAGTATTTCCCCCAGGACCTGTGTTTAAAGTTGTGACAGTTCAGTGTTTCCCCCAAGACCTGTCTTTAAAGTTGCGACAGCTCAGTATTTCCCCCAGGACCTGTGTTTAAAGTTGTGACAGCTCAGTATTTCCCCCAGGACCTGTCTTTAAAGTTGCGACAGCTCAGTATTTCCCCCGGGACCTGTGCTTACAATTGTGACAGTTCAGTATTTCCCCCAGGACCTGTCTTTAATGTTGTGAAAGCTCAGTATTTCCCCCAGGACCTGTCTTTAATGTTGTGAAAGCTCAGTATTTCCCCCAGGACCTGTGTTTAAAGCTGTGACGGCTCAGTATTTCTTCCAGGCCCTGTGTTTACAATTTTGACAGCTCAGTATTTCCCCCAGGACCTGTCTTTAAAGTTGAGAAAGTTCAGTATTGCCCCAAGAACCTATGTTTAAAGTTGTGACAGCTCAGTATTTCCCCAAGGACATGTCTCTAAAGATGTGACAGCTCAGTATTTCCCCCAGGACCTGTCTTTAAAGTTGAGAAAGTTCAGTATTGCCCCAAGAACCTATGTTTAAAGTTGTGACAGCTCAGTATTTCCCCAAGGACATGTCTCCAAAGATGTGACAGCTCAGTATTTCCCCCAGGACCTGTCTTCAAAGTTGTGAAAGTTCAGTATTGCCCCAAGAACCTATGTTTAAAGTTGTGACAGCTCAGTATTTCCCCAAGGACATGTCTCTAAAGTTGTGACTGCTCAGTATTTCCCCCAGGACCTGTCTTTAAAGTTGTGACAGTTCAGTATTTCCTCCAGGACCTGTCTTTAAATTTGTGACAGTTCAGTATTTCCCCCAGGACCTGTCTTTAAATTTGTGACAGTTCAGTATTTCCCCCAGGACCTGTCTTTAAAGTTGTGACAGTTCAGTATTTCCTCCAGGCCCTGTGTTTAAATTTGTGACAGTTCACTATTTCCTCCAGGCCCTGTGTTTAAAGTTGTGACAGCTCAGTATTTCCCCCAAGACCAGTGTTTAAAGTTGTGACAGCTCAGTATTTCCTCCAGGCCTTGTGTTTAAATTTGTGACAGTTCAGTATTTCCTCCAGGCCTTGTGTTTAAATTTGTGACAGTTCAGTATTTCCACCAGGACCTGTGTTTAAAGTTGTGACAGTTCAGTATTTCCTCCAGGCCTTGTGTTTAAATTTGTGACAGTTCAGTATTTCCTCCAGGCCTTGTGTTTAAATTTGTGACAGTTCAGTATTTCCACCAGGCCTTGTGTTTAAATTTGTGACAGTTCAGTATTTCCTCCAGGCCTTGTGTTTAAATTTGTGACAGTTCAGTATTTCCTCCAGGCCTTGTGTTTAAATTTGTGACAGTTCAGTATTTCCTCCAGGCCTTGTGTTTAAATTTGTGAGAGTTCAGTATTTCCTCCAGGCCTTGTGTTTAAATTTGTGACAGTTCAGTATTTCCTCCAGGCCTTGTGTTTAAATTTGTGACAGTTCAGTATTACCTCCAGGCCTTGTGTTTAAATTTGTAACAGTTCAGTATTTCCTCCAGGCCTTGTGTTTAAATTTGTGACAGTTCAGTATTTCCTCCAGGCCTTGTGTTTAAATTTGTGACAGTTCAGTATTTCCTCCAGGCCTTGTGTTTAAATTTGTGACAGTTCAGTATTTCCTCCAGGCCTTGTGTTTAAATTTGTAACAGTTCAGTATTTCCTCCAGGCCTTGTGTTTAAATTTGTGACAGTTCAGTATTTCCCTCCAGGCCTTGTGTTTAAATATGTAACAGTTCAGTATTTCCTCCAGGCCTTGTGTTTAAATTAGTGACAGTTCAGTATTTCCTCCAGGCCTTGTGTTTAAATTTGTAACAGTTCAGTATTTCCTCCAGGCCTTGTGTTTAAATTTGTGACAGTTCAGTATTTCCTCCAGGCCTTGTGTTTAAATTTGTGACAGTTCAGTATTTCCTCCAGGCCTTGTGTTTAAATTTGTAACAGTTCAGTATTTCCTCCAGGCCTTGTGTTTAAATTTGTGACAGTTCAGTATTTCCTCCAGGCCTTGTGTTTAAATTTGTGACAGTTCAGTATTTCATCCAGGCCTTGTGTTGAAATTTGTGACAGTTCAGTATTTCCTCCAGGCCCTTTGTTTAAATTTGTGACAGTTCAGTATTTCCTCCAGGCCTTGTGTTTCAATTTGTGACAGTTCAGTATTTCCTCCAGGCCTTGTGTTTAAATTTGTGACAGTTCAGTATTTCCTCCAGGCCCTGTGTTTAAATTTGTGAGAGTTCAGTATTTCCTCCAGGCCTAGTGTTTAAATTTGTGACAGTTCAGTATTTCCTCCAGGCCTTGTGTTTAAATTTGTGACAGTTCAGTATTTCCTCCAGGCCTTGTGTTTAAATTTGTGACAGTTCAGTATTTCCTCCAGGCCTTGTGTTTAAATTTGTGACAGTTCAGTATTTCCTCCAGGCCTTGTGTTTAAATTTGTGACAGTTCAGTATTTCCTCCAGGCCTTGTGTTTAAATTTGTGACAGTTCAGTATTTCCTCCAGGCCTTGTGTTTAAATTTGTGACAGTTCAGTATTTCCTCCAGGCCTTGTGTTTAAATTTGTGACAGTTCAGTATTTCCTCCAGGCCTTGTGTTTAAATTTGTGACAGTTCAGTATTTCCCTCCAGGCCCTGTGTTTAAATTTGTGACAGTTCAGTATTTCCTCCAGGCCTTGTGTTTAAATTTGTGACAGTTCAGTATTTCCCTCCAGGCCCTGTGTTTAAATTTGTGACAGTTCAGTATTTCCTCCAGGCCTTGTGTTTAAATTTGTGACAGTTCAGTATTTCCCTCCAGGCCTTGTGTTTAAATTTGTGACATTTCAGTATTTCCTCCAGGCCTTGTGTTTAAATTTGTGACAGTTCAGTATTTCCTCCAGGCCTTGTGTTTAAATTTGTGACAGTTCAGTATTTCCCTCCAGGCCTTGTGTTTAAATATGTAACAGTTCAGTATTTCCTCCAGGCCTTGTGTTTAAATTTGTGACAGTTCAGTATTTCCTCCAGGCCTTGTGTTTAAATTTGTAACAGTTCACTATTTCCTCCAGGCCTTGTGTTTAAATTTGTGACAGTTCAGTATTTCCTCCAGGCCTTGTGTTTAAATTTGTGACAGTTCAGTATTTCCTCCAGGCCTTGTGTTTAAATTTGCGACAGTTCAGTATTTCCTCCAGGCCTTGTGTTTAAATTTGTGACAGTTCAGTATTTCCTCCAGGCCTTGTGTTTAAATTTGTGACAGTTCAGTATTTCCCTCCAGGCCTTGTGTTTAAATATGTAACAGTTCAGTATTTCCTCCAGGCCCTGTGTTTAAATTTGTGACAGTTCAGTATTTCCTCCAGGCCTTGTGTTTAAATTTGTGACAGTTCAGTATTTCCTCCAGGCCTTGTGTTTAAATTTGTGACAGTTCAGTATTTCCTCCAGGCCTTGTGTTTAAATTTGTAACAGTTCAGTATTTCCTCCAGGCCTTGTGTTTAAATTTGTGACAGTTCAGTATTTCCTCCAGGCCTTGTGTTTAAATTTGTGACAGTTCAGTATTTCATCCAGGCCTTGTGTTGAAATTTGTGACAGTTCAGTATTTCCTCCAGGCCCTTTGTTTAAATTTGTGACAGTTCAGTATTTCCTCCAGGCCTTGTGTTTAAATTTGTGACAGTCCAGTATTTCCTCCAGGCCTTGTGTTTAAATTTGTGACAGTTCAGTATTTCATCCAGACCCTGTGTTTAAATTTGTGACAGATCAGTATTTCCCTCTGGCCCCTGTGTTTAAATTTGTGACAGTTCAGTATTTCCTCCAGGCCCTGTGTTTAAATTTGTGACAGTTCAGTATTTCCTCCAGGCCTTGTGTTTAAATTTGTGACAGTTCAGTATTTCCTCCAGGCCTTCTGTTTAAATTTGTGACAGTTCAGTATTTCCTCCAGACCCTGTGTTTAAATTTGTGACAGTTCAGTATTTCCACCAGGCCTTGTGTTTAAATTTGTGACCGTTCAGTATTTCCTCCAGGCCTTGTGTTTAAATTTGTGACAGTTCAGTATTTCCTCCAGGCCCTGTGTTTAAATTTGTGACAGTTCAGTATTTCCTCCAGACCCTGTGTTTAAATTTGTGACAGTTCAGTATTTCCTCCAGGCCCTGTGTTTAAATTTGTGACAGTTCAGTATTTCCTCCAGGCCTTGTGTTTAAATTTGTGACAGTTCAGTATTTCCTCCAGGCCTTGTGTTTAAATTTGTGACAGTTCAGTATTTCCTCCAGGCCTTGTGTTTAAATTTGTGACAGTTCAGTATTTCCTCCAGGCCCTGTGTTTAAATTTGTGACAGTTCAGTATTTCCTCCAGACCCTGTGTTTAAATTTGTGACAGTTCAGTATTTCCTCCAGGCCCTGTGTTTAAATTTGTGACAGTTCAGTATTTCCTCCAGGCCTTGTGTTTAAATTTGTGACAGTTCAGTATTTCCTCCAGGCCTTGTGTTTAAATTTGTGACAGTTCAGTATTTCCTCCAGGCCCTGTGTTTAAATTTGTGACAGTTCAGTATTTCCTCCAGGCCCTGTGTTTAAATTTGTGACAGTTCAGTATTTCCTCCAGACCCTGTGTTTAAATTTGTGACAGTTCAGTATTTCCTCCAGGCCTTGTGTTTAAATTTGTGACAGTTCAGTATTCCCTCCAGGCCCTGTGTTTAAATTTGTGAGAGTTCAGTATTTCCTCCAGGCCTTGTGTTTAAATTTGTGACAGTTCAGTATTTTCTTCAGGCCCTGTGTTTAAATTTGTGACAGTTCAGTATTTCATCCAGGCCTTGTGTTGAAATTTGTGACAGTTCAGTATTTCCCTCCAGTCCCTGTGTTTAAATTTGTGACAGTTCAGTATTTCCTCCAGGCCTTGTGTTTAAATTTGTGACAGTTCAGTATTTCCTCCAGACCCTGTGTTTAAATTTGTGACAGTTCAGTATTTCCTCCAGGCCTTGTGTTTAAATTTGTGACAGTTCAGTATTTCCCTCCAGTCCCTGTGTTTAAATTTGTGACAGTTCAGTATTTCCCTCCAGTCCCTGTGTTTAAATTTGTGACAGTTCAGTATTTCCTCCAGGCCTTGTGTTTAAATTTGTGACCGTTCAGTATTTCCTCCAGGCCCTGTGTTTAAATTTGTGACAGTTCAGTATTTCCTCCAGGCCTTGTGTTTAAATTTGTGACAGTTCAGTATTTCCCTCCAGTCCCTGTGTTTAAATTTGTGACAGTTCAGTATTTCCCTCCAGTCCCTGTGTTTAAATTTGTGACAGTTCAGTATTTCCTCCAGGCCTTGTGTTTAAATTTGTGACAGTTCAGTATTTCCCTCCAGTCCCTGTGTTTAAATTTGTGACAGTTCAGTATTTCCCTCCAGTCCCTGTGTTTAAATTTGTGACAGTTCAGTATTTCCTCCAGGCCCTGTGTTTAAATTTGTGACAGTTCAGTATTTCCTTCAGACCATGTGTTTAAATTTGTGACAGTTCAGTCTTTCCCCCAGGACCTGTGTTTAAATTTGTGACAGTTCAGTATTTCCTCCAGACCCTGTGTTTAAATTTGTGACAGTTCAGTATTTCCTCCAGGCCTTGTGTTTAAATTTGTGACAGTTCAGTATTTCCTCCAGGCCTTGTGTTTAAATTTGTGACAGTTCAGTATTTCCTCCAGGCCTTGTGTTTAAATTTGTGACAGTTCAGTATTTCCTCCAGGCCTTGTGTTTAAATTTGTGACAGTTCAGTATTTCCTCCAGACCCTGTGTTTAAATTTGTGACAGTTCAGTATTTCCTCCAGGCCTTGTGTTTAAATTTGTGACAGTTCAGTATTTCCTCCAGGCCTTGTGTTTAAATTTGTGACAGTTCAGTATTTCCTCCAGGCCTTGTGTTTAAATTTGTGACAGTTCAGTATTTCCTCCAGGCCTTGTGTTTAAATTTGTGACAGTTCAGTATTTCCTCCAGGCCTTGTGTTTAAATTTGTGACAGTTCAGTATTTCCTCCAGGCCTTGTGTTTAAATTTGTAACAGTTCAGTATTTCCTCCAGGCCCTGTGTTTAAATTTGTGACAGTTCAGTATTTCCTTCAGACCATGTGTTTAAAGTTGTGACAGCTCAGTCTTTCCCCCAGGACCTGTGTTTAAAGTTGTGAGAGCTTAGTAATTCCCCCAGTACCTGTGTTTAAAGTTGTGACAGTTCAGTGTTTCCCCCAAGACCTGTGTTTAAAGCTGTGACGGCTCAGTATTTCTTCCAGGCCCTGTGTTTACAATTTTGACAGCTCAGTATTTCCCCCAGGACTTGTCTTTAAAGTTGTGAAAGTTCAGTATTGTCCCAAGAACCTATGTTTAAAGTTGTGCCAGCTCAGTATTTCCCCAAGGACATGTCTCTAAAGTTGTGACAGTTCAGTATTTTCCCCAGGCCCTGTGTTTACCATTGTGACAGCTCAGTATTTCCCTCAGGCCCTGTCTCTAAAGTTGTGACAGCTCAGTATTTCCTCCAGGCCCTGTATTTATCGTTGTGACAGTTCAGGATTTCCCCCAGGCACCGTGTTTAAAGTTGCGACAGCTCAGTATTTCCCCCGGGACCTGTGCTTACAATTGTGACAGATCAGTATTTCCTCCAGGCCCTGTGTTTAAATTTGTGACAGTTCAGTATTTCCTCCAGGCCCTGTGTTTAAAGTTGTGACAGTTCAGTATTTCCCCCAGGACCTGTGTTTAAAGTTGTGACAGCTCAGTATTTCCCCCAGGACCTGTCTTTCAAGTTGTGACAGATTAGCAATTCCTCCAGGCCCTGCATGTACCGTTGTGACATTTCAGAATTTCCCTCAGGCCCTTTGTTAACAGTTATGACAGTTCAGTGTTTCCCCCAAGACCTGTGGTTACAATTGTGACAGCTCAGTGTTTCCCCCGGGACCTGTGTTTAAATTTGTGACAGCTCAGTATTTCCTCCAGGCCCTGTGTTTAAATTTGTGACAGCTCAGTGTTTCCCCCAGGCTCTGTGTTTAAATTTGTGACAGTTCAGTATTTCCCCCAGGCCCTGTGTTTAAATTTGTGACAGTTCAGTATTTCCTCCAGGCCCTGTGTTTAAATTTGTAACAGTTCAGTATTTCCTCCAGTCCCTATGTTTAAAGTTGTGACAGCTCAGTATTTCACCCAGGACCTGTGTTTAAATTTGTGACAGTTCAGTATTTCCTCCAGGACCTGTCTTTAAAGATGTGACAGCTCAGTATTTCCCCCAGGACCTGTCTTTAAAGTTGTGAGAGCTTAGTAATTCCCCCAGTACCTGTGTTTAAAGTTGTGACAGTTCAGTGTTTCCCCCAAGACCTGTCATTAATGTTGTGAAAGCTCAGTATTTCCCCCAGGACCTGTGTTTAAAGTTGTGCCAGCTCAGTATATCTTCCAGGCCCTGTGTATTCAATTTTGACAGCTCAGTATTTCCCCAGGACGTGTCTTTGATGTTGTGACAGTTCAGTATTTCCCCCAAGACCAGTGTTTAAAGTTGTGACAGCTCAGTATTTCCACCAGGACATGTCTTTATATTTGTGACAGCTCAGTATTTCCCCCGGGACCTGTCTTTAAAGTTGCGACAGCTCAGTATTTCCCCCGGGACCTGTGCTTACAATTGTGACAGTTCAGTATTTCCCCCAGGACCTGTCTTTAATGTTGTGAAAGCTCAGTATTTCCACCAGGACATGTCTTTATATTTGTGACAGCTCAGTATTTCCCCCGGGACCTGTCTTTAATGTTGTGAAAGCTCAGTATTTCCCCCAGGACCTGTGTTTAAAGTTGTGCCAGCTCAGTATTTCTTCCAGGCCCTGTGTTTACAATTTTGACAGCTCAGTATTTCCCCCAGGACCTGTCTTTAAAGTTGAGAAAGTTCAGTATTGCCCCAAGAACCTATGTTTAAAGTTGTGACAGCTCAGTATTTCCCCAAGGACATGTCTCTAAAGATGTGACAGCTCAGTATTTCCCCCAGGACCTGTCTTCAAAGTTGTGAAAGTTCAGTATTGCCCCAAGAACCTATGTTTAAAGTTGTGACAGCTCAGTATTTCCCCCAGGACCTGTCTTTAAAGTTGTGACAGTTCAGTATTTCCTCCAGGCCCTGTGTTTAAATTTGTGACAGTTCAGTATTTCCCCCAGGACCTGTCTTTAAAGTTGTGACAGTTCAGTATTTCCCCCAGGACTGTCTTTAAAGTTGTGACAGTTCAGTATTTCCCCCAGGACCTGTCCTTAAAGTTGTGACAGTTCAGTATTTCCTCCAGGCCCTGTGTTTAAATTTGTGACAGTTCAGTATTTCCCCCAGGACCTGTCTTTAAAGTTGTGACAGTTCAGTATTTCCCCCAGGACTGTCTTTAAAGTTGTGACAGTTCAGTATTTCCCCCAGGACTGTCTTTAAAGTTGTGACAGTTCAGTATTTCCCCCAGGACCTGTCTTTAAAGTTGTGACAGTTCAGTATTTCCTCCAGGCCCTGTGTTTAAAGTTGTGACAGTTCAGTATTTCCCCCAGGACCTGTCTTTAAAGTTGTGACATTTCAGTATTTCCCCCAGGACTGTCTTTAAAGTTGTGACAGTTCAGTATTTCCCCCAGGACCTGTCTTTAAAGTTGTGACAGTTCAGTATTTCCTCCAGGCCCTGTGTTTAAATTTGTGACAGTTCAGTATTTCCCCCAGGACCTGTCTTTAAAGTTGTGACATTTCAGTATTTCCCCCAGGACCTGTCCTTAAAGTTGTGACAGTTCAGTATTTCCTCCAGGCCCTGTGTTTAAATTTGTGACAGTTCAGTATTTCCCCCAGGACCTGTCTTTAAAGTTGTGACAGTTCAGTATTTCCCCCAGGACTGTCTTTAAAGTTGTGACAGTTCAGTATTTCCCCCAGGACCTGTCTTTAAAGTTGTGACAGTTCAGTATTTCCTCCAGGCCCTGTGTTTAAAGTTGTGACAGTTCAGTATTTCCCCCAGGACCTGTCTTTAAAGTTGTGACATTTCAGTATTTCCCCCAGGACTGTCTTTAAAGTTGTGACAGTTCAGTATTTCCCCCAGGACCTGTCTTTAAAGTTGTGACAGTTCAGTATTTCCTCCAGGCCCTGTGTTTAAATTTGTGACAGTTCAGTATTTCCTCCAGGCCCTGTGTTTAAAGTTGTGACAGTTCAGTATTTCCCCCAGGACCTGTCTTTAAAGTTGTGACAGTTCAGTATTTCCCCCAGGACCTGTCTTTAAAGTTGTGACAGTTCAGTATTTCCTCCAGGCCCTGTGTTTAAATTTGTGACATTTCAGTATTTCCCCCAGGACTGTCTTTAAAGTTGTGACAGTTCAGTATTTCCTCCAGGCCCTGTGTTTAAATTTGTGACAGTTCAGTATTTCCCCCAGGACCTGTCTTTAAAGTTGTGACAGTTCAGTATTTCCCCCAGGACCTGTCTTTAAAGTTGTGACAGTTCAGTATTTCCTCCAGGCCCTGTGTTTAAATTTGTGACAGTTCAGTATTTCCCCCAGGACCTGTCTTTAAAGTTGTGACATTTCAGTATTTCCCCCAGGACTGTCTTTAAAGTTGTGACAGTTCAGTATTTCCTCCAGGCCCTGTGTTTAAAGTTGTGACAGCTCAGTATTTCCCCCAAGACCAGTGTTTAAAGTTGTGACAGTTCAGTATTTCCCTCCAGGCCTTGTGTTTAAATTTGTGACAGTTCAGTATTTACACCAGGCCTTGTGTTTAAATTTGTGACAGTTCAGTATTTCCTCCAGGCCTTGTGTTTAAATTTGTGACAGTTCAGTATTTCCACCAGGCCTTGTGTTTAAATTTGTGAGAGTTCAGTAGTTCCTCCAGGCCTTGTGTTTAAATTTGTGACAGTTCAGTATTTCCCCCACGCCCTGTGTTTAGATTTGTGACAGTTCAGTATTTCCTCCAGGCCTTGTGTTTAAATTTGTGAGAGTTCAGTATTTCCTCCAGGCCTTGTGTTTAAATTTGTGACGGTTCAGTATTTCCTCCAGGCCTTGTGTTTAAATTTGTGACAGTTCAGTATTTACTCCAGGCCTTGTGTTTAAATTTGTAACAGTTCAGTATTCCCTCCAGGCCCTGTGTTTAAATTTGTGACAGTTCAGTATTCCCTCCAGGCCTTGTGTTTAAATTTGTGACAGTTCAGTATTTCCTCCAGGCCTTGTGCTTAAATTTGTTACAGTTCAGTATTTCCTCCAGGCCTTGTGTTTAAATTTGTAACAGTTCAGTATTTCCTCCAGGCCTTGTGTTTAAATTTGTGACAGTTCAGTATTTCCTCCAGGCCTTGTGTTTAAATTTGTGACAGTTCAGTATTTCCTCCAGGCCTTGTGTTTAAATATGTAACAGTTCAGTATTTCCTCCAGGCCTTGTGTTTAAATTTGTGACAGTTCAGTATTTCCTCCAGGCCTTGTGTTTAAATTTGTAACAGTTCAGTATTTCCTCCAGGCCTTGTGTTTAAATTTGTGACAGTTCAGTATTTCCCTCCAGGCCTTGTGTTTAAATATGTAACAGTTCAGTATTTCCTCCAGGCCTTGTGTTTAAATTTGTGACAGTTCAGTATTTCCTCTAGGCCTTGTGTTTAAATTTGTGACAGTTCAGTATTTCCTCCAGGCCTTGTGTTTAAATATGTAACAGTTCAGTATTTCCTCCAGGCCTTGTGTTTAAATTTGTAACAGTTCAGTATTTCCTCCAGGCCTTGTGTTTAAATTTGTGACAGTTCAGTATTTCCTCCAGGCCTTGTGTTTAAATTTGTGACAGTTCAGTATTTCCTCCAGGCCTTGTGTTTAAATTTGTAACAGTTCAGTATTTCCTCCAGGCCTTGTGTTTAAATTTGTGACAGTTCAGTATTTCATCCAGGCCTTGTGTTGAAATTTGTGACGGTTCAGTATTTCCTCCAGGCCTTGTGTTTAAATTTGTGACAGTTCAGTATTTACTCCAGGCCTTGTGTTTAAATTTGTAACAGTTCAGTATTCCCTCCAGGCCCTGTGTTTAAATTTGTGACAGTTCAGTATTCCCTCCAGGCCTTGTGTTTAAATTTGTGACAGTTCAGTATTTCCTCCAGGCCTTGTGCTTAAATTTGTTACAGTTCAGTATTTCCTCCAGGCCTTGTGTTTAAATTTGTAACAGTTCAGTATTTCCTCCAGGCCTTGTGTTTAAATTTGTGACAGTTCAGTATTTCCTCCAGGCCTTGTGTTTAAATTTGTGACAGTTCAGTATTTCCTCCAGGCCTTGTGTTTAAATATGTAACAGTTCAGTATTTCCTCCAGGCCTTGTGTTTAAATTTGTGACAGTTCAGTATTTCCTCCAGGCCTTGTGTTTAAATTTGTAACAGTTCAGTATTTCCTCCAGGCCTTGTGTTTAAATTTGTGACAGTTCAGTATTTCCCTCCAGGCCTTGTGTTTAAATATGTAACAGTTCAGTATTTCCTCCAGGCCTTGTGTTTAAATTTGTGACAGTTCAGTATTTCCTCTAGGCCTTGTGTTTAAATTTGTGACAGTTCAGTATTTCCTCCAGGCCTTGTGTTTAAATATGTAACAGTTCAGTATTTCCTCCAGGCCTTGTGTTTAAATTTGTAACAGTTCAGTATTTCCTCCAGGCCTTGTGTTTAAATTTGTGACAGTTCAGTATTTCCTCCAGGCCTTGTGTTTAAATTTGTGACAGTTCAGTATTTCCTCCAGGCCTTGTGTTTAAATTTGTAACAGTTCAGTATTTCCTCCAGGCCTTGTGTTTAAATTTGTGACAGTTCAGTATTTCATCCAGGCCTTGTGTTGAAATTTGTGACAGTTCAGTATTTCCTCCAGGCCCTTTGTTTAAATTTGTGACAGTTCAGTATTTCCTCCAGGCCTTGTGTTTAAATTTGTGACAGTTCAGTATTTCCTCCAGGCCTTGTGTTTAAATTTGTGACAGTTCAGTATTTCATCCAGGCCTGGTGTTGAAATTTGTGACAGTTCAGTATTTCCTCCAGGCCTTGTGTTTAAATTTGTGACAGTTCACTATTTCCTCCAGGCCTTGTGTTTAAATTTGTGACAGTTCACTATTTCCTCCAGGCCTTGTGTTTAAATTTGTGACAGTTCAGTATTTCCTCCAGGCCTTGTGTTTAAATTTGTGACAGTTCAGTATTTCCTCCAGGCCTTGTGTTTAAATTTGTGACAGTTCAGTATTTCCTCCAGGCCTTGTGTTTAAATTTGTAACAGTTCAGTATTTCCTCCAGGCCTTGTGTTTAAATTTGTGACAGTTCAGTATTTCACCAGGCCTTGTGTTGAAATTTGTGACAGTTCAGTATTTCCTCCAGGCCCTTTGTTTAAATTTGTGACAGTTCAGTATTTCCTCCAGGCCTTGTGTTTAAATTTGTGACAGTTCAGTATTTCCTCCAGGCCTTGTGTTTAAATTTGTGACAGTTCAGTATTTCCTCCAGGCCTTGTGTTTAAATTTGTAACAGTTCAGTATTTCCTCCAGGCCTTGTGTTTAAATTTGTGACAGTTCAGTATTTCCTCCAGGCCTTGTGTTTAAATTTGTGACAGTTCAGTATTTCCTCCAGGCCTTGTGTTTAAATTTGTGACAGTTCAGTATTTCCTCCAGGCCTTGTGTTTAAATTTGTAACAGTTCAGTATTTCCTCCAGGCCTTGTGTTTAAATTTGTGACAGTTCAGTATTTCCCTCCAGGCCTTGTGTTTAAATATGTAACAGTTCAGTATTTCCTCCAGGCCTTGTGTTTAAATTAGTGACAGTTCAGTATTTCCTCCAGGCCTTGTGTTTAAATTTGTAACAGTTCAGTATTTCCTCCAGGCCTTGTGTTTAAATTTGTGACAGTTCAGTATTTCCTCCAGGCCTTGTGTTTAAATTTGTGACAGTTCAGTATTTCATCCAGGCCTTGTGTTTAAATTTGTGACAGTTCAGTATTTCCTCCAGGCCTTGTGTTTAAATTTGTGACAGTTCAGTATTTCCTCCAGGCCTTGTGTTTAAATTTGTGACAGTTCAGTATTTCCTCCAGGCCTTGTGTTTAAATTTGTAACAGTTCAGTATTTCCTCCAGGCCTTGTGTTTAAATTCGTGACAGTTCAGTATTTCCCTCCAGGCCTTGTGTTTAAATATGTAACAGTTCAGTATTTCCTCCAGGCCTTGTGTTTAAATTTGTGACAGTTCAGTATTTCCTCCAGGCCTTGTGTTTGAATTTGTAACAGTTCAGTATTTCCTCCAGGCCTTGTGTTTAAATTTGTGACAGTTCAGTATTTCCTCCAGGCCTTGTGTTTAAATTTGTAACAGTTCAGTATTTCCTCCAGGCCTTGTGTTTAAATTTGTGACAGTTCAGTATTTCCTCCAGGCCTTGTGTTTAAATTTGTAACAGTTCAGTATTTCCTCCAGGCCTTGTGTTTAAATTTGTGACAGTTCAGTATTTCCTCCAGGCCTTGTGTTTAAATTTGTGACAGTTCAGTATTTCATCCAGGCCTTGTGTTGAAATTTGTGACAGTTCAGTATTTCCTCCAGGCCCTTTGTTTAAATTTGTGACAGTTCAGTATTTCCTCCAGGCCTTGTGTTTAAATTTGTGACAGTTCAGTATTTCCTCCAGACCCTGTGTTTAAATTTGTGAGAGTTCAGTATTTCCTCCAGGCCTTGTGTTTAAATTTGTGACAGTTCAGTATTTCCTCCAGGCCCTGTGTTTAAATTTGTGACAGTTCAGTATTTCCTCCAGGCCTTGTGTTTAAATTTGTGACAGTTCAGTATTTCCTCCAGGCCTTGTGTTTAAATTTGTGACAGTTCAGTATTTCCTCCAGGCCCTGTGTTTAAATTTGTGACAGTTCAGTATTTCCTCCAGGCCTTGTGTTTAAATTTGTGACAGTTCAGTGTTTCCCTCCAGTCCCTGTGTTTAAATTTGTGACAGTTCAGTATTTCCTCCAGGCCTTGTGTTTAAATTTGTGACAGTTCAGTATTTCCTCCAGGCCTTGTGTTTAAATTTGTGACAGTTCAGTATTTCCTCCAGGCCTTGTGTTTAAAGTTGTGACAGCTCAGTCTTTCCCCCAGGACCTGTGTTTAAAGTTGTGAGAGCTTAGTAATTCCCCCAGTACCTGTGTTTAAAGTTGTGACAGTTCAGTATTTCCTTCAGACCATGTGTTTAAAGTTGTGACAGCTCAGTCTTTCCCCCAGGACCTGTGTTTAAAGTTGTGACAGTTCAGTGTTTCCCCCAAGACCTGTCTTTAATGTTGTGAAAGCTCAGTATTTCCCCCAGGACCTGTGTTTAAAGCTGTGACGGCTCAGTATTTCTTCCAGGCCCTGTGTTTACAATTTTGACAGCTCAGTATTACCCCCAGGACCTGTCTTTAAAGATGTGACAGCTCAGTATTTCCCCCAGGACTTGTCTTTAAAGTTGTGAAAGTTCAGTATTGTCCCAAGAACCTATGTTTAAAGTTGTGCCAGCTCAGTATTTCCCCAAGGACATGTCTCTAAAGTTGTGACAGTTCAGTATTTTCCCCAGGCCCTGTGTTTACCATTGTGACAGCTCAGTATTTCCCTCAGGCCCTGTCTCTAAAGTTGTGACAGATTAGCATTTCCCCCGGGACCTGTGCTTACAATTGTGACAGATCAGTATTTCCTCCAGGCCCTGTGTTTAAATTTGTGACAGTTCAGTGTTTCCCCCAAGACCTGTCTTTAATGTTGTGAAAGCTCAGTCTTTCCCCCAGGACCTGTGTTTAAAGTTGTGACAGTTCAGTGTTTCCCCCAAGACCTGTCTTTAATGTTGTGAAAGCTCAGTATTTCCCCCAGGACCTGTGTTTAAAGCTGTGACGGCTCAGTATTTCTTCCAGGCCCTGTGTTTACAATTTTGACAGCTCAGTATTACCCCCAGGACGTGTCTTTAAAGATGTGACAGCTCAGTATTTCCCCCAGGACTTGTCTTTAAAGTTGTGAAAGTTCAGTATTGTCCCAAGAACCTATGTTTAAAGTTGTGCCAGCTCAGTATTTCCCCAAGGACATGTCTCTAAAGTTGTGACAGTTCAGTATTTTCCCCAGGCCCTGTGTTTACCATTGTGACAGCTCAGTATTTCCCTCAGGCCCTGTCTCTAAAGTTGTGACAGATTAGCATTTCCCCCGGGACCTGTGCTTACAATTGTGACAGATCAGTATTTCCTCCAGGCCCTGTGTTTAAATTTGTGACATTTCAGAATTTCCCTCAGGCCCTTTGTTAACAGTTATGACAGTTCAGTGTTTCCCCCAAGACCTGTGGTTACAATTGTGACAGCTCAGTGTTTCCCCCAGGCTCTGTGTTTAAATTTGTGACAGTTCAGTATTTCCTCCAGGCCTTGTGTTTAAATTTGTAACAGTTCAGTATTTCCTCCAGGCCCTGTGTTTAAAGCTGTGACGGCTCAGTATTTCTTCCAGGCCCTGTGTTTACAATTTTGACAGCTCAGTATTTCCCCCAGGACCTGTCTTTAAAGTTGAGAAAGTTCAGTATTGCCCCAAGAACCTATGTTTAAAGTTGTGACAGCTCAGTATTTCCCCAAGGACATGTCTCTAAAGATGTGACAGCTCAGTATTTCCCCCAGGACCTGTCTTCAAAGTTGTGAAAGTTCAGTATTGCCCCAAGAACCTATGTTTAAAGTTGTGACAGCTCAGTATTTCCCCAAGGACCTGTCTTTAAAGTTGTGACAGTTCAGTATTTCCCCCAGGACTGTCTTTAAAGTTGTGACAGTTCAGTATTTAATCCAGGCCCTGTGTTTAAAGCTGTGACAGCTCAGTATTTCCCCCAAGACCAGTGTTTAAAGTTGTGACAGTTCAGTATTTCCCTCCAGGCCTTGTGTTTAAATTTGTGACAGTTCAGTATTTCCCCCAGGCCTTGTGTTTAAAGTTGTGACAGTTCAGTATTTCCCTCCAGGCCTTGTGTTTAAAGTTGTGACAGTTCAGTATTTCCCCCAGGACTGTCTTTAAAGTTGTGACAGTTCAGTATTTCCCCCAGGACCTGTCTTTAAAGTTGTGACAGTTCAGTATTTCCCCCAGGACTGTCTTTAAAGTTGTGACAGTTCAGTATTTCCCCCAGGACCTGTCTTTAAAGTTGTGACAGTTCAGTATTTCCTCCAGGCCCTGTGTTTAAAGTTGTGACAGCTCAGTATTTCCCTCCAGGCCCTGTGTTTAAAGTTGTGACAGCTCAGTATTTCCCCCAAGACCAGTGTTTAAAGTTGTGACAGTTCAGTATTTCCCTCCAGGCCTTGTGTTTAAATTTGTGACAGTTCAGTATTTCCCCCAGGACCTGTGTTTAAAGTTGTGACAGTTCAGTATTTCCTCCAGGCCTTGTGTTTAAATTTGTGACAGTTCAGTATTTCCTCCAGACCCTGTGTTTAAATTTGTGACAGTTCAGTATTTCCTCCAGGCCTTGTGTTTAAATTTGTGACAGTTCAGTATTTACACCAGGCCTTGTGTTTAAATTTGTGACAGTTCAGTATTTCCTCCAGGCCTTGTGTTTAAATTTGTGACAGTTCAGTATTTCCACCAGGCCTTGTGTTTAAATTTGTGACAGTTCAGTATTTCCTCCAGGCCTTGTGTTTAAATTTGTGAGAGTTCAGTATTTTCCTCCAGGCCTTGTGTTTAAATTTGTGACAGTTCAGTATTTCCCCCAGGCCTTGTGTTTAAAGTTGTGACAGTTCAGTATTTCCCTCCAGGCCTTGTGTTTAAATTTGTGACAGTTCAGTATTTCCCCCAGGCCTTGTGTTTAAAGTTGTGACAGTTCAGTATTTCCCTCCAGGCCTTGTGTTTAAAGTTGTGACAGTTCAGTATTTCCCCCAGGACTGTCTTTAAAGTTGTGACAGTTCAGTATTTCCCCCAGGACCTGTCTTTAAAGTTGTGACAGTTCAGTATTTCCCCCAGGACTGTCTTTAAAGTTGTGACAGTTCAGTATTTCCCCCAGGACCTGTCTTTAAAGTTGTGACAGTTCAGTATTTCCTCCAGGCCCTGTGTTTAAAGTTGTGACAGCTCAGTATTTCCCTCCAGGCCCTGTGTTTAAAGTTGTGACAGCTCAGTATTTCCCCCAAGACCAGTGTTTAAAGTTGTGACAGTTCAGTATTTCCCTCCAGGCCTTGTGTTTAAATTTGTGACAGTTCAGTATTTCCCCCAGGACCTGTGTTTAAAGTTGTGACAGTTCAGTATTTCCTCCAGGCCTTGTGTTTAAATTTGTGACAGTTCAGTATTTCCTCCAGACCCTGTGTTTAAATTTGTGACAGTTCAGTATTTCCTCCAGGCCTTGTGTTTAAATTTGTGACAGTTCAGTATTTACACCAGGCCTTGTGTTTAAATTTGTGACAGTTCAGTATTTCCTCCAGGCCTTGTGTTTAAATTTGTGACAGTTCAGTATTTCCACCAGGCCTTGTGTTTAAATTTGTGACAGTTCAGTATTTCCTCCAGGCCTTGTGTTTAAATTTGTAACAGTTCAGTATTCCCTCCAGGCCTTGTGTTTAAATTTGTGACAGTTCAGTATTTCCTCCAGGCCCTGTGTTTAAATTTGTGACAGTTCAGTATTTCCTCCAGGCCCTGTGTTTAAATTTGTGACAGTTCAGTATTGCCTCCAGGCCTTGTGTTTAAATTTGTGACAGTTCAGTATTTCCTCCAGGCCTTGTGTTTAAATTTGTTACAGTTCAGTATTTCCTCCAGGCCTTGTGTTTAAATTTGTAACAGTTCAGTATTTTCTCCAGGCCTTGTGTTTAAATTTGTGACAGTTCAGTATTTCCTCCAGGCCTTGTGTTTAAATTTGTGACAGTTCAGTATTTCCTCCAGACCCTGTGTTTAAATTTGTGACAGTTCAGTATTTCCTCCAGGCCTTGTGTTTAAATTTGTGACAGTTCAGTATTTCCTCCAGGCCTTGTGTTTAAATATGTAACAGTTCAGTATTTCCTCCAGGCCTTGTGTTTAAATTTGTGACAGTTCAGTATTTCCTCCAGGCCTTGTGTTTAAATTTGTAACAGTTCAGTATTTCCTCCAGGCCTTGTGTTTAAATTTGTGACAGTTCAGTATTTCCTCCAGGCCCTGTGTTTAAAGTTGTGGCAGTTCAGTATTCCCTCCAGGCCCTGTGTTTAAATTTGTGACAGTTCAGTATTTCCCTCCAGGCCCTGTGTTTAAATTTGTGACAGTTCAGTATTTCCTCCAGGCCCTGTGTTTAAATTTGTAACAGTTCAGTATTTACTCCAGGCCTTGTGTTTAAATTTGTGACAGTTCAGTATTTCCTCCAGGCCTTGTGTTTAAATTTGTGACAGTTCAGTATTTCCCCCAGGCCCTGTGTTTAAAGTTGTGGCAGTTCAGTATTCCCTCCAGGCCCTGTGTTTAAATTTGTGACAGTTCAGTATTTCCTCCAGGCCTTGTGTTTAAATTTGTGACAGTTCAGTATTCCCTCCAGTCCCTGTGTTTAAATTTGTGAGAGTTCAGTATTTCCTCCAGGCCCTGTGTTTAAATTTGTGAGAGTTCAGTATTTCCTCCAGACCCTGTGTTTAAATTTGTGAGAGTTCAGTATTTCCTCCAGGCCTTGTGTTTAAATTTGTGACAGTTCAGTATTTCCTCTAGGCCCTGTGTTTAAATTTGTGACAGTTCAGTATTTCCTCTAGGCCCTGTGTTTAAATTTGTGACAGTTCAGTATTTCCTCCAGGCCTTGTGTTTAAATTTGTGACAGTTCAGTATTCCCTCCAGTCCCTGTGTTTAAATTTGTGACAGTTCAGTATTTCCTCCAGTCCCTGTGTTTAAATTTGTGACAGTTCAGTATTTCCTCCAGGCCTTGTGTTTAAATTTGTGACAGTTCAGTATTTCCTTCAGGCCCTGTGTTTAAATTTGTGACAGTTCAGTATTTCCTCCAGGCCCTGTGTTTAAATTTGTGACAGTTCAGTATTTCCTTCAGACCATGTGTTTAAAGTTGTGACAGTTCAGTATTTACACCAGGCCTTGTGTTTAAATTTGTGACAGTTCAGTATTTCCCCCAGGACCTGTGTTTAAAGTTGTGACAGTTCAGTATTTCCTCCAGGCCTTGTGTTTAAATTTGTGACAGTTCAGTATTTCCTCCAGGCCTTGTGTTTAAATTTGTGACAGTTCAGAATTTACACCAGGCCTTGTGTTTAAATTTGTGACAGTTCAGTATTTCCTCCAGGCCTTGTGTTTAAATTTGTGACAGTTCAGTATTTCCACCAGGCCTTGTGTTTAAATTTGTGACAGTTCAGTATTTCCTCCAGGCCTTGTGTTTAAATTTGTGAGAGTTCAGTATTTCCTCCAGGCCTTGTGTTTAAATTTGTGACAGTTCAGTATTTCCTCCAGGCCTTGTGTTTAAATTTGTGACAGTTCAGTATTTCCTCCAGGCCTTGTGTTTAAATTTGTGACAGTTCAGTATTTCCTCCAGGCCTTGTGTTTAAATTTGTTACAGTTCAGTATTTCCTCCAGGCCTTGTGTTTAAATTTGTAACAGTTCAGTATTTCCTCCAGGCCTTGTGTTTAAATTTGTGACAGTTCAGTATTTCCTCCAGGCCTTGTGTTTAAATTTGTGACAGTTCAGTATTTCCTCCAGACCCTGTGTTTAAATTTGTGACAGTTCAGTATTTCCTCCAGGCCTTGTGTTTAAATTTGTGACAGTTCAGTATTTCCTCCAGGCCTTGTGTTTAAATATGTAACAGTTCAGTATTTCCTCCAGGCCTTGTGTTTAAATTTGTGACAGTTCAGTATTTCCTCCAGGCCTTGTGTTTAAATTTGTAACAGTTCAGTATTTCCTCCAGGCCTTGTGTTTAAATTTGTGACAGTTCAGTATTTCCTCCAGGCCCTGTGTTTAAAGTTGTGGCAGTTCAGTATTCCCTCCAGGCCCTGTGTTTAAATTTGTGACAGTTCAGTATTTCCCTCCAGGCCCTGTGTTTAAATTTGTGACAGTTCAGTATTTCCTCCAGGCCCTGTGTTTAAATTTGTAACAGTTCAGTATTTACTCCAGGCCTTGTGTTTAAATTTGTGACAGTTCAGTATTTCCTCCAGGCCTTGTGTTTAAATTTGTGACAGTTCAGTATTTCCCCCAGGCCCTGTGTTTAAAGTTGTGGCAGTTCAGTATTTCCTCCAGGCCCTGTGTTTAAAGTTGTGGCAGTTCAGTATTTCCTCCAGGCCCTGTGTTTAAATTTGTGACAGTTCAGTATTTCCTCCAGGCCCTGTGTTTAAATTTGTGACAGTTCAGTATTTCCTCCAGGCCCTGTGTTTAAATTTGTGACAGTTCAGTATTTCCTCCAGGCCTTGTGTTTAAATTTGTAACAGTTCAGTATTCCCTCCAGGCCCTGTGTTTAAATTTGTGACAGTTCAGTATTTCCTCCAGGCCTTGTGTTTAAATTTGTGACAGTTCAGTATTCCCTCCAGTCCCTGTGTTTAAATTTGTGAGAGTTCAGTATTTCCTCCAGGCCTTGTGTTTAAATTTGTGAGAGTTCAGTATTTCCTCCAGACCCTGTGTTTAAATTTGTGAGAGTTCAGTATTTCCTCCAGGCCTTGTGTTTAAATTTGTGACAGTTCAGTATTTCCTCCAGGCCCTGTGTTTAAATTTGTGACAGTTCAGTATTTCCTCCAGGCCTTGTGTTTAAATTTGTGACAGTTCAGTATTCCCTCCAGTCCCTGTGTTTAAATTTGTGACAGTTCAGTATTTCCTCCAGTCCCTGTGTTTAAATTTGTGACAGTTCAGTATTTCCTCCAGGCCTTGTGTTTAAATTTGTGACAGTTCAGTATTTCCTTCAGGCCCTGTGTTTAAATTTGTGACAGTTCAGTATTTCCTCCAGGCCCTGTGTTTAAATTTGTGACAGTTCAGTATTTCCTTCAGACCATGTGTTTAAAGTTGTGACAGTTCAGTATTTACACCAGGCCTTGTGTTTAAATTTGTGACAGTTCAGTATTTCCCCCAGGACCTGTGTTTAAAGTTGTGACAGTTCAGTATTTCCTCCAGGCCTTGTGTTTAAATTTGTGACAGTTCAGTATTTCCTCCAGGCCTTGTGTTTAAATTTGTGACAGTTCAGAATTTCCTCCAGGCCCTGTGTTTAAATTTGTGACAGTTCAGTATTTCCTCCAGGCCTTGTGTTTAAATTTGTGACAGTTCAGTATTTCCTCCAGGCCCTGTGTTTAAATTTGTGACAGTTCAGTATTTCCTCCAGGCCTTGTGTTTAAATTTGTGACAGTTCAGTATTTCCTCCAGGCCTTGTGTTTAAATTTGTGACAGTTCAGTATTTCCTCCAGGCCTTGTGTTTAAATTTGTGACAGTTCAGTATTTCCTCCAGGCCCTGTGTTTAAATTTGTGACAGTTCAGTATTTCCTCCAGGCCTTGTGTTTAAATTTGTGACAGTTCAGTATTTCCTCCAGGCCTTGTGTTTAAATTTGTGACAGTTCAGTATTTCCTCCAGGCCTTGTGTTTAAATTTGTGACAGTTCAGTATTTCCTCCAGGCCTTGTGTTTAAATTTGTGACAGTTCAGTATTTCCTCCAGACCCTGTGTTTAAATTTGTGACAGTTCAGTATTTCCTCCAGGCCCTGTGTTTAAATTTGTGACAGTTCAGTATTTCCTCCAGGCCTTGTGTTTAAATTTGTGACAGTTCAGTATTTCCTCCAGGCCTTGTGTTTAAATTTGTAACAGTTCAGTATTCCCTCCAGGCCTTGTGTTTAAATTTGTGACAGTTCATTATTTCCTCCAGGCCCTGTGTTTAAATTTGTGACAGTTCAGTATTTCCTCCAGGCCCTGTGTTTAAATTTGTGACAGTTCAGTATTCCCTCCAGGCCTTGTGTTTAAATTTGTGACAGTTCAGTATTTCCTCCAGGCCCTGTGTTTAAATTTGTAACAGTTCAGTATTTCCTCCAGGCCTTGTGTTTAAATTTGTGACAGTTCAGTATTTCCTCCAGGCCCTGTGTTTAAATTTGTGACAGTTCAGTATTTACTCCAGGCCTTGTGTTTAAATTTGTGACAGTTCAGTATTTACTCCAGGCCCTGTGTTTAAATTTGTGACAGTTCAGTATTTCCTCCAGGCCTTGTGTTTAAATTTGTGACAGTTCAGTATTTCCTCCAGGCCTTGTGTTTAAATTTGTGACAGTTCAGTATTTCCTCCAGGCCTTGTGTTTAAATTTGTGACAGTTCAGTATTTCCTCCAGGCCTTGTGTTTAAATTTGTGACAGTTCAGTATTTCCTCCAGGCCTTGTGTTTAAATTTGTGACAGTTCAGTATTTACTCCAGGCCTTGTCTTTAAATTTGTGACAGTTCAGTATTTCCTCCAGGCCTTGTGTTTAAATTTGTGACAGTTCAGTATTTCCTCCAGGCCTTGTGTTTAAATTTGTAACAGTTCAGTATTTCCTCCAGGCCCTGTGTTTAAATTTGTGACAGTTCAGTATTTACTCCAGGCCTTGTGTTTAAATTTGTGACAGTTCAGTATTTCCTCCAGGCCCTGTGTTTAAATTTGTGACAGTTCAGTATTTCCTCCAGGCCTTGTGTTTAAATTTGTGACAGTTCAGTATTTACTCCAGGCCTTGTGTTTAAATTTGTGACAGTTCAGTATTTCCTCCAGGCCCTGTGTTTAAATTTGTGACAGTTCAGTATTTCCTCCAGGCCTTGTGTTTAAATTTGTGACAGTTCAGTATTTCCTCCAGGCCCTGTGTTTAAATTTGTGACAGTTCAGTATTCCCTCCAGGCCTTGTGTTTAAATTTGTTACAGTTCAGTATTTCCTCCAGGCCTTGTTTTTAAATTTGTAACAGTTCAGTATTTCCTCCAGGCCTTGTGTTTAAATTTGTGACAGTTCAGTATTTCCTCCAGGCCTTGTGTTTAAATTTGTGACAGTTCAGTATTTCCTCCAGGCCTTGTGTTTAAATATGTAACAGTTCAGTATTTCCTCCAGGCCTTGTGTTTAAATTTGTGACAGTTCAGTATTTCCTCCAGGCCTTGTGTTTAAATTTGTGACAGTTCAGTATTTCCTCCAGGCCTTGTGTTTAAATTTGTAACAGTTCAGTATTTCCTCCAGGCCCTGTGTTTAAATTTGTGACAGTTCAGTATTTACTCCAGGCCTTGTGTTTAAATTTGTGACAGTTCAGTATTTCCTCCAGGCCCTGTGTTTAAATTTGTGACAGTTCAGTATTTCCTCCAGGCCTTGTGTTTAAATTTGTGACAGTTCAGTATTTACTCCAGGCCTTGTGTTTAAATTTGTGACAGTTCAGTATTTCCTCCAGGCCCTGTGTTTAAATTTGTGACAGTTCAGTATTTCCTCCAGGCCCTGTGTTTAAATTTGTGACAGTTCAGTATTCCCTCCAGGCCTTGTGTTTAAATTTGTTACAGTTCAGTATTTCCTCCAGGCCTTGTTTTTAAATTTGTAACAGTTCAGTATTTCCTCCAGGCCTTGTGTTTAAATTTGTGACAGTTCAGTATTTCCTCCAGGCCTTGTGTTTAAATTTGTGACAGTTCAGTATTTCCTCCAGGCCTTGTGTTTAAATATGTAACAGTTCAGTATTTCCTCCAGGCCTTGTGTTTAAATTTGTGACAGTTCAGTATTTCCTCCAGGCCTTGTGTTTAAATTTGTAACAGTTCAGTATTTCCTCCAGGCCTTGTGTTTAAATTTGTGACAGTTCAGTATTTCCTCCAGGCCCTGTGTTTAAAGTTGTGGCAGTTCAGTATTCCCTCCAGGCCCTGTGTTTAAATTTGTGACAGTTCAGTATTTCCCTCCAGGCCCTGTGTTTAAATTTGTGACAGTTCAGTATTTCCTCCAGGCCCTGTGTTTAAATTTGTAACAGTTCAGTATTTACTCCAGGCCTTGTGTTTAAATTTGTGACAGTTCAGTATTTCCTCCAGGCCTTGTGTTTAAATTTGTGACAGTTCAGTATTTCCCCCAGGCCCTGTGTTTAAAGTTGTGGCAGTTCAGTATTCCCTCCAGGCCCTGTGTTTAAATTTGTGACAGTTCAGTATTTCCTCCAGGCCTTGTGTTTAAATTTGTGACAGTTCAGTATTCCCTCCAGTCCCTGTGTTTAAATTTGTGAGAGTTCAGTATTTCCTCCAGGCCTTGTGTTTAAATTTGTGAGAGTTCAGTATTTCCTCCAGACCCTGTGTTTAAATTTGTGAGAGTTCAGTATTTCCCTCCAGGCCTTGTGTTTAAATTTGTGAGAGTTCAGTATTTCCTCCAGGCCTTGTGTTTAAATTTGTGACAGTTCAGTATTTCCCCCAGGCCCTGTGTTTAAATTTGTGACAGTTCAGTATTTCCTCCAGGCCTTGTGTTTAAATTTGTGACAGTTCAGTATTTCCTCCAGACCCTGTGTTTAAGTTTGTGACAGTTCAGTATTTACTCCAGGCCTTGTGTTTAAATTTGTGACAGTTCAGTATTTACTCCAGGCCTTGTGTTTAAATTTGTGACAGTTCAGTATTTCCTCCAGGCCTTGTGTTTAAATTTGTAACAGTTCAGTATTTCCTCCAGGCCCTGTGTTTAAATTTGTGACAGTTCAGTATTTACTCCAGGCCTTGTGTTTAAATTTGTGACAGTTCAGTATTTCCTCCAGGCCCTGTGTTTAAATTTGTGACAGTTCAGTATTTCCTCCAGGCCTTGTGTTTAAATTTGTGACAGTTCAGTATTTACTCCAGGCCTTGTGTTTAAATTTGTGACAGTTCAGTATTTCCTCCAGGCCCTGTGTTTAAATTTGTGACAGTTCAGTATTTCCTCCAGGCCTTGTGTTTAAATTTGTGACAGTTCAGTATTTCCTCCAGGCCCTGTGTTTAAATTTGTGACAGTTCAGTATTCCCTCCAGGCCTTGTGTTTAAATTTGTTACAGTTCAGTATTTCCTCCAGGCCTTGTTTTTAAATTTGTAACAGTTCAGTATTTCCTCCAGGCCTTGTGTTTAAATTTGTGACAGTTCAGTATTTCCTCCAGGCCTTGTGTTTAAATTTGTGACAGTTCAGTATTTCCTCCAGGCCTTGTGTTTAAATATGTAACAGTTCAGTATTTCCTCCAGGCCTTGTGTTTAAATTTGTGACAGTTCAGTATTTCCTCCAGGCCTTGTGTTTAAATTTGTAACAGTTCAGTATTTCCTCCAGGCCTTGTGTTTAAATTTGTGACAGTTCAGTATTTCCTCCAGGCCCTGTGTTTAAAGTTGTGGCAGTTCAGTATTCCCTCCAGGCCCTGTGCTAAATTTGTGACAGTTCAGTATTTCCCTCCAGGCCCTGTGTTTAAATTTGTGACAGTTCAGTATTTCCTCCAGGCCCTGTGTTTAAATTTGTAACAGTTCAGTATTTACTCCAGGCCTTGTGTTTAAATTTGTGACAGTTCAGTATTTCCTCCAGGCCTTGTGTTTAAATTTGTGACAGTTCAGTATTTCCCCCAGGCCCTGTGTTTAAAGTTGTGGCAGTTCAGTATTCCCTCCAGGCCCTGTGTTTAAATTTGTGACAGTTCAGTATTTCCTCCAGGCCTTGTGTTTAAATTTGTGACAGTTCAGTATTCCCTCCAGTCCCTGTGTTTAAATTTGTGAGAGTTCAGTATTTCCTCCAGGCCTTGTGTTTAAATTTGTGAGAGTTCAGTATTTCCTCCAGACCCTGTGTTTAAATTTGTGAGAGTTCAGTATTTCCCTCCAGGCCTTGTGTTTAAATTTGTGAGAGTTCAGTATTTCCTCCAGGCCTTGTGTTTAAATTTGTGACAGTTCAGTATTTCCCCCAGGCCCTGTGTTTAAATTTGTGACAGTTCAGTATTTCCTCCAGGCCTTGTGTTTAAATTTGTGACAGTTCAGTATTCCCTCCAGGCCTTGTGTTTAAATTTGTGAGAGTTCAGTATTTCCTCCAGTCCCTGTGTTTAAATTTGTGACAGTTCAGTATTTCCTCCAGTCCCTGTGTTTAAATTTGTGACAGTTCAGTATTTCCTCCAGGCCTTGTGTTTAAATTTGTGACAGTTCAGTATTTCCTCCAGGCCCTGTGTTTAAATTTGTGACAGTTCAGTATTTCCTCCAGGCCTTGTGTTTAAATTTGTGACAGTTCAGTATTTCCTTCAGACCATGTGTTTAAAGTTGTGACAGTTCAGTATTTCCACCAGGCCCTGTGTTTAAATTTGTGACAGTTCAGTATTTCCTCCAGGCCTTGTGTTTAAATTTGTGACAGTTCAGTATTTCCTCCAGGCCCTGTGTTTAAATTTGTGACAGTTCAGTATTTCCTCCAGGCCTTGTGTTTAAATTTGTGACAGTTCAGTATTTCCTCCAGGCCCTGTGTTTAAATTTGTGACAGTTCAGTATTTCCCCCAGGCCTTGTGTTTAAATTTGTGACAGTTCAGTATTTCCTCCAGGCCTTGTGTTTAAATTTGTGACAGTTCAGTATTTCCTCCAGGCCTTGTGTTTAAATTTGTGACAGTTCAGTATTTCCTCCAGGCCCTGTGTTTAAATTTGTGACAGTTCAGTATTTCCTCCAGACCCTGTGTTTAAGTTTGTGACAGTTCAGTATTTCCCTCCAGGCCTTGTGTTTAAATTTGTGACAGTTCAGTATTCCCTCCAGTCCCTGTGTTTAAATTTGTGACAGTTCAGTATTTCCTCCAGACCCTGTGTTTAAGTTTGTGACAGTTCAGTATTTCCCTCCAGGCCTTGTGTTTAAATTTGTGACAGTTCAGTATTCCCTCCAGGCCTTGTGTTTAAATTTGTGACAGTTCAGTATTTCCTCCAGGCCCTGTGTTTAAATTTGTGACAGTTCAGTATTTCCTTCAGACCATGTGTTTAAAGTTGTGACAGTTCAGTATTTCCACCAGGCCCTGTGTTTAAATTTGTGACAGTTCAGTATTTCCTCCAGGCCTTGTGTTTAAAGTTGTGACAGTTCAGTATTTCCTCCAGGCCTTGTGTTTAAATTTGTGACAGTTCAGTATTTCCTCCAGGCCCTGTGTTTAAATTTGTGACAGTTCAGTATTTCCTCCAGGCCTTGTGTTTAAATTTGTGACAGTTCAGTATTTCCTCCAGGCCCTGTGTTTAAATTTGTGACAGTTCAGTATTTCCTCCAGGCCTTGTGTTTAAATTTGTGACATTTCAGTATTTCCTCCAAGGCCCTGTGTTTAAATTTGTGACAGTTCAGTATTTCCTCCAGGCCTTGTGTTTAAATTTGTGACAGTTCAGTATTTCCTCCAGGCCCTGTGTTTAAATTTGTGACAGTTCAGTATTTCCTCCAGTCCCTGTGTTTAAATTTGTGACAGTTCAGTATTTCCT
Source organism: Heterodontus francisci (assembly GCF_036365525.1). Classification (NCBI taxonomy): domain Eukaryota; kingdom Metazoa; phylum Chordata; class Chondrichthyes; order Heterodontiformes; family Heterodontidae; genus Heterodontus; species Heterodontus francisci. Next base: position 749,589 of record NW_027141326.1, read on the forward strand.
CCAGGCCTTGTGTTTAAATTTGTGACAGTTCAGTATTTCCTCCAGGCCTTGTGTTTAAATTTGTGACAGTTCAGTATTTCCTCCAGGCCCTGTGTTTAAATTTGTGACAGTACAGTATTTCCTCCAGGCCCTGTGTTTAAATTTGTGACAGTTCAGTATTTCCTCCAGGCCTTGTGTTTAAATTTGTGACAGTTCAGTATTTCCTTCAGACCATGTGTTTAAAGTTGTGACAGTTCAGTATTTCCTTCAGACCATGTGTTTAAAGTTGTGACAGTTCAGTATTTCCTCCAGGCCTTGTGTTTAAATTTGTGACAGTTCAGTATTTCCTCCAGGCCCTGTGTTTAAATTTGTGACAGTTCAGTATTTCCTTCAGACCATGTGTTTAAAGTTGTGACAGTTCAGTATTTCCTCCAGGACCTGTCTTTAAAGATGTGACAGCTCAGTCTTTCCCCCAGGACCTGTGTTTAAAGTTGTGAGAGCTTAGTAATTCCCCCAGTACCTGTGTTTAAAGTTGTGACAGTTCAGTGTTTCCCCCAAGACCTGTCTTTAATGTTGTGACAGCTCAGTATTTCCCCAGGACCTGTGTTTAAAGCTGTGACAGTTCAGTATTTCCTTCAGACCATGTGTTTAAAGTTGTGACAGTTCAGTATTTCCTCCAGGCCTTGTGTTTAAATTTGTGAGAGTTCAGTATTTCCTCCAGGCCTTGTGTTTAAATTTGTGAGAGTTCAGTATTTCCTCCAGACCCTGTGTTTAAATTTGTGACAGTTCAGTATTCCCTCCAGTCCCTGTGTTTAAATTTGTGACAGTTCAGTATTCCCTCCAGTCCCTGTGTTTAAGTTTGTGACAGTTCAGTATTCCCTCCAGTCCCTGTGTTTAAATTTGTGAGAGTTCAGTATTTCCTCCAGGCCTTGTGTTTAAATTTGTGAGAGTTCAGTATTTCCTCCAGACCCTGTGTTTAAATTTGTGACAGTTCAGTATTTTCTCCAGGCCTTGTGTTTAAATTTGTGACAGTTCAGTATTTCCTCCAGACCCTGTGTTTAAATTTGTGAGAGTTCAGTATTTCCTCCAGGCCTTGTGTTTAAATTTGTGAGAGTTCAGTATTTCCTCCAGACCCTGTGTTTAAATTTGTGACAGTTCAGTATTTCCTCCAGACCCTGTGTTTAAATTTGTGAGAGTTCAGTATTTCCTCCAGTCCCTGTGTTTAAATTTGTGAGAGTTCAGTATTTCCTCCAGGCCTTGTGTTTAAATTTGTGAGAGTTCAGTATTTCCTCCAGACCCTGTGTTTAAATTTGTGACAGTTCAGTATTTCCTCCAGACCCTGTGTTTAAATTTGTGACAGTTCAGTATTTCCTCCAGACCTTGTGTTTAAATTTGTGACAGTTCAGTATTTCCTCCAGACCCTGTGTTTAAATTTGTGACAGTTCAGTGTTTCCCCCAAGACCTTGTGTTTAAATTTGTGACAGTTCAGTATTTCCTCCAGACCCTGTGTTTAAATTTGTGACAGTTCAGTGTTTCCCCCAAGACCTTGTGTTTAAATTTGTGACAGTTCAGTATTTCCTCCAGACCCTGTGTTTAAATTTGTGACAGTTCAGTGTTTCCCCCAAGACCTTGTGTTTAAATTTGTGACAGTTCAGTATTTTCTCCAGACCCTGTGTTTAAATTTGTGACAGTTCAGTATTTCCTCCAGACCTTGTGTTTAAATTTGTGACAGTTCAGTATTTCCTCCAGACCCTGTGTTTAAATTTGTGACAGTTCAGTGTTTCCCCCAAGACCTTGTGTTTAAATTTGTGACAGTTCAGTATTTCCTCCAGACCCTGTGTTTAAATTTGTGACAGTTCAGTATTTCCTCCAGACCTTGTGTTTAAAGTTGTGACAGCTCAGTATTTCCCCCAGGACCTGTCTTTCAAGTTGTGACAGATTAGCAATTCCTCCAGGCCCTGCATGTACCGTTGTGACATTTCAGAATTTCCCTCAGGCCCTTTGTTAACAGTTATGACAGTTCAGTGTTTCCCCCAAGACCTGTGGTTACAATTGTGACAGTTCAGTATTTCCTCCAGGCCCTGTGTTTAAATTTGTGACAGTTCAGTCTTTCCTCCAGGCCTTGTGTTTAAATTTGTGACAGCTCAGTATTTCCCCCAGGATCTGTGTTTAAAGTTGTGACAGTTCAGTGTTTCCCCCAAGACCTGTCATTAATGTTGTGAAAGCTCAGTATTTCCCCCAGGACCTGTGTTTAAAGTTGTGCCAGCTCAGTATATCTTCCAGGCCCTGTGTATTCAATTTTGACAGCTCAGTATTTCCCCAGGACGTGTCTTTGATGTTGTGACAGTTCAGTATTTCCCCAGGAACTGTGTTTAAAGTTGTGACAGTTCAGTATTTCCCCAGGAACTGTGTTTAAAGTTGTGACAGTTCAGTGTTTCCCCCAAGACCTGTCTTTAAATTTGTGACAGTTCAGTATTTCCTCCAGGCCTTGTGTTTAAATTTGTGACAGTTCAGTATTTCCTCCAGGCCTTGTGTTTAAATATGTAACAGTTCAGTATTTCCTCCAGGCCTTGTGTTTAAATTTGTGACAGTTCAGTATTTCCTCCAGGCCTTGTGTTTAAATTTGTAACAGTTCAGTATTTCCTCCAGGCCTTGTGTTTAAATTTGTGACAGTTCAGTATTTCCTCCAGGCGTTGTGTTTAAATTTGTGACAGTTCAGTATTTCCTCCAGGCCTTGTGTTTAAATTTGTAACAGTTCAGTATTTCCTCCAGGCCTTGTGTTTAAATTTGTGACAGTTCAGTATTTCCTCCAGGCCTTGTGTTTAAATTTGTGACAGTTCAGTATTTCATCCAGGCCTTGTGTTGAAATTTGTGACAGTTCAGTATTTCCTCCAGGCCCTTTGTTTAAATTTGTGACAGTTCAGTATTTCCTCCAGGCCCTGTGTTTAAAGTTGTGGCAGTTCAGTATTCCCTCCAGGCCCTGTGTTTAAATTTGTGACAGTTCAGTATTTCCTCCAGGCCCTGTGTTTAAATTTGTGACAGTTCAGTATTTCCTCCAGGCCTTGTGTTTACATTTGTGACAGTTCTGTATTTCCTCCAGGCATTGTGTTTAAATTTGTGACAGTTCAGTATTTCCTCCAGGCCTTGTGTTTAAATTTGTGACAGTTCAGTATTTCCCCCAGGCCCTGTGTTTAAAGTTGTGGCAGTTCAGTATTCCCTCCAGGCCCTGTGTTTAAATTTGTGACAGTTCTGTATTCCCTCCAGGCCCTGTGTTTAAATTTGTGACAGTTCAGTATTTCCTCCAGGCCCTGTGTTTAAAGTTGTGGCAGTTCAGTATTTCCTCCAGGCCTAGTGTTTAAATTTGTGACAGTTCAGTATTTCCTCCAGGCCATGTGTTTAAATTTGTGACAGTTCAGTATTTCCTCCAGGCCATGTGTTTAAATTTGTGACAGTTCAGTATTCCCTCCAGGCCTTGTGTTTAAATTTGTGACAGTTCAGTCTTTCCTCCAGGCCTTGTGTTTAAATTTGTGACAGTTCAGTATTTCCTCCAGGCCTTGTGTTTAAATTTGTGACAGTTCAGTATTTCCTCCAGGCCTTGTGTTTAAATTTCTGACAGTTCAGTATTCCCTCCAGGCCTTGTGTTTAAATTTGTGACAGATCAGTATTTCCTCCAGGCCTTGTGTTTAAATTTGTGACAGTTCAGTATTTCCTCCAGGCCTTGTGTTTAAATTTGTGACAGTTCAGTATTTCCTCCAGGCCTTGTGTTTAAATTTGTGACAGTTCAGTATTTCCTCCAGGCCTTGTGTTTAAATTTGTGACAGTTCAGTATTTCCTCCAGGCCTTGTGTTTAAATTTGTGACAGTTCAGTATTTCCTCCAGGCCTTGTGTTTAAATTTGTGACAGTTCAGTATTTCCTCCAGGCCTTGTGTTTAAATTTGTGACAGTTCAGTATTTCCTCCAGGCCCTGTGTTTAAATTTGTGACAGTTCAGTATTTCCTCCAGGCCCTGTGTTTAAATTTGTGACAGTTCAGTATTTCCTCCAGGCCTTGTGTTTACATTTGTGACAGTTCTGTATTTCCTCCAGGCATTGTGTTTAAATTTGTGACAGTTCAGTATTTCCTCCAGGCCTTGTGTTTAAATTTGTGACAGTTCAGTATTTCCCCCAGGCCCTGTGTTTAAAGTTGTGGCAGTTCAGTATTCCCTCCAGGCCCTGTGTTTAAATTTGTGACAGTTCAGTATTCCCTCCAGGCCCTGTGTTTAAATTTGTGACAGTTCAGTATTTCCTCCAGGCCCAGTGTTTAAAGTTGTGGCAGTTCAGTATTTCCTCCAGGCCTTGTGTTTAAATTTGTGACAGTTCAGTATTTCCTCCAGGCCTTGTGTTTAAATTTGTGACAGTTCAGTATTTCCTCCAGGCCTTGTGTTTAAATTTGTGACAGTTCAGTATTTCCTCCAGGCCTTGTGTTTAAATTTGTGACAGTTCAGTATTTCCTCCAGGCCCTGTGTTTAAATTTGTGACAGTTCAGTATTTCCTCCAGGCCCTGTGTTTAAATTTGTGACAGTTCAGTATTTCCTCCAGGCCTTGTGTTTACATTTGTGACAGTTCTGTATTTCCTCCAGGCATTGTGTTTAAATTTGTGACAGTTCAGTATTTCCTCCAGGCCTTGTGTTTAAATTTGTGACAGTTCAGTATTTCCCCCAGGCCCTGTGTTTAAAGTTGTGGCAGTTCAGTATTCCCTCCAGGCCCTGTGTTTAAATTTGTGACAGTTCAGTATTCCCTCCAGGCCCTGTGTTTAAATTTGTGACAGTTCAGTATTTCCTCCAGGCCCAGTGTTTAAAGTTGTGGCAGTTCAGTATTTCCTCCAGGCCTAGTGTTTAAATTTGTGACAGTTCAGTATTTCCTCCAGGCCATGTGTTTAAATTTGTGACAGTTCAGTATTTCCTCCAGGCCATGTGTTTAAATTTGTGACAGTTCAGTATTCCCTCCAGGCCTTGTGTTTAAATTTGTGACAGTTCAGTCTTTCCTCCAGGCCTTGTGTTTAAATTTGTGACAGTTCAGTATTTCCTCCAGGCCTTGTGTTTAAATTTGTGACAGTTCAGTATTTCCTCCAGGCCTTGTGTTTAAATTTCTGACAGTTCAGTATTCCCTCCAGGCCTTGTGTTTAAATTTGTGACAGATCAGTATTTCCTCCAGGCCTTGTGTTTAAATTTGTGACAGTTCAGTATTTCCTCCAGGCCTTGTGTTTAAATTTGTGACAGTTCAGTATTTCCTCCAGGCCTTGTGTTTAAATTTGTGACAGTTCAGTATTTCCTCCAGGCCTTGTGTTTAAATTTGTGACAGTTCAGTATTTCCTCCAGGCCTTGTGTTTAAATTTGTGACAGTTCAGTATTTCCCTCCGGCCCCTGTGTTTAAATTTGGGACAGTTTAGTATTTCCTCCAGGCCTTGTGTTTAAATTTGTGACAGTTCAGTATTTCCTCCAGGCCTTGTGTTTAAATTTGTAACAGTTCAGTATTTCCCTCCAGCCCCTGTGTTTAAATTTGTGACAGTTCAGTATTTCCTCCAGGCCTTGTGTTTAAATTTGTGACAGTTCAGTATTTCCTCCAGGCCTTGTGTTTAAATTTGTGACAGTTCAGTATTTCCTCCAGGCCTTGTGTTTAAATTTGTGAGAGTTCAGTATTTCCTCCAGGCCTTGTGTTTAAATTTGTGACAGTTCAGTATTCCCTCCAGGCCTTGTGTTTAAATTTGTGACAGATCAGTATTACCCTCCGGCCCCTGTGTTTAAATTTGTGACAGTTTAGTATTTCCTCCAGGCCTTGTGTTTAAATTTGTGACAGTTCAGTATTTCCTCCAGGCCTTGTGTTTAAATTTGTGACACTTCAGTATTTCCTCCAGGCCTTGTGTTTAAATTTGTGACAGTTCAGTATTTCCTCCAGGCCTTGTGTTTAAATTTGTAACAGTTCAGTATTTCCTCCGGCCCCTGTGTTTAAATTTGTGACAGTTCAGTATTTCCTCCAGGCCTTGTGTTTAAATTTGTGACAGTTCAGTATTTGCTCCAGGCCTTGTGTTTAAATTTGTGACAGTTCAGTATTTCCTCCAGGCCATGTGTTTAAATTTGTGACAGTTCAGTATTTCCTCCAGGCCTTGTGTTTAAATTTGTGACAGTTCAGTATTTGCTCCAGGCCTTGTGTTTAAATTTGTGACAGTTCAGTATTTGCTCCAGGCCTTGTGTTTAAATTTGTGACAGTTCACTATTTCCTCCAGGCACTGTGTTTAAATTTGTGACAGTTCAGTATTTCCTCCAGGCCTTCTGTTTGAATTTGTGACAGTTCAGTATTTCCTCCAGGCCTTGTGTTTAAATTTGTGACAGTTCAGTATTTACTCCAGGCCCTTGTGTTTAAATTTGTAACAGTTCAGTATTTCCTCCAGGCCTTGTGTTTAAATTTGTGACAGTTCAGTATTTCCTCCAGGCACTGTGTTTAAATTTGTGACAGTTCAGTATTTCCTCCAGGCCTTGTGTTTGAATTTGTGACAGTTCAGTATTTCCTCCAGGCCTTGTGTTTAAATTTGTGACAGTTCAGTATTTACTCCAGGCCCTTGTGTTTAAATTTGTGACAGTTCAATATTTCCTCCAGGCACTGTGTTTAAATTTGTGACAGTTCAGTATTTCCTCCAGGCCTTGTGTTTAAATTTGTGACAGTTCAGTATTTCCTCCAGTCCCTGTGTTTAAATTTGTGACAGTTCAGTATTCCCTCCAGGCCCTGTGTTTAAATTTGTGACATTTCAGTATTTCCTCCAGGCCTTGTGTTTGAATTTGTGACAGTTCAGTATTTCCTCCAGGCCTTGTGTTTAAATTTGTGACAGTTCAGTATTTCCTCCAGGCCTTGTGTTTGAATTTGTGACAGTTCAGTATTTCCTCCAGGCCTTGTGTTTAAATTTGTGACAGTTCAGTATTTACTCCAGGCCCTTGTGTTTAAATTTGTAACAGTTCAGTATTTCCTCCAGGCCCTGTGTTTAAATTTGTAACAGTTCAGTATTTACTCCAGACCCTGTGTTTAAATTTGTGACAGTTCAGTATTTCCTCCAGACCCTGTGTTTAAATTTGTGACAGTTCAGTATTTACTCCAGGCCCTTGTGTTTAAATTTGTAACAGTTCAGTATTTACTCCAGACCCTGTGTTTAAATTTGTGACAGTTCAGTATTTCCTCCAGGCCTTGTGTTTAAATTTGTGACAGTTCAGTATTTCCTCCAGGCCTTGTGTTTAAATTTGTGACAGTTCAGTATTTCCTCCAGGCCTTGTGTTTGAATTTGTGACAGTTCAGTATTTCCTCCAGGCCTTGTGTTTAAATTTGTGACAGTTCAGTATTTACTCCAGGCCCTTGTGTTTAAATTTGTAACAGTTCAGTATTTCCTCCAGGCCCTGTGTTTAAATTTGTAACAGTTCAGTATTTACTCCAGACCCTGTGTTTAAATTTGTGACAGTTCAGTATTTCCTCCAGACCCTGTGTTTAAATTTGTGACAGTTCAGTATTTACTCCAGGCCCTTGTGTTTAAATTTGTAACAGTTCAGTATTTACTCCAGACCCTGTGTTTAAATTTGTGACAGTTCAGTATTTCCTCCAGGCCTTGTGTTTAAATTTGTGACAGTTCAGTATTTCCTCCAGACCCTGTGTTTAAATTTGTGACAGTTCAGTATTTACTCCAGGCCCTTGTGTTTAAATTTGTGACAGTTCAGGATTTCCTCCAGGCACTGTATTTAAATTTGTGACAGTTCAGTATTTCCTCCAGGCCTTGTGTTTAAATTGGTGACAGTTTAGTATTTCCTCCAGACCCTGTGTTTAAATTTGTAACAGTTCAGTATTTCCTCCAATCCCTGAGTTTAAATTGGTGACAGTTCAGTATTTCCTCCAGGCCTTGTGTTTAAATTTGTGAGAGTTCAGTATTTCCTCCAGGCCTTGTGTTTAAATTTGTGAGAGTTCAGTATTTCCTCCAGGCCTTGTGTTTAAATTTGTGACAGTTCAGTATTCCCTCCAGGCCTTGTGTTTAAATTTGTGACAGTTCAGTATTCCCTCCAGGCCCTGTGTTTAAATTTGTGACAGTTCAGTATTTCCTCCAGGCCTTGTGTTTAAATTTGTGACAGTTCAGTATTCCCTCCAGGCCTTGTGTTTAAATTTGTGAGAGTTCAGTATTTCCTCCAGGCCTTGTGTTTAAATTTGTGACAGTTCAGTATTTCCCTCCAGGCCTTGTGTTTAAATTTGTGAGAGATCAGTATTTCCTCCAGGCCTTGTGTTTAAATTTGTGACAGTTCAGTATTTCCTCCAGTCCCTGTGTTTAAATTTGTGACAGTTCAGTATTTCCTCCAGGCCTTGTGTTTAAATTTGTGACAGTTCAGTATTCCCTCCAGGCCCTGTGTTTAAATTTGTGACAGTTCAGTATTCCCTCCAGGCCCTGTGTTTAAATTTGTGACAGTTCAGTATTCCCTCCTGGCCCTGTGTTTAAATTTGTGACAGTTCAGTATTCCCTCCAGACCCTGTGTTTAAATTTGTGACAGTTCAGTATTCCCTCCAGGCCCTGTGTTTAAATTTGTGACAGTTCAGTATTTCCTCCAGACCTTGTGTTTAAATTTGTGACAGTTCAGTATTTCCTCCAGGCCTTGTGTTTAATTTTGTGACAGTTCAGTATTTCCTCCAGACCTTGTGTTTAAATTTGTGACAGGACAGTATTTCCCTCCTGGCCCTGTGTTTAAATTTGTGACAGTTCAGTATTCCCTCCAGACCCTGTGTTTAAATTTGTGACAGTTCAGTATTTACTCCAGGCCTTGTTTTTAAATTTGTGACAGTTCAGTATTTCCTCCAGGCCTTGTGTTTAAATTTGTGACAGTTCAGTATTTCCCTCCAGGCCTTGTGTTTAAATTTGTAACAGTTCAGTATTTCCTCCAGGCCTTGTGTTTAAATTTGTGACAGTTCTGTCTTTCCTCCAGGCCCTGTGTTTAAATTTGTGACAGTTCAGTATTTCCTCCAGGCCTTGTGTTTAAATTTGTGACAGTTCAGTATTTCCTCCAGGCCCTGTGTTTAAATTTGTGACAGTTCAGTATTTCCTCCAGACCCTGTGTTTAAATTTGTGACATTTCAGTATTCCCTCCAGGCCTTGTGTTTAAATTTGTGACAGTTCAGTATTTCCTCCAGGCCTTGTGTTTAAATTTGTGACAGTTCAGTATTTCCTCCAGGCCTTGTGTTTAAATTTGTGACAGTTCAGTATTTCCTCCAGGCCTTGTGTTTAATTTTGTGACAGTTCAGTATTTCCTCCAGGCCTTGTGTTTAAATTTGTGACAGTTCAGTATTTCCTCCAGGCCCTGTGTTTAAATTTGTGACAGTTCAGTAGTTCCTCCAGGCCCTGTGTTTAAATTTGTGACAGTTCAGTATTTCCTCCAGGCCTTGTGTTTAAATTTGTGACAGTTCAGTATTTCCTCCAGGCCTTGTGTTTAAATTTGTAACAGCTCAATATTTCCCCCAAGACCAGTGTTTAAAGTTGTGACAGCTCAGTATTTCCTCCAGGCCTTGTGTTTAAATTTGTAACAGTTCAGTATTTCCTCCAGGCCTTGTGTATAATTTTTTGACAGTTCAGTATTTCCTCCAGGCTTTGTGTTTAAATTTGTGACAGTTCAGTATTTCCTCCAGGCCTTGTGTTTAAATTTGTAACAGTTCAGTATTTCCTCCAGGCCTTGTGTTTAAATTTGTGACAGTTCAGTATTCCCTCCAGGCCTTGTGTTTAAATTTGTGACAGTTCAGTATTTCCTCCAGGCCTTGTGTTTAAATTTGTGACACTTCAGTATTTCCCCCAGGCCCTGTGTTTAAAGTTGTGGCAGTTCAGTATTCCCTCCAGGCCCTGTGTTTAAATTTGTGACAGTTCAGTATTTCATCCAGGCCCTGTGTTTAAAGTTGTGGCAGTTCAGAATTTCCTCCAGGCCTAGTGTTTAAATTTGTGACAGTTCAGTATTTCCTCCAGGCCATGTGTTTAAATTTGTGACAGTTCAGTATTTCCTCCAGGCCTTGTGTTTAAATTTGTGACAGTTCAGTATTTCCTCCAGGCCTTGTGTTTAAATTTCTGACAGTTCAGTATTTCCTCCAGGCCTTGTGTTTAAATTTGTGACAGTTCAGTATTTCCTCCAGGCCTTGTGTTTAAATTTGTGACAGTTCAGTATTTCCCTCCAGGCCTTGTGTTTGAATTTGTGACAGATCCGTATTTCCTCCAGGCCTTGTGTTTAAATTTGTGACAGTTTAGTATTTCCTCCAGGCCTTGTGTTTAAATTTGTGACAGTTCAGTATTTCCTCCAGGCCTTGTGTTTAAATTTGTGACAGTTCAGTATTTCCTCCAGGCCCTGTGTTTGAATTTGTGGCAGTTCAGTATTTCCTCCAGGCCTTGTGTTTAAATTTGTGACAGTTCAGTATTTCCTCCAGGCCTTGTGTTTAAATTTGTGACAGTTCAGTATTTCCTCCAGGCCCTGTGTTTGAATTTGTGACAGTTCAGTATTTCCTCCAGGCCTTGTGTTTAAATTTGTGACATTTAAGTATTTCCTCCAGGCCTTGTGTTTAAATTTGTGACAGTTCAGTATTTCCTCCAGACCTTGTGTTTAAATTTGTGACAGTACAGTATTTCCTCCAGGCCTTGTGTTTAAATTTGTGACAGTTCAGTATTTCCTCCAGGCCTTGTGTTTAAATTTGTGACAGTTCAGTATTTCCTCCAGGCCCTGTGTTTAAATTTGTGACAGTTCAGTATTTCCTCCAGGCCTTGTGTTTAAATTTGTGACAGTACAGTATTTCCTCCAGGCCTTGTGTTTAAATTTGTGACAGTTCAGTATTTCCTCCAGGCCTTGTGTTTAAATTTGTGACAGTTCAGTATTTCCTCCAGACCCTGTGTTTAAATTTGTGACAGTTCAGTATTTCCTCCAGGCCTTGTGTTTAAATTTGTGACAGTTCAGTATTTCCTCCAGGCCTTGTGTTTAAATTTGTGACAGTTCAGTATTTCCTCCAGACCCTGTGTTTAAATTTGTGACAGTTCAATATTTCCTCCAGGCCTTGTGTTTAAATTTGTAACAGTTCAGTATTTCCTACAGGCCTTGTGTTTAAATTTGTGACAGTTCAGTATTTCCTCCAGACCCTGTGTTTAAATTTGTGACAGTTCAGTATTTCCTCCAGACCCTGTGTTTAAATTTGTGACAGTTCAGTATTTCCTCCAGGCCCTGTGTTTAAATTTGTGACAGTTCAGTATTTCCTCCAGGCCCTGTGTTTAAATTTGTGACAGTTCAGTATTTCCTCCAGGCCTTGTGTTTAAATTTGTGACAGTTCAGTATTTCCTCCAGGCCCTGTGTTTAAATTTGTGACAGTTCAGTATTTCCTCCAGACCCTGTGTTTAAATTTGTGACAGTTCAGTATTTCCTCCAGGCCCTGTGTTTAAATTTGTGACAGTTCAGTATTTCCTCCAGGCCCTGTGTTTAAATTTGTGACAGTTCAGTATTTCCTACAGGCCTTGTGTTTAAATTTGTGAGAGTTCAGTATTTCCTCCAGGCCCTGTGTTTAAATTTGTGACAGTTCAGTATTTCCTCCAGGCCCTGTGTTTAAATTTGTGACAGTTCAGTATTTCCTACAGGCCTTGTGTTTAAATTTGTGAGAGTTCAGTATTTTCTCCAGACCCTGTGTTTAAATTTGTGACAGTTCAGTATTTCCTCCAGACCCTGTGTTTAAATTTGTGACAGTTCAGTATTTCCTCCAGGCCTTGTGTTTAAATTTGTGACAGTTCAGTATTTCCTCCAGGCCTTGTGTTTAAATTTGTGACAGTTCATTATTTCCTACATGCCTTGTGTTTAAATTTGTGAGAGTTCAGTATTTCCTCCAGACCCTGTGTTTAAATTAGTGACAGTTCAGTATTTCCTCCAGACCCTGTGTTTAAATTTGTGACAGTTCAGTATTTCCTCCAGGCCTTGTGTTTAAATTTGTGACAGTTCAGTATTTCCTCCAGGCCTTGTGTTTAAATTTGTGACAGTTCAGTATTTCCTCCAGACCCTGTGTTTAAATTTGTAACAGTTCAGTATTTCCTCCAGGCCTTGTGTTTAAATTTGTGACAGTTCAGTATTTCCTCCAGGCACTGTGTTTAAATTTGTGAGAGTTCAGTATTTCCTCCAGGCCTTGTGTTTAAATTTGTGACAGTTCAGTATTTCCTACAGATGTTGTGTTTAAATTTGTGACAGTTCAGTATTTCCTCCAGACCTTGTGTTTAAATTTGTGACAGTTCAGTATTTCCTCCAGACCCTGTGTTTAAATTTGTGACAGTTCAGTATTTCCTCCAGGCCTTGTGTTTAAATTTGTGACAGTTCAGTATTTCCTCCAGGCCTTGTGTTTAAATTTGTGACAGTTCAGTATTTCCTCCAGACCTTGTGTTTAAATTTGTAACAGTTCAGTATTTCCTCCAGGCCCTGTGTTTAAATTTGTGACAGTTCAGTATTTCCTCCAGGCCCTGTGTTTAAATTTGTAACAGTTCAGTATTTCCTCCAGGCCCTGTGTTTAAATTTGTGACAGTTCAGTATTTCCTCCAGGCCTTGTGTTTAAATTTGTGACAGTTCAGTCTTTCCTCCAGGCCATGTGTTTAAATTTGTGACAGTTCAGTATTTCCTCCAGACCTTGTGTTTAAATTTGTAACAGTTCAGTATTTCCTCCAGGCCTTGTGTTTAAATTTGTGACAGTTCAGTATTTCCTCCAGACCTTGTGTTTAAATTTGTAACAATACAGTATTTCCTCCAGGCCTTGTGTTTAAATTTGTGACAGTTCAGTATTTCCTCCAGGCCTTGTGTTTAAATTTGTGACAGTTCAGGATTTCCTCCAGACCCTGTGTTTAAATTTGTGACAGTTCAGTATTTCCTCCAGACCTTGTGTTTAAATATGTGACAGTTCAGTATTTCCTCCAGGCCCTGTGTTTAAATTTGTGACAGTTCAGTATTTCCTCCAGACCTTGTGTTTAAATTTGTAACAGTTCAGTATTTCCTCCAGGCCTTGTGTTTAAATTTGTGACAGTTCAGTATTTCCTCCAGACCTTGTGTTTAAATTTGTAACAGTACAGTATTTCCTCCAGGCCTTGTGTTTAAATTTGTGACAGTTCAGTATTTCCTCCAGGCCTTGTGTTTAAATTTGTGACAGTTCAGGATTTCCTCCAGACCCTGTGTTTAAATTTGTGACAGTTCAGTATTTCCTCCAGACCTTGTGTTTAAATTTGTGACAGTTCAGTATTTCCTCCAGGCCTTGTGTTTAAATTTGTGATGGTTCAGTATTTCCTCCAGACCCTGTGTTTAAATTTGTGACAGTTCAGTATTTCATCCAGGCCCAGTGTTTAAATTTGTAACAGTTCAGTATTTCCTCCAGGCCTTGTGTTTACATTTGTGACAGTCCAGTATTTCTTCCAGGTCTTGTGTTTAAATTTGTGACAGTTCAGTATTTCCTCCAGGCCTTGTGTTTAAATTTGTGACAGTTCAGTATTTCCTCCAGACCCTGTGTTTAAATTTGTGACAGTTCAGTATTTCCTCCAGGCCTTGTGTTTAAATTTGTGACAGTTCAGTATTTCCTCCAGGCCTTGTGTTTAAATTAGTGACAGATCAGTATTTCCTCCAGGCCTTGTGTTTAAATTTGTGACAGTTCAGTATTTCCTCCAGGCCTTGTGTTTAAATTTGTGGCAGTTCAGTATTTCCTCCAGGCCTTGTGTTTAAATTTGTGACAGTTCAGTATTTCCTCCAGGCCTTGTGTTTAAATTTGTGGCAGTTCAGTATTTCCTCCAGGCCTTGTGTTTAAATTTGTGACAGTACAGTATTTCCTCCAGGCCTTGTGTTTAAATTTGTGACAGTTCAGTATTTCCTCCAGACCCTGTGTTTAAATTTGTGACAGTTCAGTATTTCCTCCAGGCCTTGTGTTTAAATTTGTGACAGTTCAGTATTTCCTCCAGGCCTTGTGTTTAAATTTGTGACAGTTCAGTATTTCCTCCAGACCCTGTGTTTAAATTTGTAACAGTTCAGTATTTCCTTCAGGCCTTGTGTTTAAATTTGTGACAGTTCAGTATTTACTCCAGACCCTGCGTTTAAATTTGTGACAGTTCAGTATTTCCTCCAGACCCTGTGTTTAAATTTGTGACAGTTCAGTATTTCCTCCAGGCCTTGTGTTTAAATTTGTGACAGTTCAGTATTTCCTCCAGGCCTTGTGTTTAAATTTGTGACAGTTCAGTATTTCCTCAGGCCTTGTGTTTAAATTTGTGACAGTTCAGTATTTCCTCCAGGCACTGTGTTTAAATTTGTGAGAGTTCAGTTTTAACTCCAGGCCTTGTGTTTAAATTTGTGACAGTTCAGTATTCCCTCCAGGCCTTGTGTTTAAATTTGTGACAGTTCAGTATTCCCTCCAGGCCTTGTGTTTAAATTTGTGACAGTTCAGTATTTCCTCCAGACCCTGTGTTTAAATTTGTGACAGTTCAGTATTTCCTCCAGACCCTGTGTTTAAATTTGTGACAGTTCAGTATTTCCTCCAGGCCTTGTGTTTACATTTGTGACAGTTCAGTATTTCCTCCAGGCCTTGTGTTTAAATTTGTGACAGTTCAGTATTTCCTCCAGACCCTGTGTTTAAATTTGTAACAGTTCAGTATTTCCTCCAGGCCTTGTGTTTAAATTTGTGACAGTTCAGTATTTCCTCCAGGCACTGTGTTTAAATTTGTGAGAGTTCAGTATTTCCTCCAGGCCTTGTGTTTAAATTTGTGACAGTTCAGTATTCCCTCCAGGCCTTGTGTTTAAATTTGTAACAGTTCAGTATTTCCTCCAGGCCTTGTGTTTAAATTTGTGACAGTTCAGTATTTCCTCCAGGCCTTGTGTTTAAATTTGTGACAGTTCAGTATTTCCTCCAGGCCCTGTGTTTAAATTTGTGACAGTTCAGTATTCCCTCCAGGCCTTGTGTTTAAATTTGTGAGAGTTCAGTATATCCTCCAGGCCTTGTGTTTAAATTTGTGACAGTTCAGTATTCCCTCCAGGCCTTCTGTTTAAATTTGTGAGAGTTCAGTATTTCCTCCAGGCCTTGTGTTTAAATTTGTGACAGTTCAGTATTCCCTCCAGGCCCTGTGTTTAAATTTGTGACAGTTCAGTATTCCCTCCAGGCCCTGTGTTTAAATTTGTGACAGTTCAGTATTTCCTCCAGGCCTTGTGTTTAAATTTGTGACAGTTCAGTATTTCCTCCAGACCCTGTGTTTAAATTTGTGACAGTTCAGTATTTCCTCCAGGCCCTGTGTTTAAATTTGTGACAGTTCAGTATTTCCTCCAGGCCTTGTGTTTAAATTTGTGACAGTTCAGTATTCCCTCCAGGCCTTGTGTTTAAATTTGTGACAGTTCAGGATTTCCTCCAGATCCTGTGTTTAAAGTTGTGACAGTTCAGTATTTCCTCCAGGCCCTGTGTTTAAATTTGTGACAGTTCAGTAGTTCGTCCAGGCCCTGTGTTTAAATTTGTGACAGTTCAGTATTTCCTCCAGGCCTTGTGTTTAAATTTGTGACAGTTCAGGATTTCCTCCAGATCCTGTGTTTAAAGTTGTGACAGTTCAGTATTTCCTCCAGGCCCTGTGTTTAAATTTGTGACAGTTCAGTAGTTCGTCCAGGCCCTGTGTTTAAATTTGTGACAGTTCAGTATTCCCTCCAGGCCTTGTGTTTAAATTTGTGACCGTTCAGTAGTTCCTCCAGGCCCTGTGTTTAAATTTGTGACAGTTCAGTATTCCCTCCAGGCCTTGTGTTTAAATTTGTGAGAGTTCAGTATTTCCCACCAGGCCTTGTGTTTAAATTTGTGACCGTTCAGTAGTTCCTCCAGGCCTTGTGTTTAAATTTGTGACCGTTCAGTATTTCCTCCAGGCCTTGTGTTTAAATTTGTGACAATTCAGTAGTTCCTCCAGGCCCTGTGTTTAAATTTGTGACAGTTCAGTATTCCCTCCAGGCCTTGTGTTTAAATTTGTGACAGTTCAGTAGTTCCTCCAGGCCTTGTGTTTAAATTTGTGACCTTTCAGTATTTCCTCCAGGCCTTGTGTTTAAATTTGTGACAGTTCAGGATTTCCTCCAGGCCTTGTGTTTAAATTTGTGACCGTTCAGTATTTCCTCCAGGCCTTGTGTTTAAATTTGTGACAGTTCAGTATTTCCTCCAGGCCTTGTGTTTAAATTTGTGACAGTTCAGTATTTCCTCCAGGCCTTGTGTTTAAATTTGTGAAAGTTCAGTATTTCCTCCAGGCCTTGTGTTTAAATTTGTGACAGTTCAGTATTTCCTCCAGACCTTGTGTTTAAATTTGTAACAGTTCAGTATTTCCTCCAGGCCCTGTGTTTAAATTTGTGACAGTTCAGTATTTCCTCCAGGCCCTGTGTTTAAATTTGTGACAGTTCAGTATTTCCTCCAGGCCCTGTGTTTAAATTTGTGACAGTTCAGTATTTCCTCCAGACCTTGTGTTTAAATTTGTAACAGTTCAGTATTTCCTCCAGGCCCTGTGTTTAAATTTGTGACAGTTCAGTATTTCCTCCAGGCCTTGTGTTTAAATTTGTGGCAGTTCACTATTCCCTCCAGGCCTTGTGTTTAAATTTGTGACAGTTCAGTATTTCTTCCAGGCCCTGTGTTTAAATTTGTGACAGTTCAGTATTTCCTCCAGGCCCTGTGTTTAAATTTGTGACAGTTCAGTATTTCCTCCAGGCCTTGTGTTTAAATTTGTGACAGTTCAGTATTTCCTCCAGGCCTTGTGTTTAAATTTGTGACAGTACAGTATTTCCTCCAGGCCTTGTGTTTAAATTTGTGACTGTTCAGTATTTCCCCCAGGCCCTGTGTTTAAAGTTGTGGCAGTTCAGTATTCCCTCCAGGCCCTGTGTTTAAATTTGTGACAGTTCAGTATTTCCTCCAGGCCCTGTGTTTAAAGTTGTGGCAGTTCAGTATTTCCTCCAGGCCTTGTGTTTAAATTTGTGACAGTTCAGTATTTCCTCCAGGCCTTGTGTTTAAATTTGTGACAGTTCAGTATTTCCTCCAGGCCTTGTGTTTAAATTTGTGACAGTTCAGTATTTCCTCCAGGCTCTGTGTTTAAATTTGTGACAGTTCAGTATTTCCTCCAGGCCCTGTGTTTAAATTTCTGACAGTTCAGTACTCCCTCCAGGCCTTGTGTTTAAATTTGTGACAGTTCAGTATTCCCTCCAGGCCTTGTGTTTAAAGCTGTGACAGTTCAGTATTTCCTCCAGGCCCTGTGTTTAAATTTGTGACAGTTCAGTATTCCCTCCAGGCTCTGTGTTTAAATTTGTGACAGTTCAGTATTTCCTCCAGGCCTTGTGTTTAAATTTGTGACAGTTCAGTATTTCCTCCAGGCCTTGTGTTTAAATTTGTGACAGTTCAGTATTTCCTCCAGACCCTGTGTTTAAATTTGTGACAGATCAGTATTTCCCTCCGGCCCCTGTGTTTAAATTTGTGACAGTTCAGTATTTCCTCCAGGCCTTGTGTTTAAATTTGTGACAGTTCAGTATTTCCTCCAGGCCTTGTGTTTAAATTTGTGACAGTTCAGTATTTCCTCCAGGCCTTGTGTTTAAATTTGTGAGAGTTCAGTATTTCCTCCAGGCCTTGTGTTTAAATTTGTGACAGTTCAGTATTTCCTCCAGGACCTGTGTTTAAATTTGTGACAGTTCAGTATTTCCTCCAGGCCTTGTGTTTAAATTTGTGACAGTTCAGTATTTCCTCCAGGCCTTGTGTTTAAATTTGTGACAGTTCAGTATTTCCTCCAGGCCTTGTGTTTAAATTTGTGACAGTTCAGTATTTCCTCCAGGCCTTGTGTTTAAATTTGTGACAGTTCAGTATTTCCTCCAGGCCTTGTGTTTAAATTTGTGACAGTTCAGTATTTCCTCCAGACCTTGTGTTTAAATTTGTGACAGTTCAGTATTTCCTCCAGGCCCTGTGTTTAAATTTGTGACAGTTCAGTATTTCCTCCAGGCCTTGTGTTTAAATTTGTGACAGTTCAGTATTTCCTCCAGGCCTTGTGTTTAAATTTGTGACAGTTCAGTATTCCCTCCAGGCCTTGTGTTTAAATTTGTGAGAGTTCAGTATTTCCTCCAGGCCCTGTGTTTAAATTTGTGACAGTTCAGTAGTTCCTCCAGGCCCTGTGTTTAAATTTGTGACAGTTCAGTATTTCCTCCAGGCCCTGTGTTTAAATTTGTGACAGTTCAGTATTTCCTCCAGGCCTTGTGTTTAAATTTGTGACAGTTCAGTATTTCCTCCAGACCCTGTGTTTAAATTTGTGACAGTTCAGTATTTCCTCCAGGCCTTGTGTTTAAATTTGTGACAGTTCAGTATTTCCTCCAGGCCCTGTGTTTAAATTTGTGACAGTTCAGTATTTCCTCCAGGCCTTGTGTTTAAATTTGTGACAGTTCAGTATTCCCTCCAGGCCTTGTGTTTAAATTTGTGAGAGTTCAGTATTTCCTCCAGGCCTTGTGTTTAAATTTGTGTCAGTTCAGTATTTCCTCCAGGACTTGTGTTTAAATTTGTGACAGTTCAGTATTTCCTCCAGGCCTTGTGTTTAAATTTGTGACAGTTCAGTATTTCCTCCAGGCCTTGTGTTTAAATTTGTGACAGTTCAGTATTTCCTCCAGACCCTGTCTTTAAATTTGTGACAGTTCAGTAGTTCCTCCAGGCCCTGTGTTTAAATTTCTGACAGTTCAGTACTCCCTCCAGGCCTTGTGTTTAAATTTGTGACAGTTCAGTATTCCCTCCAGGCCTTGTGTTTAAAGCTGTGACAGTTCAGTATTTCCTCCAGGCCCTGTGTTTAAATTTGTGACAGTTCAGTATTCCCTCCAGGCTCTGTGTTTAAATTTGTGACAGTTCAGTATTTCCTCCAGGCCTTGTGTTTAAATTTGTGACAGTTCAGTATTTCCTCCAGGCCTTGTGTTTAAATTTGTGACAGTTCAGTATTTCCTCCAGACCCTGTGTTTAAATTTGTGACAGATCAGTATTTCCCTCCGGCCCCTGTGTTTAAATTTGTGACAGTTCAGTATTTCCTCCAGGCCTTGTGTTTAAATTTGTGACAGTTCAGTATTTCCTCCAGGCCTTGTGTTTAAATTTGTGACAGTTCAGTATTTCCTCCAGGCCTTGTGTTTAAATTTGTGAGAGTTCAGTATTTCCTCCAGGCCTTGTGTTTAAATTTGTGACAGTTCAGTATTTCCTCCAGGACCTGTGTTTAAATTTGTGACAGTTCAGTATTTCCTCCAGGCCTTGTGTTTAAATTTGTGACAGTTCAGTATTTCCTCCAGGCCCTGTGTTTAAATTTGTGACAGTTCAGTATTTCCTCCAGGCCTTGTGTTTAAATTTGTGACAGTTCAGTATTTCCTCCAGACCTTGTGTTTAAATTTGTGACAGTTCAGTATTTCCTCCAGGCCCTGTGTTTAAATTTGTGACAGTTCAGTATTTCCTCCAGGCCTTGTGTTTAAATTTGTGACAGTTCAGTATTTCCTCCAGGCCTTGTGTTTAAATTTGTGACAGTTCAGTATTCCCTCCAGGCCTTGTGTTTAAATTTGTGAGAGTTCAGTATTTCCTCCAGGCCCTGTGTTTAAATTTGTGACAGTTCAGTAGTTCCTCCAGGCCCTGTGTTTAAATTTGTGACAGTTCAGTATTTCCTCCAGGCCCTGTGTTTAAATTTGTGACAGTTCAGTATTTCCTCCAGGCCTTGTGTTTAAATTTGTGACAGTTCAGTATTTCCTCCAGACCCTGTGTTTAAATTTGTGACAGTTCAGTATTTCCTCCAGGCCTTGTGTTTAAATTTGTGACAGTTCAGTATTTCCTCCAGGCCCTGTGTTTAAATTTGTGACAGTTCAGTATTTCCTCCAGGCCTTGTGTTTAAATTTGTGACAGTTCAGTATTCCCTCCAGGCCTTGTGTTTAAATTTGTGAGAGTTCAGTATTTCCTCCAGGCCTTGTGTTTAAATTTGTGTCAGTTCAGTATTTCCTCCAGGCCTTGTGTTTAAATTTGTGACAGTTCAGTATTTCCTCCAGGCCTTGTGTTTAAATTTGTGACAGTTCAGTATTTCCTCCAGGCCTTGTGTTTAAATTTGTGACAGTTCAGTATTTCCTCCAGACCCTGTCTTTAAATTTGTGACAGTTCAGTAGTTCCTCCAGGCCCTGTGTTTAAATTTGTGACAGTTCAGTAGTTCCTCCAGGCCCTGTGTTTAAATTTGTGACAGTTCAGTATTCCCTCCAGGCCTTGTGTTTAAATTTGTGACAGTTCAGTATTTCCTCCAGGCCTTGTGTTTAAATTTGTGACAGTTCAGTATTTCCCTCCAGGCCCTGTGTTTAAATTTGTGACAGTTCAGTATTTCCCTCCAGGCCCTGTGTTTAAATTTGTGACAGTTCAGTAGTTCCTCCAGGCCCTGTGTTTAAATTTGTGACAGTTCAGTAGTTCCTCCAGACCCTGTCTTTAAATTTGTGACAGTTCAGTATTCCCTCCAGGCCTTGTGTTTAAATTTGTGACAGTTCAGTATTTACTCCAGGCCTTGTGTTTAAATTTGTGACAGTCCAGTATTTCCTCCAGACCCTGTGTTTAAATTTGTGACAGTTCAGTATTTCCTCCAGGACTTGTGTTTAAATTTGTGACAGTTCAGTATTTCCTCCAGGACTAGTGTTTAAATTTGTGACAGTTCAGTATTTACTCCAGGCCTTGTGTTTAAATTTGTGACAGTCCAGTATTTCCTCCAGACCCTGTGTTTAAATTTGTGACAGTTCAGTATTTCCTCCAGGCCTTGTGTTTAAATTTGTGACAGTCCAGTATTTCCTCCAGACCCTGTGTTTAAATTTGTGACAGTTCAGTATTTCCTCCAGGACTTGTGTTTAAATTTGTGACAGTTCAGTATTTCCTCCAGGCCTTGTGTTTAAATTTGTGACAGTTCAGTATTTCCTCCAGGCCTTGTGTTTAAATTTGTGACAGTACAGTATTTCCTCCAGGCCTTGTGTTTAAATTTGTGACAGTTCAGTATTTCCTCCAGGCCTTGTGTTTAAATTTGTGACAGTTCAGTATTTCCTCCAGACCCTGTGTTTAAATTTGTGACAGTTCAGTATTTCCTCCAGGCCTTGTGTTTAAATTTGTGACAGTTCAGTATTTCCTCCAGGCCTTGTGTTTAAATTTGTGACAGTTCAGTATTTCCCCCAGACCCTGTGTTTAAATTTGTGACAGTTCAATATTTCCTCCAGGCCTTGTGTTTAAATTTGTAACAGTTCAGTATTTCCTACAGGCCTTGTGTTTAAATTTGTGACAGTTCAGTATTTCCTCCAGACCCTGTGTTTAAATTTGTGACAGTTCAGTATTTCCTCCAGACCCTGTGTTTAAATTTGTGACAGTTCAGTATTTCCTCCAGGCCCTGTGTTTAAATTTGTGACAGTTCAGTATTTCCTCCAGGCCCTGTGTTTAAATTTGTGACAGTTCAGTATTTCCTCCAGGCCTTGTGTTTAAATTTGTGACAGTTCAGTATTTCCTCCAGGCCCTGTGTTTAAATTTGTGACAGTTCAGTATTTCCTCCAGACCCTGTGTTTAAATTTGTGACAGTTCAGTATTTCCTCCAGGCCCTGTGTTTAAATTTGTGACAGTTCAGTATTTCCTCCAGGCCCTGTGTTTAAATTTGTGACAGTTCAGTATTTCCTACAGGCCTTGTGTTTAAATTTGTGAGAGTTCAGTATTTCCTCCAGGCCCTGTGTTTAAATTTGTGACAGTTCAGTATTTCCTCCAGGCCCTGTGTTTAAATTTGTGACAGTTCAGTATTTCCTCCAGGCCTTGTGTTTAAATTTGTGACAGTTCAGTATTTCCTCCAGACCCTGTGTTTAAATTTGTAACAGTTCAGTATTTCCTCCAGGCCTTGTGTTTAAATTTGTGACAGTTCAGTATTTCCTCCAGGCACTGTGTTTAATTTTGTGAGAGTTCAGTATTTCCTCCAGGCCTTGTGTTTAAATTTGTGACAGTTCAGTATTCCCTCCAGGCCTTGTGTTTAAATTTGTGACAGTTCAGTATTCCCTCCAGGCCTTGTGTTTAAATTTGTGACAGTTCAGTATTTCCTCCAGACCCTGTGTTTAAATTTGTGACAGTTCAGTATTTCCTCCAGACCCTGTGTTTAAATTTGTGACAGTTCAGTATTTCCTCCAGGCCTTGTGTTTAAATTTGTGACAGTACAGTATTTCCTCCAGGCCTTGTGTTTAAATTTGTGACAGTTCAGTATTTCCTCCAGGCCTTGTGTTTAAATTTGTGACAGTTCAGTATTTCCTCCAGACCCTGTGTTTAAATTTGTGACAGTTCAGTATTTCCTCCAGGCCTTGTGTTTAAATTTGTGACAGTTCAGTATTTCCTCCAGGCCTTGTGTTTAAATTTGTGACAGTTCAGTATTTCCCCCAGACCCTGTGTTTAAATTTGTGACAGTTCAGTATTTCCTCCAGGCCTTGTGTTTAAATTTGTAACAGTTCAGTATTTCCTCCAGGCCTTGTGTTTAAATTTGTGACAGTTCAATATTTCCTCCAGGCCTTGTGTTTAAATTTGTAACAGTTCAGTATTTCCTACAGGCCTTGTGTTTAAATTTGTAACAGTTCAGTATTTCCTCCAGGCCTTGTGTTTAAATTTGTGACAGTTCAATATTTCCTCCAGGCCTTGTGTTTAAATTTGTAACA
This sequence comes from Heterodontus francisci, assembly GCF_036365525.1. Lineage (NCBI taxonomy): Eukaryota > Metazoa > Chordata > Chondrichthyes > Heterodontiformes > Heterodontidae > Heterodontus > Heterodontus francisci. The sequence goes on from NW_027141326.1 coordinate 772,266, forward strand.
GTTCAGTATTTCCTACAGGCCTTGTGTTTAAATTTGTGACAGTTCAGTATTTCCTCCAGACCCTGTGTTTAAATTTGTGACAGTTCAGTATTTCCTCCAGACCCTGTGTTTAAATTTGTGACAGTTCAGTATTTCCTCCAGGCCCTGTGTTTAAATTTGTGACAGTTCAGTATTTCCTCCAGGCCCTGTGTTTAAATTTGTGACAGTTCAGTATTTCCTCCAGGCCTTGTGTTTAAATTTGTGACAGTTCAGTATTTCCTCCAGGCCCTGTGTTTAAATTTGTGACAGTTCAGTATTTCCTCCAGACCCTGTGTTTAAATTTGTGACAGTTCAGTATTTCCTCCAGGCCCTGTGTTTAAATTTGTGACAGTTCAGTATTTCCTACAGGCCTTGTGTTTAAATTTGTGAGAGTTCAGTATTTCCTCCAGGCCCTGTGTTTAAATTTGTGACAGTTCAGTATTTCCTCCAGGCCCTGTGTTTAAATTTGTGACAGTTCAGTATTTCCTCCAGGCCTTGTGTTTAAATTTGTGACAGTTCAGTATTTCCTCCAGACCCTGTGTTTAAATTTGTAACAGTTCAGTATTTCCTCCAGGCCTTGTGTTTAAATTTGTGACAGTTCAGTATTTCCTCCAGGCACTGTGTTTAATTTTGTGAGAGTTCAGTATTTCCTCCAGGCCTTGTGTTTAAATTTGTGACAGTTCAGTATTCCCTCCAGGCCTTGTGTTTAAATTTGTGAGAGTTCAGTATTCCCTCCAGGCCTTGTGTTTAAATTTGTGACAGTTCAGTATTTCCTCCAGACCCTGTGTTTAAATTTGTGACAGTTCAGTATTTCCTCCAGACCCTGTGTTTAAATTTGTGACAGTTCAGTATTTCCTCCAGGCCTTGTGTTTAAATTTGTGACAGTTCAGTATTTCCTCCAGGCCTTGTGTTTAAATTTGTGACAGTTCAGTATTTCCTCCAGACCCTGTGTTTAAATTTGTAACAGTTCAGTATTTCCTCCAGGCCTTGTGTTTAAATTTGTGACAGTTCAGTATTTCCTCCAGGCACTGTGTTTAAATTTGTGAGAGTTCAGTATTTCCTCCAGGCCTTGTGTTTAAATTTGTGACAGTTCAGTATTTCCTACAGACCTTGTGTTTAAATTTGTGACAGTTCAGTATTTCCTCCAGGCCTTGTGTTTAAATTTGTGACAGTTCAGTATTTCCTCCAGACCCTGTGTTTAAATTTGTGACAGTTCAGTATTTCCTCCAGGCCTTGTGTTTAAATTTGTGACAGTTCAGTATTTCATCCAGGCCTTGTGTTTAAATTTGTGACAGTTCAGTATTTCCTCCAGGCCCTGTGTTTAAATTTGTGACAGTTCAGTATTTCCTCCAGGCCCTGTGTTTAAATTTGTAACAGTTCAGTATTTCCTCCAGGCCCTGTGTTTAAATTTGTGACAGTTCAGTATTTCCTCCAGGCCTTGTGTTTAAATTTGTGACAGTTCAGTCTTTCCTCCAGGCCATGTGTTTAAATTTGTGACAGTTCAGTATTTCCTCCAGACCTTGTGTTTAAATTTGTAACAGTTCAGTATTTCCTCCAGGCCTTGTGTTTAAATTTGTGACAGTTCAGTATTTCCTCCAGACCTTGTGTTTAAATTTGTAACAGTACAGTATTTCCTCCAGGCCTTGTGTTTAAATTTGTGACCGTTCAGTATTTCCTCCAGGCCTTGTGTTTAAATTTGTGACAGTTCAGGATTTCCTCCAGACCCTGTGTTTAAATTTGTGACAGTTCAGTATTTCCTCCAGACCTTGTGTTTAAATTTGTGACAGTTCAGTATTTCCTCCAGGCCTTGTGTTTAAATTTGTGACAGTTCAGTATTTCCTCCAGGCCTTGTGTTTAAATTTGTGACAGTTCAGTATTTCCTCCAGACCCTGTGTTTAAATTTGTGACAGTTCAGTATTTCCTCCAGGCCTTGTGTTTAAATATGTGACAGTTCAGTATTTCCTCCAGGCCCTGTGTTTAAATTTGTGACAGTTCAGTATTTCCTCCAGACCTTGTGTTTAAATTTGTAACAGTTCAGTATTTCCTCCAGGCCTTGTGTTTAAATTTGTGACAGTTCAGTATTTCCTCCAGACCTTGTGTTTAAATTTGTAACAGTACAGTATTTCCTCCAGGCCTTGTGTTTAAATTTGTGACAGTTCAGTATTTCCTCCAGGCCTTGTGTTTAAATTTGTGACAGTTCAGGATTTCCTCCAGACCCTGTGTTTAAATTTGTGACAGTTCAGTATTTCCTCCAGACCTTGTGTTTAAATTTGTGACAGTTCAGTATTTCCTCCAGGCCTTGTGTTTAAATTTGTGACGGTTCAGTATTTCCTCCAGACCCTGTGTTTAAATTTGTGACAGTTCAGTATTTCATCCAGGCCCAGTGTTTAAATTTGTAACAGTTCAGTATTTCCTCCAGGCCTTGTGTTTAAATTTGTGACAGTCCAGTATTTCCTCCAGGTCTTGCGTTTAAATTTGTGACAGTTCAGTATTTCCTCCAGGCCTTGTGTTTAAATTTGTGACAGTTCAGTATTTCCTCCAGACCCTGTGTTTAAATTTGTGACAGTTCAGTATTTCCTCCAGGCCTTGTGTTTAAATTTGTGACAGTTCAGTATTTCCTCCAGGCCTTGTGTTTAAATTTGTGACAGTTCAGTATTTCCTCCAGGCCTTGTGTTTAAATTTGTGGCAGTTCAGTATTTCCTCCAGGCCTTGTGTTTAAATTTGTGACAGTTCAGTATTTCATCCAGGCCCTGTGTTTAAATTTGTGACAGTTCAGTATTTCCTCCAGGCCTTGTGTTTAAATTTGTGGCAGTTCAGTATTTCCTCCAGGCCTTGTGTTTAAATTTGTGACAGTTCAGTATTTCCTCCAGGCCTTGTGTTTAAATTTGTGACAGTTCAGTATTTCCTCCAGACCCTGTGTTTAAATTTGTGACAGTTCAGTATTTCCTCCAGACCCTGTGTTTAAATTTGTGACAGTTCAGTATTTCATCCAGGCCCTGTGTTTAAATTTGTGACAGTTCAGTATTTCCTCCAGGCCTTGTGTTTAAATTTGTGGCAGTTCAGTATTTCCTCCAGGCCTTGTGTTTAAATTTGTGACAGTTCAGTATTTCCTCCAGGCCTTGTGTTTAAATTTGTGACAGTTCAGTATTTCCTCCAGACCCTGTGTTTAAATTTGTGACAGTTCAGTATTTCCTCCAGACCCTGTGTTTAAATTTGTGACAGTTCAGTATTTCCTCCAGGCCTTGTGTTTAAATTTGTGACAGTTCAGTATTTCCTCCAGGCCTTGTGTTTAAATTTGTGACAGTTCAGTATTTCCTCCAGACCCTGTGTTTAAATTTGTAACAGTTCAGTATTTCCTCCAGGCCTTGTGTTTAAATTTGTGAGAGTTCAGTATTAACTCCAGGCCTTGTGTTTAAATTTGTGACAGTTCAGTATTTCCTCCAGGCCTTGTGTTTAAATTTGTGACAGTTCAGTATTCCCTCCAGGCCTTGTGTTTAAATTTGTGACAGTTCAGTATTCCCTCCAGGCCTTGTGTTTAAATTTGTGACAGTTCAGTATTTCCTCCAGACCCTGTGTTTAAATTTGTGACAGTTCAGTATTTCCTCCAGACCCTGTGTTTAAATTTGTGACAGTTCAGTATTTCCTCCAGGCCTTGTGTTTAAATTTGTGACAGTTCAGTATTTCCTCCAGGCCTTGTGTTTAAATTTGTGACAGTTCAGTATTTCCTCCAGACCCTGTGTTTAAATTTGTAACAGTTCAGTATTTCCTCCAGGCCTTGTGTTTAAATTTGTGACAGTTCAGTATTTCCTCCAGGCACTGTGTTTAAATTTGTGAGAGTTCAGTATTTCCTCCAGGCCTTGTGTTTAAATTTGTGACAGTTCAGTATTCCCTCCAGGCCTTGTGTTTAAATTTGTAACAGTTCAGTATTTCCTCCAGGCCTTGTGTTTAAATTTGTGACAGTTCAGTATTTCCTCCAGGCCTTGTGTTTAAATTTGTGACAGTTCAGTATTTCCTCCAGGCCCTGTGTTTAAATTTGTGACAGTTCAGTATTCCCTCCAGGCCTTGTGTTTAAATTTGTGAGAGTTCAGTATATCCTCCAGGACTTGTGTTTAAATTTGTGAGAGTTCAGTATTCCCTCCAGGCCTTCTGTTTAAATTTGTGAGAGTTCAGTATTTCCTCCAGGCCTTGTGTTTAAATTTGTGACAGTTCAGTATTCCCTCCAGGCCCTGTGTTTAAATTTGTGACAGTTCAGTATTTCCTCCAGGCCTTGTGTTTAAATTTGTGACAGTTCAGTATTTCCTCCAGACCCTGTGTTTAAATTTGTGACAGTTCAGTATTTCCTCCAGGCCCTGTGTTTAAATTTGTGACAGTTCAGTATTTCCTCCAGGCCTTGTGTTTAAATTTGTGACAGTTCAGTATTCCCTCCAGGCCTTGTGTTTAAATTTGTGACAGTTCAGGATTTCCTCCAGATCCTGTGTTTAAAGTTGTGACAGTTCAGTATTTCCTCCAGGCCCTGTGTTTAAATTTGTGACAGTTCAGTATTTCCTCCAGGCCCTGTGTTTAAATTTGTGACAGTTCAGTAGTTCGTCCAGGCCCTGTGTTTAAATTTGTGACAGTTCAGTATTTCCTCCAGTCCCTGTGTTTAAATTTGTGACAGTTCAGTATTCCCTCCAGGCCTTGTGTTTAAATTTGTGACCGTTCAGTAGTTCCTCCAGGCCCTGTGTTTAAATTTGTGACAGTTCAGTATTCCCTCCAGGCCTTGTGTTTAAATTTGTGACAGTTCAGTATTTCCTCCAGGCCTTGTGTTTAAATTTGTGACAGTTCAGTATTTCCCACCAGGCCTTGTGTTTAAATTTGTGACCGTTCAGTAGTTCCTCCAGGCCTTGTGTTTAAATTTGTGACCGTTCAGTATTTCCTCCAGGCCTTGTGTTTAAATTTGTGACAGTTCAGTATTTCCTCCAGGCCCTGTGTTTAAATTTGTGACAGTTCAGTATTTCCTCCAGGCCTTGTGTTTAAATTTGTGACAATTCAGTAGTTCCTCCAGGCCCTGTGTTTAAATTTGTGACAGTTCAGTATTTCCTCCAGGCCTTGTGTTTAAATTTGTGACAGTTCAGTATTTCCCACCAGGCCTTGTGTTTAAATTTGTGACCGTTCAGTAGTTCCTCCAGGCCTTGTGTTTAAATTTGTGACCGTTCAGTATTTCCTCCAGGCCTTGTGTTTAAATTTGTGACAATTCAGTATTACCCTCCAGGCCTTGTGTTTAAATTTGTGACAGTTCAGTATTTCCTCCAGGCCTTGTGTTTAAATTTGTGACAGTTCAGTATTTCCCACCAGGCCTTGTGTTTAAATTTGTGACCGTTCAGTAGTTCCTCCAGGCCTTGTGTTTAAATTTGTGACCGTTCAGTATTTCCTCCAGGCCTTGTGTTTAAATTTGTGACAATTCAGTAGTTCCTCCAGGCCCTGTGTTTAAATTTGTGACAGTTCAGTATTCCCTCCAGGCCTTGTGTTTAAATTTGTGACAGTTCAGTATTTCCTCCAGGCCTTGTGTTTAAATTTGTGACAGTTCAGTATTTCCCACCAGGCCTTGTGTTTAAATTTGTGACCGTTCAGTATTTCCTCCAGGCCTTGTGTTTAAATTTGTGACAGTTCAGTATTTCCCACCAGGCCTTGTGTTTAAATTTGTGACCGTTCAGTAGTTCCTCCAGGCCTTGTGTTTAAATTTGTGACCGTTCAGTATTTCCTCCAGGCCTTGTGTTTAAATTTGTGACAATTCAGTAGTTCCTCCAGGCCCTGTGTTTAAATTTGTGACAGTTCAGTATTCCCTCCAGGCCTTGTGTTTAAATTTGTGACCGTTCAGTAGTTCCTCCAGGCCTTGTGTTTAAATTTGTGACCGTTCAGTATTTCCTCCAGGCCTTGTGTTTAAATTTGTGACAGTTCAGGATTTCCTCCAGGCCTTGTGTTTAAATTTGTGACCGTTCAGTATTTCCTCCAGGCCTTGTGTTTAAATTTGTGACAGTTCAGTATTTCCTCCAGGCCTTGTGTTTAAATTTGTGACAGTTCAGTATTTCCTCCAGGCCTTGTGTTTAAATTTGTGAAAGTTCAGTATTTCCTCCAGGCCTTGTGTTTAAATTTGTGACAGTTCAGTATTTCCTCCAGACCTTGTGTTTAAATTTGTAACAGTTCAGTATTTCCTCCAGGCCCTGTGTTTAAATTTGTGACAGTTCAGTATTTCCTCCAGGCCCTGTGTTTAAATTTGTGACAGTTCAGTATTTCCTCCAGGCCCTGTGTTTAAATTTGTGACAGTTCAGTATTTCCTCCAGACCTTGTGTTTAAATTTGTAACAGTTCAGTATTTCCTCCAGGCCTTGTGTTTAAATTTGTGACAGTTCAGTATTTCCTCCAGACCCTGTGTTTAAATTTGTGACAGTTCAGTATTTCCTCCAGACCCTGTGTTTAAATTTGTAACAGTTCAGTATTTCCTCCAGGCCTTGTGTTTAAATTTGTGACAGTTCAGTATTTCCTCCAGACCCTGTGTTTAAATTTGTGACAGTTCAGTATTTCCTCCAGACCTTGTGTTTAAATTTGTAACAGTTCAGTATTTCCTCCAGGCCCTGTGTTTAAATTTGTGACAGTTCAGTATTTCCTCCAGGCCCTGTGTTTAAATTTGTGACAGTTCAGTATTTCCTCCAGGCCCTGTGTTTAAATTTGTGACAGTTCAGTATTTCCTCCAGACCTTGTGTTTAAATTTGTAACAGTTCAGTATTTCCTCCAGGCCTTGTGTTTAAATTTGTGACAGTTCAGTATTTCCTCCAGACCCTGTGTTTAAATTTGTGACAGTTCAGTATTCCCTCCAGGCCTTGTGTTTAAATTTGTGACAGTTCAGTATTTCCTCCAGGCCTTGTGTTTAAATTTGTGACAGTTCAGTATTTCTTCCAGGCCCTGTGTTTAAATTTGTGACAGTTCAGTATTTCCTCCAGGCCCTGTGTTTAAATTTGTGACAGTTCAGTATTTCCTCCAGGCCTTGTGTTTAAATTTGTGACAGTTCAGTATTTCCTCCAGGCCTTGTGTTTAAATTTGTGACAGTTCAGTATTTCCTCCTGGCCTTGTGTTTAAATTTGTGACTGTTCAGTATTTCCCCCAGGCCCTGTGTTTAAAGTTGTGGCAGTTCAGTATTCCCTCCAGGCCCTGTGTTTAAATTTGTGACAGTTCAGTATTTCCTCCAGGCCCTGTGTTTAAAGTTGTGGCAGTTCAGTATTTCCTCCAGGCCTTGTGTTTAAATTTGTGACAGTTCAGTATTTCCTCCAGGCCTTGTGTTTAAATTTGTGACAGTTCAGTATTTCCTCCAGGCCTTGTGTTTAAATTTGTGACAGTTCAGTATTTCCTCCAGGCCTTGTGTTTAAATTTGTGACAGTTCAGTATTTCCTCCAGGCCTTGTGTTTAAATTTGTGACAGTGCAGTATTTCCTCCAGGCTCTGTGTTTAAATTTGTGACAGTTCAGTATTTCCTCCAGGCCTTGTGTTTAAATTTCTGACAGTTCAGTACTCCCTCCAGGCCTTGTGTTTAAATTTGTGAGAGTTCAGTATTCCCTCCAGGCCTTGTGTTTAAAGCTGTGACAGTTCAGTATTTCCTCCAGGCCCTGTGTTTAAATTTGTGACAGTTCAGTATTCCCTCCAGGCTCTGTGTTTAAATTTGTGACAGTTCAGTATTTCCTCCAGGCCTTGTGTTTAAATTTGTGACAGTTCAGTATTTCCTCCAGGCCTTGTGTTTAAATTTGTGACAGTTCAGTATTTCCTCCAGGCCTTGTGTTTAAATTTGTGACAGTTCAGTATTTCCTCTAGGCCCTGTGTTTAAATTTGTGGCAGTTCAGTATTTCCTCCAGGCCTTGTGTTTAAATTTGTGACAGTTCAGTATTTCCTCCAGGCCTTGTGTTTAAATTTGTGACAGTTCAGTATTTACTCCAGGCCCTGTGTTTAAATTTGTGACAGTTCAGTATTTCCTCCAGGCCTTGTGATAAATTTGTGACAGTTCAGTATTTCCTCCAGACCCTGTGTTTAAATTTGTGAGAGTTCAGTATTTCCTCCAGGCCTTGTGTTTAAATTTGTGACAGTTCAGTATTTCCTCCAGGCCTTGTGTTTAAATTTGTGACAGTTCAGTATTTCCTCCAGACCCAGTGTTTAAATTTGTGACAGTTCAGTATTCCCTCCAGGCCCTGTGTTTAAATTTGTGACAGTTCAGTATTTCCTCCAGGCCTTGTGTTTAAATTTGTGACAGTTCAGTATTCCCTCCAGGCCTTGTGTTTAAATTTGTGACAGTTCAGTATTTCCTCCAGGCCTTGTGTTTAAATTTGTGACAGTTCAGTATTTCCTCCAGACCCAGTGTTTAAATTTGTGACAGTTCAGTATTCCCTCCAGGCCTTGTGTTTAAATTTGTGAGAGTTCAGTATTTCCTCCAGGCCTTCTGTTTAAATTTGTGACAGTTCAGTATTCCCTCCAGGCCCTCTGTTTAAATTTGTGACAGTTCAGTATTTCCTCCAGACCCTGTGTTTAAATTTGTGACAGTTCAGTATTTCCTCCAGGCCTTGTGTTTAAATTTGTGACAGTTCAGTATTTCCTCCAGGCCTTGTGTTTAAATTTGTGACAGTTCAGTATTTCCTCCAGGCCCTGTGTTTAAATTTGTGACAGTTCAGTATTTCCTCCAGGCCTTGTGTTTAAATTTGTGACAGTTCAGTATTCCCTCCAGGCCTTGTGTTTAAATTTGTGAGAGTTCAGTATTTCCTCCAGGCCCTGTGTTTAAATTTGTGACAGTTCAGTAGTTCCTCCAGGCCCTGTGTTTAAATTTGTGACAGTTCAGTAGTTCCTCCAGGCCCTGTGTTTAAATTTGTGACAGTTCAGTATTCCGTCCAGGCCCTTTGTTTAAATTTGTGACAGTTCAGTAGTTCCTCCAGGCCTTGTGTTTAAAGTTGTGACAGTTCAGTATTTCCTCCAGGCCTTGTGTTTAAATTTGTGACAGTTCAGTATTTCCTCCAGACCCTGTGTTTAAATTTGTGACAGTTCAGTATTTCCTCCAGACCCTGTGTTTAAATTTGTGACAGTTCAGTATTTCCTCCAGACCCTGTGTTTAAATTTGTGACAGTTCAGTATTTCCTCCAGACCCTGTGTTTAAATTTGTGACAGTTCAGTATTTCCTCCAGGCCTAGTGTTTAAATTTGTGACAGTTCAGTATTTCCTCCAGGCCCTGTGTTTAAATTTGTGACAGTTCAGTATTTCCTCCAGGCCTAGTGTTTAAATTTGTGACAGTTCAGTATTTCCTCCAGGACTTGTGTTTAAATTTGTGACAGTTCAGTATTTCCTCCAGGCCTTGTGTTTAAATTTGTGACAGTTCAGTATTCCCTCCAGGCCTTGTGTTTAAATTTGTGACAGTTCAGTAGTTCCTCCAGGCCTTGTGTTTAAATTTGTGACAGTTCAGTATTTCTTCCAGGCCCTTTGTTTAAATTTGTGACAGTTCAGTATTTCCTCCAGGCCCTGTGTTTAAATTTGTGACAGTTCAGTATTTCCTCCAGGCCTTGTGTTTAAATTTGTGACAGTTCAGTATTCCCTCCAGACCTTGTGTTTAAATTTGTGACAGTTCAGTATTCCCTCCAGACCTTGTGTTTAAATTTGTGACAGTTCAGTATTCCCTCCAGGCTTTGTGTTTAAATTTGTGACCGTTCAGTAGTTCCTCCAGGCCTTGTGTTTAAATTTGTGACCGTTCAGTATTTCCTCCAGGCATTGTGTTTAAATTTGTGACAGTTCAGGATTTCCTCAAGGCCTTGTGTTTAAATTTGTGACAGTTCAGTATTTCCTCCAGGCCCTGTGTTTAAATTTGTGACAGTTCAGTATTTCCTCCAGACCTTGTGTTTAAATTTGTAACAGTTCAGTATTTCCTCCAGGCCCTGTGTTTAAATTTGTGACAGTTCAGTATTTCCTCCAGGCCCTGTGTTTAAATTTGTGACAGTTCAGTATTTCTTCCAGGCCCTGTGTTTAAATTTGTGACAGTTCAGTATTTCCTCCAGGCCCTGTGTTTAAATTTGTGACAGTACAGTATTTCCTCCAGGCACTGTGTTTAAATTTGTAACAGTTCAGTATTTCCTCCAGGCCCTGTGTTTAAATTTGTGACAGTTCAGTATTTCCTCCAGGCCCTGTGTTTAAATTTGTGACAGTTCAGTATTTCCTCCAGGCCCTGTGTTTAAATTTGTGACAGTTCAGTATTTCCTCCAGACCTTGTGTTTAAATTTGTAACAGTTCAGTATTTCCTCCAGGCCTTGTGTTTAAATTTGTGACAGTTCAGTATTTCCTCCAGACCCTGTGTTTAAATTTGTGACAGGTCAGTATTCCCTCCAGGCCTTGTGTTTAAATTTGTGACAGTTCAGTATTTCCTCCAGGCCTTGTGTTTAAATTTGTGACAGTTCAGTATTTCTTCCAGGCCCTGTGTTTAAATTTGTGACAGTTCAGTATTTCCTCCAGGCCCTGTGTTTAAATTTGTGACAGTTCAGTATTTCCTCCAGGCCTTGTGTTTAAATTTGTGACAGTTCAGTATTTCCTCCAGGCCTTGTGTTTAAATTTGTGACAGTTCAGTATTTCCTCCAGGCCTTGTGTTTAAATTTGTGACTGTTCAGTATTTCCCCCAGGCCCTGTGTTTAAAGTTGTGGCAGTTCAGTATTCCCTCCAGGCCCTGTGTTTAAATTTGTGACAGTTCAGTATTTCCTCCAGGCCCTGTGTTTAAAGTTGTGGCAGTTCAGTATTTCCTCCAGGCCTTGTGTTTAAATTTGTGACAGTTCAGTATTTCCTCCAGGCCTTGTGTTTAAATTTGTGACAGTTCAGTATTTCCTCCAGGCCTTGTGTTTAAATTTGTGACAGTTCAGTATTTCCTCCAGGCCTTGTGTTTAAATTTGTGACAGTTCAGTATTTCCTCCAGGCCTTGTGTTTAAATTTGTGACAGTGCAGTATTTCCTCCAGGCTCTGTGTTTAAATTTGTGACAGTTCAGTATTTCCTCCAGGCCTTGTGTTTAAATTTCTGACAGTTCAGTACTCCCTCCAGGCCTTGTGTTTAAATTTGTGACAGTTCAGTATTCCCTCCAGGCCTTGTGTTTAAAGCTGTGACAGTTCAGTATTTCCTCCAGGCCCTGTGTTTAAATTTGTGACAGTTCAGTATTCCCTCCAGGCTCTGTGTTTAAATTTGTGACAGTTCAGTATTTCCTCCAGGCCTTGTGTTTAAATTTGTGACAGTTCAGTATTTCCTCCAGGCCTTGTGTTTAAATTTGTGACAGTTCAGTATTTCCTCCAGGCCTTGTGTTTAAATTTGTGACAGTTCAGTATTTCCTCTAGGCCCTGTGTTTAAATTTGTGGCAGTTCAGTATTTCCTCCAGGCCTTGTGTTTAAATTTGTGACAGTTCAGTATTTCCTCCAGGCCCTGTGTTAAATTTGTGACAGTTCAGTATTTCATCCAGGCCTTGTGTTTAAATTTGTGACAGTTCAGTATTTACTCCAGGCCCTGTGTTTAAATTTGTGACAGTTCAGTATTTCCTCCAGGCCTTGTGATAAATTTGTGACAGTTCAGTATTTCCTCCAGACCCTGTGTTTAAATTTGTGAGAGTTCAGTATTTCCTCCAGGCCTTGTGTTTAAATTTGTGACAGTTCAGTATTTCCTCCAGGCCTTGTGTTTAAATTTGTGACAGTTCAGTATTTCCTCCAGACCCAGTGTTTAAATTTGTGACAGTTCAGTATTCCCTCCAGGCCCTGTGTTTAAATTTGTGACAGTTCAGTATTTCCTCCAGGCCTTGTGTTTAAATTTGTGACAGTTCAGTATTCCCTCCAGGCCTTGTGTTTAAATTTGTGACAGTTCAGTATTTCCTCCAGGCCTTGTGTTTAAATTTGTGACAGTTCAGTATTTCCTCCAGACCCAGTGTTTAAATTTGTGACAGTTCAGTATTCCCTCCAGGCCTTGTGTTTAAATTTGTGAGAGTTCAGTATTTCCTCCAGGCCTTCTGTTTAAATTTGTGACAGTTCAGTATTCCCTCCAGGCCCTCTGTTTAAATTTGTGACAGTTCAGTATTTCCTCCAGACCCTGTGTTTAAATTTGTGACAGTTCAGTATTTCCTCCAGGCCTTGTGTTTAAATTTGTGACAGTTCAGTATTTCCTCCAGGCCTTGTGTTTAAATTTGTGACAGTTCAGTATTTCCTCCAGGCCCTGTGTTTAAATTTGTGACAGTTCAGTATTTCCTCCAGGCCTTGTGTTTAAATTTGTGACAGTTCAGTATTCCCTCCAGGCCTTGTGTTTAAATTTGTGAGAGTTCAGTATTTCCTCCAGGCCCTGTGTTTAAATTTGTGACAGTTCAGTAGTTCCTCCAGGCCCTGTGTTTAAATTTGTGACAGTTCAGTAGTTCCTCCAGGCCCTGTGTTTAAATTTGTGACAGTTCAGTATTCCGTCCAGGCCCTTTGTTTAAATTTGTGACAGTTCAGTATTTACTCCAGGCCTTGTGTTTAAATTTGTGACAGTTCAGTATTTCCTCCAGACCCTGTGTTTAAATTTGTGACAGTTCAGTATTTCCTCCAGACCCTGTGTTTAAATTTGTGACAGTTCAGTATTTCCTCCAGACCCTGTGTTTAAATTTGTGACAGTTCAGTATTTCCTCCAGACCCTGTGTTTAAATTTGTGACAGTTCAGTATTTCCTCCAGGCCTAGTGTTTAAATTTGTGACAGTTCAGTATTTCCTCCAGGCCCTGTGTTTAAATTTGTGACAGTTCAGTATTTCCTCCAGGCCTAGTGTTTAAATTTGTGACAGTTCAGTATTTCCTCCAGGACTTGTGTTTAAATTTGTGACAGTTCAGTATTTCCTCCAGGCCTTGTGTTTAAATTTGTGACAGTTCAGTATTCCCTCCAGGCCTTGTGTTTAAATTTGTGACAGTTCAGTAGTTCCTCCAGGCCTTGTGTTTAAATTTGTGACAGTTCAGTATTTCTTCCAGGCCCTTTGTTTAAATTTGTGACAGTTCAGTATTTCCTCCAGGCCCTGTGTTTAAATTTGTGACAGTTCAGTATTTCCTCCAGGCCTTGTGTTTAAATTTGTGACAGTTCAGTATTCCCTCCAGACCTTGTGTTTAAATTTGTGAGAGTTCAGTATTTCCTCCAGGCCCTGTGTTTAAATTTGTGACAGTTCAGTATTTCCTCCAGGCCTAGTGTTTAAATTTGTGACAGTTCAGTATTCCCTCCAGACCTTGTGTTTAAATTTGTGAGAGTTCAGTATTTCCTCCAGGCCCTGTGTTTAAATTTGTGACAGTTCAGTATTCCCTCCAGACCTTGTGTTTAAATTTGTGAGAGTTCAGTATTTCCTCCAGGCCCTGTGTTTAAATTTGTGACAGTTCAGTATTCCCTCCAGGCTTTGTGTTTAAATTTGTGACCGTTCAGTAGTTCCTCCAGGCCTTGTGTTTAAATTTGTGACCGTTCAGTATTTCCTCCAGGCATTGTGTTTAAATTTGTGACAGTTCAGGATTTCCTCAAGGCCTTGTGTTTAAATTTGTGACAGTTCAGTATTTCCTCCAGGCCCTGTGTTTAAATTTGTGACAGTTCAGTATTTCCTCCAGACCTTGTGTTTAAATTTGTAACAGTTCAGTATTTCCTCCAGGCCCTGTGTTTAAATTTGTGACAGTTCAGTATTTCCTCCAGGCCCTGTGTTTAAATTTGTGACAGTTCAGTATTTCTTCCAGGCCCTGTGTTTAAATTTGTGACAGTTCAGTATTTCCTCCAGGCCCTGTGTTTAAATTTGTGACAGTACAGTATTTCCTCCAGGCACTGTGTTTAAATTTGTAACAGTTCAGTATTTCCTCCAGGCCCTGTGTTTAAATTTGTGACAGTTCAGTATTTCCTCCAGGCCCTGTGTTTAAATTTGTGACAGTTCAGTATTTCCTCCAGGCCCTGTGTTTAAATTTGTGACAGTTCAGTATTTCTTCCAGGCCCTGTGTTTAAATTTGTGACAGTTCAGTATTTCCTCCAGGCCCTGTGTTTAAATTTGTGACAGTACAGTATTTCCTCCAGGCCCTGTGTTTACATTTGTGACAGTTCAGTATTTCCTCCAGGCCCTGTGTTTAAATTTGTGACAGTACAGTATTTCCTCCAGGCCCTGTGTTTAAATTTGTAACAGTTCAGTATTTCCTCCAGGCCCTGTGTTTAAATTTGTGACAGTTCAGTATTCCCTCCAGGCCTTGTGTTTAAATTTGTGACAGTTCAGTATTTCCTCCAGGCTCTGTGTTTAAATTTGTGACAGTTCAGTATTTCCTCCAGGCCTTGTGTTTAAATTTGTGACAGTTCAGTATTCCCTCCAGGCCTTGTGTTTAAATTTGTGACAGTTCAGCATTTCCTCCAGGCCTTGTGTTTAAATTTGTGACAGTTCAGTATTCCCTCCAGGCCCTGTGTTTAAATTTGTGACAGTTCAGTATTTCCTCCAGGCCTTGTGTTTAAATTTGTGACAGTTCAGTATTTCCTCCAGGCCCTGTTTTTAAATTTGTGAGAGTTCAGTATTCCCTCCAGGCCTTGTGTTTAAATTTGTGACAGTTCAGTATTCCCTCCAGGCCTTGTGTTTAAATTTGTGAGAGTTCAGTATTTCCTCCAGGCCCTGTGTTTAAATTTGTGACAGTTCAGTATTCCCTCCAGGCCTTGTGTTTAAATTTGTGAGAGTTCAGTATTTCCTCCAGGCCCTGTGTTTAAATTTGTGACAGTTCAGTATTTCCTCCAGGCCCTGTGTTTAAATTTGTGACAGTTCAGTATTTCCTCCAGGCCTTGTGTTTAAATTTGTGACAGTTCAGTAGTTCCTCCAGGCCCCGTGTTTAAATTTGTGACAGTTCAGTATTTCCTCCAGACCCCGTGTTTAAATTTGTGACCGTTCAGTAGTTCCTCCAGGCCCTGTGTTTAAATTTGTGACAGTTCAGTATTCCCTCCAGGCCTTGTGTTTAAATTTGTGACCATTCAGTAGTTCCTCCAGGCCCTGTGTTTAAATTTGTGACAGTTCAGTATTTCCTCCAGAGCCCGTGTTTAAATTTGTGACAGTTCAGTATTCCCTCCAGGCCCTGTGTTTAAATTTGTGACAGTTCAGTATTCCCTCCAGGCCCTGTGTTTAAATTTGTGACAGTTCAGTATTTCCTCCAGGCCCTGTGTTTAAATTTGTGACAGTTCAGTATTTCCTCCAGGCCTTGTGTTTAAATTTGTGACAGTTCAGTATTCCCTCCAGGCCTTGTGTTTAAATTTGTGAGAGTTCAGTATTTCCTCCAGGCCCTGTGTTTAAATTTGTGACAGTTCAGTATTTCCTCCAGGCCCTGTGTTTAAATTTGTGACAGTTCAGTATTTCCTCCAGACCCCGTGTTTAAATTTGTGACCGTTCAGTAGTTCCTCCAGGCCCTGTGTTTAAATTTGTGACAGTTCAGTATTCCCTCCAGGCCTTGTGTTTAAATTTGTGACCATTCAGTATTTCCTCCAGGCCCTGTGTTTAAATTTGTGACAGTTCAGTATTTCCTCCAGACCCTGTGTTTAAAGTTGTGACAGTTCAGTATTTCCTCCAGGCCTTGTGTTTAAATTTGTGACAGTTCAGTATTTCCTCCAGTCCCTGTGTTTAAATTTGTGACAGTTCAGTATTTCCTCCAGGCCTTGTGTTTAAATTTGTGACAGTTCAGTATTTCCTCCAGGCCTTGTGTTTAAATTTGTGACAGTTCAGTATTTCCTCCAGGCCCTGTGTTTAAATTTGTGACAGTTCAGTATTTCCTCCAGGCCCTGTGTTTAAATTTGTGACAGTTCAGTATTTCCTCCAGAACCCGTGTTTAAATTTGTGACCGTTCAGTAGTTCCTCCAGGCCTTGTGTTTAAATTTGTGACAGTTCAGTATTTCCTCCAGACCTTGTGTTTAAATTTGTGACCGTTCAGTATTTCCTCCAGGCCTTGTGTTTAAATTTGTGACAGTTCAGTATTCCCTCCAGGCCCTGTGTTTAAATTTGTGACAGTTCAGTATTCCCTCCAGGCCCTGTGTTTAAATTTGTGACAGTTCAGTATTCCCTCCAGGCCTTGTGTTTAAATTTGTGATAGTTCAGTATTTCCTCCAGGCCTTGTGTTTAAATTTGTGACCGTTCAGTATTTCCTCCAGGCCTTGTGTTTAAATTTGTGACAGTTCAGTATTCCCTCCAGGCCCTGTGTTTAAATTTGTGACAGTTCAGTATTCCCTCCAGGCCTTGTGTTTAAATTTGTGATAGTTCAGTATTTCCTCCAGGCCTTGTGTTTAAATTTGTGACAGTTCAGTATTTCCTCCAGACCCCGTGTTTAAATTTGTGACCGTTCAGTAGTTCCTCCAGGCCTTGTGTTTAAATTTGTGACAGTTCAGTATTCCCTCCAGGCCTTGTGTTTAAATTTGTGATAGTTCAGTATTTCCTCCAGGCCTTATGTTTAAATTTGTGACAGTTCAGTATTTCCTCCAGGCCTTGTGTTTAAATTTGTGACAGTTCAGTATTTCCTCCAGGCCTTGTGTTTAAATTTGTGACAGTTCAGTATTTCCTCCAGGCCTTGTGTTTAAATTTGTGACAGTTCAGTATTTCCTCCAGGCCTTGTGTTTAAATTTGTGACAGTTCAGTATTTCCTCCAGGCCCTGTGTTTAAATTTGTGACCATTCAGTAGTTCCTCCAGACCTTGTGTTTAAATTTGTGACAGTTCAGTATTTCCTCCAGACCCCGTGTTTAAATTTGTGACAGTTCAGTATTTCCTCCAGGCCTTGTGTTTAAATTTGTGACAGTTCAGTATTTCCTCCAGGCCTTGTGTTTAAATTTGTGACAGTTCAGTATTTCCTCCAGGCCTTGTGTTTAAATTTGTGACAGTTCAGTATTTCCTCCAGGCCCTGTGTTTAAATTTGTGACAGTTCAGTATTTCCTCCAGGCCCTGTGTTTAAATTTGTGACAGTTCAGTATTTCCTCCAGACCCCGTGTTTAAATTTGTGACCGTTCAGTATTTCCTCCAGGCCTTGTGTTTAAATTTGTGACAGTTCAGTATTTCCTCCAGACCCCGTGTTTAAATTTGTGACCGTTCAGTAGTTCCTCCAGGCCCTGTGTTTAAATTTGTGACAGTTCAGTAGTTCCTCCAGGCCCTGTGTTTAAATTTGTGACAGTTCAGTATTTCCTCCAGGCCTTGTGTTTAAATTTGTGACAGTTCAGTATTCCCTCCAGGCCTTGTGTTTAAATTTGTGACATTTCAGTAGTTCCTCCAGGCCCTGTGTTTAAATTTGTGACAGTTCAGTATTCCCTCCAGGCCTTGTGTTTAAATTTGTGACATTTCAGTAGTTCCTCCAGGCCCTGTGTTTAAATTTGTGACAGTTCAGTATTCCCTCCAGGCCTTGTGTTTAAATTTGTGACAGTTCAGTATTTCCTCCAGGCCTTGTGTTTAAATTTGTGACAGTTCAGTATTTCCTCCAGGCCCTGTGTTTAAATTTGTGACAGTTCAGTATTTCCTCCAGGCCCTGTGTTTAAATTTGTGACAGTTCAGTATTTCCTCCAGGCCCTGTGTTTAAATTTGTGACAGTTCAGTATTTCTTCCAGGCCCTGTGTTTAAATTTGTGACAGTTCAGTATTTCCTCCAGGCCTTGTGTTTAAATTTGTGACAGTTCAGTATTTCCTCCAGGCCTTGTGTTTAAATTTGTGACAGTTCAGTATTCCCTCCAGGCCTTGTGTTTAAATTTGTGACAGTTCAGTATTTCCTCCAGGCCCTGTGTTTAAATTTGTGACAGTTCAGTATTTCCTCCAGGCCTTGTGTTTAAATTTGTGACCGTTCAGTATTTCCTCCAGGCCTTGTGTTTAAATTTGTGACCGTTCAGTATTTCCTCCAGGCCTTGTGTTTAAATTTGTGACAGTTCAGTATTTCCTCCAGGCCTTGTGTTTAAATTTGTGACAGTTCAGTATTCCCTCCAGGCCTTGTGTTTAAATTTGTGACAGTTCAGTAGTTCCTCCAGGCCTTGTGTTTAAATTTGTGACCGTTCAGTATTTCCTCCAGGCCTTGTGTTTAAATTTGTGACAGTTCAGTATTTCCTCCAGGCCTTGTGTTTAAATTTGTGACAGTTCAGTATTCCCTCCAGGCCTTGTGTTTAAATTTGTGACAGTTCAGTATTTCCTCCAGGCCTTGTGTTTAAATTTGTGACAGTTCAGTATTTCCTCCAGGCCTTGTGTTTAAATTTGTGACAGTTCAGTAGTTCCTCCAGGCCTTGTGTTTAAATTTGTGACCGTTCAGTATTTCCTCCAGGCCTTGTGTTTAAATTTGTGACCGTTCAGTATTTCCTCCAGGCCTTGTGTTTAAATTTGTGACAGTTCAGTAGTTCCTCCAGGCCTTGTGTTTAAATTTGTGACCGTTCAGTATTTCCTCCAGGCCTTGTGTTTAAATTTGTGACAGTTCAGTATTCCCTCCAGGCCTTGTGTTTAAATTTGTGACAGTTCAGTATTTCCTCCAGGCCCTGTGTTTAAATTTGTGACAGTACAGTATTTCCTCCAGGCCCTGTGTTTAAATTTGTAACAGTTCAGTATTTCCTCCAGGCCCTGTGTTTAAATTTGTGACAGTTCAGTATTTCCTCCAGGCCTTGTGTTTAAATTTGTGACCGTTCAGTAGTTCCTCCAGGCCTTGTGTTTAAATTTGTGACAGTTCAGTATTCCCTCCAGGCCTTGTGTTTAAATATGTGACCGTTCAGTAGTTCCTCCAGGCCTTGTGTTTAAATTTGTGACAGTTCAGTATTCCCTCCAGGCCTTGTGTTTAAATTTGTGACAGTTCAGTCTTCCCTCCAGGCCTTGTGTTTAAATTTGTGACCGTTCAGTATTTCCTCCAGGCCTTGTGTTTAAATTTGTGACCGTTCAGTAGTTCCTCCAGGCCTTGTGTTTAAATTTGTGACCGTTCAGTATTTCCTCCAGGCCTTGTGTTTAAATTTGTGACAGTTCAGTATTCCCTCCAGGCCTTGTGTTTAAATTTGTGACCGTTCAGTAGTTCCTCCAGGCCTTGTGTTTAAATTTGTGACAGTTCAGTATTTCCTCCAGGCCTTGTGTTTAAATTTGTGACAGTTCAGGATTTCCTCCAGGCCCTGTGTTTAAATTTGTGACAGTTCAGTATTTCCTCCAGGCCCTGTGTTTAAATTTGTAACTGTTCAGTATTTCCTCGAGGCCTTGTGTTTAAATTTGTGACAGTTCAGTAGTTCCTCCAGGCCTTGTGTTTAAATTTGTAACAGTTCAGTATTTCCTCGAGGCCTTGTGTTTAAATTTGTGACAGTTCAGTATTTCCTCCAGGCCTTGTGTTTAAATTTGTGACAGTTCAGTATTTCCTCCAGGCCCTGTGTTTAAATTTGTGACAGTTCAGTATTTCCTCCAGGCCTTGTGTTTAAATTTGTGACAGTTCAGTATTCCCTCCAGGCCTTGTGTTTAAATTTGTGACAGTTCAGTATTTCCTCCAGGCCTTGTGTTTAAATTTGTGACAGTTCAGTATTCCCTCCAGGCCTTGTGTTTAAATTTGTGAGAGTTCAGTATTCCCTCCAGGCCTTGTGTTTAAATTTGTGAGAGTTCAGTATTCCCTCCAGGCCTTGTGTTTAAATTTGTGACAGTTCAGTATTTCCTCCAGGCCTTGTGTTTAAATTTGTGACAGTTCAGTATTTCCTCCAGGCCTTGTGTTTAAATTTGTGACAGTTCAGTATTTCCTCCAGGCCCTGTGTTTAAATTTGTGACAGTTCAGTATTTCCTTCAGGCCTTGTGTTTAAATTTGTAACAGTTCAGTATTTCCTCCAGGCCTTGTGTTTAAATTTGTGACAGTTCAGTATTTCCTCCAGGCCTTGTGTTTAAATTTGTGACAGTTCAGTATTTCCTCCAGGCCTTGTGTTTAAATTTGTGACAGTTCAGTAGTTCCTCCAGGCCCTGTGTTTAAATTTGTGACAGTTCAGTATTTCCTCCAGGCCCTGTGTTTAAATTTGTGAGAGTTCAGTATTTCCTCCAGGCCCTGTGTTTAAATTTGTGACAGTTCAGTATTTCCTCCAGGCCCTGTGTTTAAATTTGTGACAGTTCAGTATTTCCTCCAGGCCTTGTGTTTAAATTTGTGACAGTTCAGTATTTCCTCCAGGCCCTGTGTTTAAATTTGTGACAGTTCAGTATTTCCTCCAGGCCCTGTGTTTAAATTTGTGACAGTTCAGTATTTCTTCCAGGCCCTGTGTTTAAATTTGTGACAGTTCAGTATTTCCTCCAGGCCCTGTGTTTAAATTTGTGACAGTACAGTATTTCCTCCAGGCCCTGTGTTTAAATTTGTAACAGTTCAGTATTTCCTCCAGGCCCTGTGTTTAAATTTGTGACAGTTCAGTATTTCCTCCAGGCCTTGTGTTTAAATTTGTGACAGTTCAGTATTCCCTCCAGGCCTTGTGTTTAAATTTGTGACCGTTCAGTAGTTCCTCCAGGCCTTGTGTTTAAATTTGTGACAGTTCAGTATTCCCTCCAGGCCTTGTGTTTAAATATGTGACCGTTCAGTAGTTCCTCCAGGCCCTGTGTTTAAATTTGTGACAGTTCAGTCTTCCCTCCAGGCCTTGTGTTTAAATTTGTGACCGTTCAGTAGTTCCTCCAGGCCTTGTGTTTAAATTTGTGACCGTTCAGTATTTCCTCCAGGCCTTGTGTTTAAATTTGTGACATTTCAGTATTTCCTCCAGGCCTTGTGTTTAAATTTGTGACAGTTCAGTATTCCCTCCAGGCCTTGTGTTTAAATATGTGACCGTTCAGTAGTTCCTCCAGGCCCTGTGTTTAAATTTGTGACAGTTCAGTCTTCCCTCCAGGCCTTGTGTTTAAATTTGTGACCGTTCAGTAGTTCCTCCAGGCCTTGTGTTTAAATTTGTGACCGTTCAGTATTTCCTCCAGGCCTTGTGTTTAAATTTGTGACATTTCAGTATTTCCTCCAGGCCTTGTGTTTAAATTTGTGACCGTTCAGTAGTTCCTCCAGGCCTTGTGTTTAAATTTGTGACCGTTCAGTATTTCCTCCAGGCCTTGTGTTTAAATTTGTGACAGTTCAGTATTTCCTCCAGGCCTTGTGTTTAAATTTGTGACAGTTCAGTATTTCCTCCAGGCCTTGTGTTTAAATTTGTGACAGTTCAGTATTTCCTCCAGGCTCTGTGTTTAAATTTGTGACAGTTCAGTATTTCCTCCAGGCCTTGTGTTTAAATTTGTGACAGTTCAGGATTTCCTCCAGGCCCTGTGTTTAAATTTGTGACAGTTCAGTATTTCCTCCAGGCCCTGTGTTTAAATTTGTAACTGTTCAGTATTTCCTCGAGGCCTTGTGTTTAAATTTGTGACAGTTCAGTAGTTCCTCCAGGCCTTGTGTTTAAATTTGTAACAGTTCAGTATTTCCTCGAGGCCTTGTGTTTAAATTTGTGACAGTTCAGTATTTCCTCCAGGCCTTGTGTTTAAATTTGTGACAGTTCAGTATTTCCTCCAGGCCCTGTGTTTAAATTTGTGACAGTTCAGTATTTCCTCCAGGCCTTGTGTTTAAATTTGTGACAGTTCAGTATTCCCTCCAGGCCTTGTGTTTAAATTTGTGACAGTTCAGTATTTCCTCCAGGCCTTGTGTTTAAATTTGTGACAGTTCAGTATTCCCTCCAGGCCTTGTGTTTAAATTTGTGAGAGTTCAGTATTCCCTCCAGGCCTTGTGTTTAAATTTGTGAGAGTTCAGTATTCCCTCCAGGCCTTGTGTTTAAATTTGTGACAGTTCAGTATTTCCTCCAGGCCTTGTGTTTAAATTTGTGACAGTTCAGTATTTCCTCCAGGCCTTGTGTTTAAATTTGTGACAGTTCAGTATTTCCTCCAGGCCTTGTGTTTAAATTTGTGACAGTTCAGTATTTCCTCCAGGCCCTGTGTTTAAATTTGTGACAGTTCAGTATTTCCTCCAGGCCTTGTGTTTAAATTTGTGACAGTTCAGTATTTCCTCCAGGCCTTGTGTTTAAATTTGTGACAGTTCAGTAGTTCCTCCAGGCCCTGTGTTTAAATTTGTGACAGTTCAGTATTTCCTCCAGGCCTTGTGTTTAAATTTGTGAGAGTTCAGTATTTCCTCCAGGCCCTGTGTTTAAATTTGTGACAGTTCAGTATTTCCTCCAGGCCTTGTGTTTAAATTTGTGACAGTTCAGTATTCCCTCCAGGCCTTGTGTTTAAATTTGTGACAGTACAGTATTTCCTCCAGGCCCTGTGTTTAAATTTGTAACAGTTCAGTATTTCCTCCAGGCCCTGTGTTTAAATTTGTGACAGTTCAGTATTTCCTCCAGGCCTTGTGTTTAAATTTGTGACAGTTCAGTATTCCCTCCAGGCCTTGTGTTTAAATTTGTGACCGTTCAGTAGTTCCTCCAGGCCTTGTGTTTAAATTTGTGACAGTTCAGTATTTCCTCCAGGCCTTGTGTTTAAATTTGTGACAGTTCAGTATTTCCTCCAGGCCTTGTGTTTAAATTTGTGACAGTTCAGTATTCCCTCCAGGCCTTGTGTTTAAATTTGTGACAGTTCAGTATTTCCTCCAGGCCCTGTGTTTAAATTTGTGACAGTTCAGTATTTCCTCCAGGCCTTGTGTTTAAATTTGTGACAGTTCAGTATTTCCTCCAGGCCTTGTGTTTAAATTTGTGACAGTTCAGTATTTACACCAGGCCTTGTGTTTAAATTTGTGACAGTTCAGTATTCCCTCCAGGCCTTGTGTTTAAATATGTGACCGTTCAGTATTCCCTCCAGGCCTTGTGTTTAAATTTGTGACAGTTCAGTATTTCCTCCAGGCACTGTGTTTAAATTTGTGACAGTTCAGTATTTCCTCCAGGCCCTGTGTTTAAATTTGTGACAGTTCAGTATTTCCTCCAGGCCCTGTGTTTAAATTTGTGACAGTTCAGTATTCCCTCCAGGCCTTGTGTTTAAATTTGTGACAGTTCAGTATTCCCTCCAGGCCTTGTGTTTAAATTTGTGACCGTTCAGTAGTTCCTCCAGGCCTTGTGTTTAAATTTGTGACAGTTCAGTATTCCCTCCAGGCCTTGTGTTTAAATATGTGACCGTTCAGTAGTTCCTCCAGGCCTTGTGTTTAAATTTGTGACAGTTCAGTAGTTCCTCCAGGCCCTGTGTTTAAATTTGTGACCGTTCAGTAGTTCCTCCAGGCCCTGTGTTTAAATTTGTGACCGTTCAGTAGTTCCTCCAGGCCTTGTGTTTAAATTTGTGACAGTTCAGTATTCCCTCCAGGCCTTGTGTTTAAATATGTGACAGTTCAGTATTTCCTCCAGGCCCTGTGTTTAAATTTGTGACAGTTCAGTATTTCCCTCCAGGCCTTGTGTTTAAATTTGTGACCGTTCAGTAGTTCCTCCAGGCCTTGTGTTTAAATTTGTGACCGTTCAGTATTTCCTCCAGGCCTTGTGTTTAAATTTGTGACAGTTCAGTATTTCCTCCAGGCCTTGTGTTTAAATTTGTAACAGTTCAGTATTTCCCTCCAGGCCTTGTGTTTAAATTTGTGACAGTTCAGTATTCCCTCCAGGCCTTGTGTTTAAATTTGTGACAGTTCAGTATTTCCTCCAGGCCTTGTGTTTAAAATTGTGACCGTTCATAGAACATAGAACATAGAACATAGAAAATACAGCACAGAACAGGCCCTTCGGCCCACGATGTTGTGCCGATCCTTTGTCCTCTGTCAAGGACAATTTAATCTATACCCCATCATTCTCCTTTATCCATATACCTATCTAAAAGCCGTTTGAAAGTCCCTAAAGTTTCTGACTCAACAACTTCCCCAGGCAAGGCATTCCATGCCCCGACCACTCTCTGGGTAAAGAACCTTCCCCTGACATCCCCCTTATATCTCCCACCCTTCACCTTAAATTTATGACCCCTTGTAACGCTTTGCTCCACCCGGGGAAAAAGTTTCTGACTGTCTACCCTATCTATTCCCCTGATCATCTTATAAACCTCTATCATGTCACCCCTCATCCTTCTCCGTTCTAATGAGAAGAGGCCTAGAATGTTCAGCCTTTCCTCGTAAGACTTATTCTCCATTCCAGGCAACATCCTGGTAAATCTCCTCTGCACCCTCTCCAAGGCTTCCACATCCTTCCTAAAATGAGGCGACCAGAACTGCACACAGTACTCCAAATGAGGCCTTACCAAGGTCCTGTACAGCTGCATCATCACCTCACGGCTCTTAAATTCAATCCCTCTGCTAATGAACGCTAACACCCCATATGCCTTCTTCACAGCCCTATCCACTTGAGTTGCAACTTTCAACGATCTATGCACATAGACCCCAAGGTCTCTCTGCTCCTCCACATGCCCAAGAACCCTACCGTTAACCCAGTATTTTGCATTCATGTTTGTCCTTCCAAAATGGACGACCTCACACTTTTCAGGGTTAAACTCCATCTGCCACTTTTCAGCCCAGCACTGCAACCTATCCAAGTCCCTTTGCAGACGACAATAGCCCTCCTCGGTATCCACAACTCCACCAACTGTTCAGTAGTTCCTCCAGGCCTTGTGTTTAAATTTGTGACCGTTCAGTATTTCCTCCAGGCCTTGTGTTTAAATTTGTGACAGTTCAGTATTTCCTCCAGGCCTTGTGTTTAAATTTGTGACAGTTCAGTATTTACTCCAGGCCCTTGTGTTTAAATTTGTGACAGTTCAGTATTTCCTCCAGGCCTTGTGTTTAAATTTGTGACAGTTCAGTATTTCCTCCAGGCCTTGTGTTTAAAATTGTGACCGTTCAGTAGTTCCTCCAGGCCTTGTGTTTAAATTTGTGACCGTTCAGTATTTCCTCCAGGCCTTGTGTTTAAATTTGTGACAGTTCAGTATTTCCTCCAGGCCTTGTGTTTAAATTTGTGACAGTTCAGTATTTACTCCAGGCCCTTGTGTTTAAATTTGTGACAGTTCAGTATTTCCTCCAGGCCCTGTGTTTAAATTTGTGACAGTTCAGTATTTCCTCCAGGCTCTGTGTTTAAATTTGTGACAGTTCAGTATTTCCTCCAGGCCTTGTGTTTAAATTTGTGACAGTTCAGGATTTCCTCCAGGCCCTGTGTTTAAAGCTGTGACAGACCAGTATTTCCTCCTGGCCTTGTGTTTAAATTTGTCACAGTTCAGTATTTCCTCCAGGCCCTGTGTTTAAATTTGTAACTGTTCAGTATTTCCTCGAGGCCCTGTGTTTAAATTTGTGACAGTTCAGTATTTCCTCCAGGCCTTGTGTTTAAATTTGTGACAGTTCAGTATTTCCTCCAGGCCCTGTGTTTAAATTTGTGACAGTTCAGTATTTCCCCCAGGCCTTGTGTTTAAATTTGTGACAGTTCAGTATTTCCTCCAGGCCTTGTGTTTAAATTTGTGACAGTTCAGTATTTCCTCCAGGCCCTGTGTTTAAATTTGTGACAGTTCAGTATTTCCTCCAGGCCTTGTGTTTAAATTTGTGACAGTTCAGTATTCCCTCCAGGCCTTGTGTTTAAATTTGTGACAGTTCAGTATTTCCTCCAGGCCTTGTGTTTAAATTTGTGACAGTTCAGTATTCCCTCCAGGCCTTGTGTTTAAATGTGTGAGAGTTCAGTATTCCCTCCAGGCCTTGTGTTTAAATTTGTGAGAGTTCAGTATTCCCTCCAGGCCTTGTGTTTAAATTTGTGACAGTTCAGTATTTCCTCCAGGCCTTGTGTTTAAATTTGTGACAGTTCAGTATTTCCTCCAGGCCTTGTGTTTAAATTTGTGACAGTTCAGTATTTCCTCCAGGCCTTGTGTTTAAAGTTGTGACAGTTCAGTATTTACTCCAGGCCCTGTGTTTAAATTTGTGACAGTTCAGTATTTCCTCCAGGCCTTGTGTTTAAATTTGTGACAGTTCAGTATTTCCTCCAGGCCTTGTGTTTAAATTTGTGACAGTTCAGTATTTCCTCCAGGCCCTGTGTTTAAATTTGTGACAGTTCAGTATTTCCTCCAGGCCTTGTGTTTAAATTTGTGACAGTTCAGTATTTCCTCCAGGCCTTGTGTTTAAATTTGTGACAGTTCAGTATTTCCTCCAGACCTTGTGTTTAAATTTGTGACAGTTCAGTATTTACTCCAGGCCCTTGTGTTTAAATTTGTGACAGTTCAGTATTTCCTCCAGGCCCTGTGTTTAAATTTGTGACAGTTCAGTATTCCCTCCAGGCCCTGTGTTTAAATTTGTGACAGTTCAGTATTTCCTCCAGGCCCTGTGTTTAAATTTGTGACAGTTCAGTATTTCCTCCAGACCCTGTGTTTAAATTTGTGACAGTTCAGTATTTCCTCCAGGCCCTGTGTTTAAATTTGTGACAGTTCAGTATTTCCTCCAGGCTCTGTGTTTAAATTTGTGACAGTTCAGTATTTCTTCCAGGCCTTGTGTTTAAATTTGTGACAGTTCAGTATTTCCTCCAGGCCTTGTGTTTAAATTTGTGACAGTTCAGTATTTCCTCCAGGCCTTGTGTTTAAATTTGTGAGAGTTCAGTATTTCCTCCAGGCCTTGTGTTTAAATTTGTGACAGTTCAGTATTTCCTCCAGGCCTTGTGTTTAAATTTCTGATAGCTCAGTATTCCCTCCAGGCCTTGTGTTTAAATTTGTGAGAGTTCAGTATTTCCTCCAGGCCTTGTGTTTAAATTTGTGACCGTTCAGTATTTCCTCCAGTCCCTGTGTTTAAATTTGTGACAGTTCAGTATTTCCTCCAGGCCTTGTGTTTAAATTTGTGACAGACCAGTATTTCCTCCAGACCTTGTGTTTAAATTTGTGACAGTTCAGTATTTCCTCCAGGCCTTGTGTTTAAATTTGTGACAGTTCAGTATTTCCTCCAGACCCTGTGTTTAAATTTGTAACAGTTCAGTATTTCCCCCAGGCCCTGTGTTTAAATTTGTGACAGTTCAGTATTTCCTCCAGGCCCTGTGTTTAAATTTGTGACAGTTCAGTATTCCCTCCAGGCCCTGTGTTTAAATTTGTGACAGTTCAGTATTTCCTCCAGGCCTTGTGTTTAAATTTGTGAGAGTTCAGTATTTCCTCCAGGCCCTGTGTTTAAATTTGTGACAGTTCAGTAGTTCCTCCAGGCCCTGTGTTTAAATTTGTGGCAGTTCAGTATTCCCTCCAGGCCTTGTGTTTAAATTTGTGACCGTTCAGTAGTTCCTCCAGGCCCTGAGTTTAAATTTGTGACAGTTCAGTATTCCCTCCAGGCCTTGTGTTTAAATTTGTGACAGTTCAGTAGTTCCTCCAGGCCCTGTGTTTAAATTTGTGACAGTTCAGTATTCCCTCCAGGCCTTGTGTTTAAATTTGTGACCGTTCAGTAGTTCCTCCAGGCCCTGTGTTTAAATTTGTGACAGTTCAGTATTCCCTCCAGGCCTTGTGTTTAAATTTGTGACCATTCAGTAGTTCCTCCAGGCCTTGTGTTTAAATTTGTGACAGTTCAGTATTTCCTCCAGGCTCTGTGTTTAAATTTGTGACAGTTCAGTATTTCTTCCAGGCCCTGTGTTTAAATTTGTGACAGTTCAGTATTTCCTCCAGGCCCTGTGTTTAAATTTGTGAGAGTTCAGTATTTCCTCCAGGCCTTGTGTTTAAATTTGTGACAGTTCAGTATTTCCTCCAGGCCTTGTGTTTAAATTTGTGACAGTGGAGGATTTCCTCCAGGCCTTGTGTTTAAATTTGTGTCCGTTCAGTATTTCCTCCAGGCCCTGTGTTTAAATTTGTGACAGTTCAGTATTTCCTCCAGGCCTTGTGTTTAGATTTGTGACAGTTCAGTATTTCCTCCAGGCCCTGTGTTTAAATTTGTGACAGTTCAGTATTTCCTCCAGGCCCTGTGTTTAAATTTGTGACAGTTCAGTATTCCCTCCAGGCCCTGTGTTTAAATTTGTGACAGTTCAGTATTTCCTCCAGGCTCTGTGTTTAAATTTGTGACAGTTCAGTATTTCCTCCAGGCCTTGTGTTTAAATTTGTGACAGTTCAGTATTTCCTCCAGGCCTTGTGTTTTAATTTGTAACAGTTCAGTATTTCCTCCAGGCCTTATGTTTAAATTTGTGAGAGTTCAGTATTTCCTCCAGGCCTTGTGTTTAAATTTGTGACAGTTCAGTATTTCCTCCAGGCCTTGTGTTTAAATTTGTGACAGTTCAGTATTTCTTCCAGGCCCTGTGTTTAAATTTGTGACAGTTCAGTATTTCCTCCAGACCCTGTGTTTAAATTTGTGACAGTTCAGTATTTCCTCCAGGCCCTGTGTTTAAATTTGTGACAGTTCAGTATTTCCTCCAGACCCTGTGTTTAAATTTGTGACAGTTCAGTAGTTCCTCCAGGCCCTGTGTTTAAATTTGTGACAGTTCAGTATTTCCTCCAGACCTTGTGTTTAAATTTGTGACAGTTCAGTATTTCCTCCAGGCCCTGTGTTTAAATTTGTGACAGTTCAGTATTTCCTCCAGGCCCTGTGTTTAAATTTGTGACAGTTCAGTATTTCCTCCAGACCCTGTGTTTAAATTTGTGACAGTTCAGTAGTTCCTCCAGGCCCTGTGTTTAAATTTGTGACAGTTCAGTATTCACTCCAGGCCTTGTGTTTAAATTTGTGACCGTTCAGTAGTTCCTCCAGGCCCTGTGTTTAAATTTGTGACAGTTCAGTATTCCCTCCAGGCCTTGTGTTTAAATTTGTGACCATTCAGTAGTTCCTCCAGGCCTTGTGTTTAAATTTGTGACAGTTCAGTATTTCCTCCAGGCTCTGTGTTTAAATTTGTGACAGTTCAGTATTTCTTCCAGGCCCTGTGTTTAAATTTGTGACAGTTCAGTATTTCCTCCAGGCCCTGTGTTTAAATTTGTGAGAGTTCAGTATTTCCTCCAGGCCTTGTGTTTAAATTTGTGACAGTTCAGTATTTCCTCCAGGCCTTGTGTTTAAATTTGTGACAGTAGAGGATTTCCTCCAGGCCTTGTGTTTAAATTTGTGTCCGTTCAGTATTTCCTCCAGGCCCTGTGTTTAAATTTGTGACAGTTCAGTATTTCCTCCAGGCCTTGTGTTTAGATTTGTGACAGTTCAGTATTTCCTCCAGGCCCTGTGTTTAAATATGTGACAGTTCAGTATTTCCTCCAGGCCCTGTGTTTAAATTTGTGACAGTTCAGTATTCCCTCCAGGCCCTGTGTTTAAATTTGTGACAGTTCAGTATTTCCTCCAGGCTCTGTGTTTAAATTTGTGACAGTTCAGTATTTCCTCCAGGCCTTGTGTTTAAATTTGTGACAGTTCAGTATTTCCTCCAGGCCTTGTGTTTTAATTTGTAACAGTTCAGTATTTCCTCCAGGCCTTATGTTTAAATTTGTGAGAGTTCAGTATTTCCTCCAGGCCTTGTGTTTAAATTTGTGACAGTTCAGTATTTCCTCCAGGCCTTGTGTTTAAATTTGTGACAGTTCAGTATTTCTTCCAGGCCCTGTGTTTAAATTTGTGACAGTTCAGTATTTCCTCCAGGCCCTGTGTTTAAATATGTGACAGTACAGTATTTCCTCCAGGCCCTGTGTTTAAATTTGTGAGAGTTCAGTATTTCCTCCAGGCCTTGTGTTTAAATTTGTGACAGTTCAGTATTTCATCCAGGCCTATTGTTTAAATTTGTGAAGGTTCAGTATTTCCTCCAGGCCTTGTGTTTAAATTTGTGACAGTTCAGTATTTCCTCCAGGACCTGTGTTTAAATTTGTGACAGTTCAGTATTTCATCCAGGCCTATTGTTTAAATTTGTGAAGGTTCAGTATTTCCTCCAGGCCTTGTGTTTAAATTTGTGACAGTTCAGTATTCCCTCCAGGCCTTGTGTTTAAATTTGTGACAGTTCAGTATTTCCTCCAGGACCTGTGTTTAAAGTTGTGACAGTTCAGTATTTCCCTCCAGGCCTTGTGTTTAAATTTGTGACAGTTCAGTATTTCCTCCAGGACCTGTGTTTAAATTTGTGACAGTAGAGGATTTCCTCCAGGCCTTGTGTTTAAATTTGTGACAGTTCAGTATTTCCTCCAGGACCTGTGTTTAAAGTTGTGACAGTTCAGTATTTCCCTCCAGGCCTTGTGTTTAAATTTGTGACAGTTCAGTATTTCCTCCAGGACCTGTGTTTAAATTTGTGACAGTTCAGTATTTCCTCCAGGCCTTGTGTTTAAATTTGTGACAGTTCAGTATTTCCTCCAGGCCTTGTGTTTAAATTTGTGTCCGTTCAGTATTTCCTCCAGGCCCTGTGTTTAAATTTGTGACAGTTCAGTATTTCCTCCAGACCTTGTGTTTAAATTTGTTACAGTTCAGTATTTCCTCCAGGCCTTGTGTTTAGATTTGTGACAGTTCAGTATTTCCTCCAGGCCCTGTGTTTAAATTTGTGACAGTTCAGTATTTCCTCCAGGCCCTGTGTTTAAATTTGTGACAGTTCAGTATTCCCTCCAGGCCCTGTGTTTAAATTTGTGACAGTTCAGTATTTCCTCCAGGCCTTATGTTTAAATTTGTGAGAGTTCAGTATTTCCTCCAGGCCTTGTGTTTAAATTTGTGACAGTTCAGTATTTCCTCCAGGCCTTGTGTTTAAATTTGTGACAGTTCAGTATTTCTTCCAGGCCCTGTGTTTAAATTTGTGACAGTTCAGTATTTCCTCCAGGCCCTGTGTTTAAATATGTGACAGTACAGTATTTCCTCCAGGCCCTGTGTTTAAATTTGTGACAGTTCAGTATTTCCTCCAGACCCTGTGTTTAAATTTGTGACAGTTCAGTATTTCCTCCAGGCCCTGTGTTTAAATTTGTGACAGTTCAGTATTTCCTCCAGGCTCTGTGTTTAAATTTGTGACAGTTCAGTATTTCTTCCAGGCCTTGTGTTTAAATTTGTGACAGTTCAGTATTTCCTCCAGGCCTTGTGTTTAAATTTGTGACAGTTCAGTATTTCCTCCAGGCCTTGTGTTTAAATTTGTGACAGTTCAGTATTTCCTCCAGGCCTTGTGTTTAAATTTGTGACAGTTCAGTATTTCCTCCAGGCCCTGTGTTTAAATTTGTGACAGTTCAGTATTTCCTCCAGGCCTTGTGTTTAAATTTGTGACAGTTCAGTATTTCCTCCAGGCCTTGTGTTTAAATTTGTGACAGTTCAGTATTTCCTCCAGACCTTGTGTTTAAATTTGTGACAGTTCAGTATTTACTCCAGGCCCTTGTGTTTAAATTTGTGACAGTTCAGTATTTCCTCCAGGCCCTGTGTTTAAATTTGTGACAGTTCAGTATTCCCTCCAGGCCCTGTGTTTAAATTTGTGACAGTTCAGTATTTCCTCCAGGCCCTGTGTTTAAATTTGTGACAGTTCAGTATTTCCTCCAGACCCTGTGTTTAAATTTGTGACAGTTCAGTATTTCCTCCAGGCCCTGTGTTTAAATTTGTGACAGTTCAGTATTTCCTCCAGGCTCTGTGTTTAAATTTGTGACAGTTCAGTATTTCTTCCAGGCCTTGTGTTTAAATTTGTGACAGTTCAGTATTTCCTCCAGGCCTTGTGTTTAAATTTGTGACAGTTCAGTATTTCCTCCAGGCCTTGTGTTTAAATTTGTGAGAGTTCAGTATTTCCTCCAGGCCTTGTGTTTAAATTTGCGACAGTTCAGTATTTCCTCCAGGCCTTGTGTTTAAATTTGTGACAGTTCAGTATTTCCTCCAGGCCTTGTGTTTAAATTTGTGACAGTTCAGTATTTCCTCCAGGCCTTGTGTTTAAATTTGTAACAGTTCAGTATTTCCTCCAGGCCTTATGTTTAAATTTGTGAGAGTTCAGTATTTCCTCCAGGCCTTGTGTTTAAATTTGTGACAGTTCAGTATTTCCTCCAGGCCCTGTGTTTAAATTTGTGACAGTTCAGTATTTCTTCCAGGCCCTGTGTTTAAATTTGTGACAGTTCAGTATTTCCTCCAGGCCCTGTGTTTAAATATGTGACAGTACAGTATTTCCTCCAGGCCCTGTGTTTAAATTTGTGAGAGTTCAGTATTTCCTCCAGGCCTTGTGTTTAAATTTGTGACAGTTCAGTATTTCCTCCAGGCCTTGTGTTTAAATTTGTGAGAGTTCAGTATTTCCTCCAGGCCTTGTGTTTAAATTTGTGACAGTTCAGTATTTCCTCCAGGCCTTGTGTTTAAATTTCTGATAGCTCAGTATTCCCTCCAGGCCTTGTGTTTAAATTTGTGAGAGTTCAGTATTTCCTCCAGGCCTTGTGTTTAAATTTGTGACAGTTCAGTATTTCCTCCAGTCCCTGTGTTTAAATTTGTGACAGTTCAGTATTTCCTCCAGGCCTTGTGTTTAAATTTGTGACAGACCAGTATTTCCTCCAGACCTTGTGTTTAAATTTGTGACAGTTCAGTATTTCCTCCAGGCCTTGTGTTTAAATTTGTGACAGTTCAGTATTTCCTCCAGACCCTGTGTTTAAATTTGTGACAGTTCAGTATTTCCTCCAGACCCTGTGTTTAAATTTGTAACAGTTCAGTATTTCCCCCAGGCCCTGTGTTTAAATTTGTGACAGTTCAGTATTCCCTCCAGGCCCTGTGTTTAAATTTGTGACAGTTCAGTATTTCCTCCAGGCCCTGTGTTTAAATTTGTGACAGTTCAGTATTCCCTCCAGGCCCTGTGTTTAAATTTGTGACAGTTCAGTATTTCCTCCAGGCCTTGTGTTTAAATTTGTGAGAGTTCAGTATTTCCTCCAGGCCCTGTGTTTAAATTTGTGACAGTTCAGTAGTTCCTCCAGGCCCTGTGTTTAAATTTGTGGCAGTTCAGTATTCCCTCCAGGCCTTGTGTTTAAATTTGTGACCGTTCAGTAGTTCCTCCAGGCCCTGAGTTTAAATTTGTGACAGTTCAGTATTTCCTCCAGGCCTTGTGTTTAAATTTGTGACAGTTCAGTATTTCCTCCAGGCCCTGTGTTTAAATTTGTGACAGTTCAGTATTCCCTCCAGGCCTTGTGTTTAAATTTGTGACAGTTCAGTATTTCCTCCAGGCCCTGTGTTTAAATTTGTGACAGTTCAGTATTCCCTCCAGGCCTTGTGTTTAAATTTGTGACCGTTCAGTAGTTCCTCCAGGCCCTGAGTTTAAATTTGTGACAGTTCAGTATTCCCTCCAGGCCTTGTGTTTAAATTTGTGACAGTTCAGTAGTTCCTCCAGGCCCTGTGTTTAAATTTGTGACAGTTCAGTATTCCCTCCAGGCCTTGTGTTTAAATTTGTGACCGTTCAGTAGTTCCTCCAGGCCCTGTGTTTAAATTTGTGACAGTTCAGTATTCCCTCCAGGCCTTGTGTTTAAATTTGTGACCATTCAGTAGTTCCTCCAGGCCTTGTGTTTAAATTTGTGACAGTTCAGTATTTCCTCCAGGCCCTGTGTTTAAATTTGTGACAGTTCAGTATTTCCTCCAGGCTCTGTGTTTAAATTTGTGACAGTTCAGTATTTCTTCCAGGCCCTGTGTTTAAATTTGTGACAGTTCAGTATTTCCTCCAGGCCCTGTGTTTAAATTTGTGAGAGTTCAGTATTTCCTCCAGGCCTTGTGTTTAAATTTGTGACAGTTCAGTATTTCCTCCAGGCCTTGTGTTTAAATTTGTGACAGTAGAGGATTTCCTCCAGGCCTTGTGTTTAAATTTGTGTCCGTTCAGTATTTCCTCCAGGCCCTGTGTTTAAATTTGTGACAGTTCAGTATTTCCTCCAGGCCTTGTGTTTAGATTTGTGACAGTTCAGTATTTCCTCCAGGCCCTGTGTTTAAATTTGTGACAGTTCAGTATTTCCTCCAGGCCCTGTGTTTAAATTTGTGACAGTTCAGTATTCCCTCCAGGCCCTGTGTTTAAATTTGTGACAGTTCAGTATTTCCTCCAGGCTCTGTGTTTAAATTTGTGACAGTTCAGTATTTCCTCCAGGCCTTGTGTTTAAATTTGTGACAGTTCAGTATTTCCTCCAGGCCTTGTGTTTTAATTTGTAACAGTTCAGTATTTCCTCCAGGCCTTATGTTTAAATTTGTGAGAGTTCAGTATTTCCTCCAGGCCTTGTGTTTAAATTTGTGACAGTTCAGTATTTCCTCCAGGCCTTGTGTTTAAATTTGTGACAGTTCAGTATTTCTTCCAGGCCCTGTATTTAAATTTGTGACAGTTCAGTATTTCCTCCAGACCCTGTGTTTAAATTTGTGACAGTTCAGTATTTCCTCCAGGCCCTGTGTTTAAATTTGTGACAGTTCAGTATTTCCTCCAGACCCTGTGTTTAAATTTGTGACAGTTCAGTAGTTCCTCCAGGCCCTGTGTTTAAATTTGTGACAGTTCAGTATTTCCTCCAGACCTTGTGTTTAAATTTGTGACAGTTCAGTATTTCCTCCAGGCCCTGTGTTTAAATTTGTGACAGTTCAGTATTTCCTCCAGGCCCTGTGTTTAAATTTGTGACAGTTCAGTATTTCCTCCAGACCCTGTGTTTAAATTTGTGACAGTTCAGTAGTTCCTCCAGGCCCTGTGTTTAAATTTGTGACAGTTCAGTATTCACTCCAGGCCTTGTGTTTAAATTTGTGACCGTTCAGTAGTTCCTCCAGGCCCTGTGTTTAAATTTGTGACAGTTCAGTATTCCCTCCAGGCCTTGTGTTTAAATTTGTGACCATTCAGTAGTTCCTCCAGGCCTTGTGTTTAAATTTGTGACAGTTCAGTATTTCCTCCAGGCTCTGTGTTTAAATTTGTGACAGTTCAGTATTTCTTCCAGGCCCTGTGTTTAAATTTGTGACAGTTCAGTATTTCCTCCAGGCCCTGTGTTTAAATTTGTGAGAGTTCAGTATTTCCTCCAGGCCTTGTGTTTAAATTTGTGACAGTTCAGTATTTCCTCCAGGCCTTGTGTTTAAATTTGTGACAGTAGAGGATTTCCTCCAGGCCTTGTGTTTAAATTTGTGTCCGTTCAGTATTTCCTCCAGGCCCTGTGTTTAAATTTGTGACAGTTCAGTATTTCCTCCAGGCCTTGTGTTTAGATTTGTGACAGTTCAGTATTTCCTCCAGGCCCTGTGTTTAAATTTGTGACAGTTCAGTATTTCCTCCAGGCCCTGTGTTTAAATTTGTGACAGTTCAGTATTCCCTCCAGGCCCTGTGTTTAAATTTGTGACAGTTCAGTATTTCCTCCAGGCTCTGTGTTTAAATTTGTGACAGTTCAGTATTTCCTCCAGGCCTTGTGTTTAAATTTGTGACAGTTCAGTATTTCCTCCAGGCCTTGTGTTTTAATTTGTAACAGTTCAGTATTTCCTCCAGGCCTTATGTTTAAATTTGTGAGAGTTCAGTATTTCCTCCAGGCCTTGTGTTTAAATTTGTGACAGTTCAGTATTTCCTCCAGGCCTTGTGTTTAAATTTGTGACAGTTCAGTATTTCTTCCAGGCCCTGTGTTTAAATTTGTGACAGTTCAGTATTTCCTCCAGGCCCTGTGTTTAAATATGTGACAGTACAGTATTTCCTCCAGGCCCTGTGTTTAAATTTGTGAGAGTTCAGTATTTCCTCCAGGCCTTGTGTTTAAATTTGTGACAGTTCAGTATTTCATCCAGGCCTTGTGTTTAAATTTGTGAGAGTTCAGTATTTCCTCCAGGCCTTGTGTTTAAATTTGTGACAGTTCAGTATTTCCTCCAGGCCTTGTGTTTAAATTTCTGATAGATCAGTATTCCCTCCAGGCCTTGTGTTTAAATTTGTGAGAGTTCAGTATTTCCTCCAGGCCTTGTGTTTAAATTTGTGACAGTTCAGTATTTCCTCCAGGCCTTGTGTTTAAATTTGTGACAGTTCAGTATTTCCTCCAGGCCTTGTGTTTAAATTTGTGAGAGTTCAGTATTTCCTCCAGGCCTTGTGTTTAAATTTGTGACAGTTCAGTATTTCCTCCAGGCCTTGTGTTTAAATTTCTGATAGATCAGTATTCCCTCCAGGCCTTGTGTTTAAATTTGTGAGAGTTCAGTATTTCCTCCAGGCCTTGTGTTTAAATTTGTGACAGTTCAGGATTTCCTCCAGGCCCTGTGTTTAAAGCTGTGACAGACCAGTATTTCCTCCAGACCTTGTGTTTAAATTTGTGACAGTTCAGTATTTCCTCCAGGCCTTGTGTTTAAATTTGTGACAGTTCAGTATTTCCTCCAGGCCTTGTGTTTAAATTTGTGACAGTTCAGTATTTCCTCCAGACCCTGTGTTTAAATTTGTGACAGTTCAGTATTTCCTCCAGGCCTTGTGTTTAAATTTGTGACAGTTCAGTATTTCCTCCAGGCCCTGTGCTTAAATTTGTGACATTTCAGTATTTCCTCCAGTCCCTGTGTTTAAATTTGTGACAGTTCAGTATTTCCTCCAGGCCCTGTGTTTAAATTTGTGACAGTTCAGCATTTCCTCCAGGCCTAGTGTTTAAATTTGTGACAGTTCAGCATTTCCTCCAGGCCTTGTGTTTAAATTTGTGACAGTTCAGTATTTCCTCCAGCCCCTGTGTTTAAATTTGTGACAGTTCAGTATTTTCTCCAGGCCTTGTGTTTAAATTTGTGACAGTTCAGTATTTCCTCCAGCCCCTGTGTTTAAATTTGTGACAGTTCAGTATTTTCTCCAGGCCTTGTGTTTAAATTTGTGACAGTTCAGTATTTTCTCCAGGCCTTGTGTTTAAATTTGTGACAGTTCAGTATTTCCTCCAGGCCTAGTGTTTAAATTTGTGACAGTTCAGTATTTCCTCCAGGCCTTGTGTTTAAATTTGTGACAGTTCAGTATTTCCTCCAGGACCTGTGTTTAAAGTTGTGACAGTTCAGTATTTCCCTCCAGGCCTTGTGTTTAAATTTGTGACAGTTCAGTATTTCCTCCAGGACCTGTGTTTAAATTTGTGACAGTAGAGGATTTCCTCCAGGCCTTGTGTTTAAATTTGTGACAGTTCAGTATTTCCTCCAGGACCTGTGTTTAAAGTTGTGACAGTTCAGTATTTCCCTCCAGGCCTTGTGTTTAAATTTGTGACAGTTCAGTATTTCCTCCAGGACCTGTGTTTAAAGTTGTGACAGTTCAGTATTTCCCTCCAGGCCTTGTGTTTAAATTTGTGACAGTTCAGTATTTCCTCCAGGACCTGTGTTTAAAGTTGTGACAGTTCAGTATTTCCCTCCAGGCCTTGTGTTTAAATTTGTGACAGTTCAGTATTTCCTCCAGGACCTGTGTTTAAAGTTGTGACAGTTCAGTATTTCCCTCCAGGCCTTGTGTTTAAATTTGTGACAGTTCAGTATTTCCTCCAGGACCTGTGTTTAAATTTGTGACAGTAGAGGATTTCCTCCAGGCCTTGTGTTTAAATTTGTGACAGTTCAGTATTTCCTCCAGGACCTGTGTTTAAAGTTGTGACAGTTCAGTATTTCCCTCCAGGCCTTGTGTTTAAATTTGTGACAGTTCAGTATTTCCTCCAGGACCTGTGTTTAAATTTGTGACAGTTCAGTATTTCCTCCAGGCCTTGTGTTTAAATTTGTGACAGTTCAGTATTTCCTCCAGGCCTTGTGTTTAAATTTGTGTCCGTTCAGTATTTCCTCCAGGCCCTGTGTTTAAATTTGTGACAGTTCAGTATTTCCTCCAGACCTTGTGTTTAAATTTGTTACAGTTCAGTATTTCCTCCAGGCCTTGTGTTTAGATTTGTGACAGTTCAGTATTTCCTCCAGGCCCTGTGTTTAAATTTGTGACAGTTCAGTATTTCCTCCAGGCCCTGTGTTTAAATTTGTGACAGTTCAGTATTCCCTCCAGGCCCTGTGTTTAAATTTGTGACAGTTCAGTATTTCCTCCAGGCTCTGTGTTTAAATTTGTGACAGTTCAGTATTTCCTCCAGGCCTTGTGTTTTAATTTGTAACAGTTCAGTATTTCCTCCAGGCCTTATGTTTAAATTTGTGAGAGTTCAGTATTTCCTCCAGGCCTTATGTTTAAATTTGTGACAGTTCAGTATTTCCTCCAGGCCTTGTGTTTAAATTTGTGACAGTTCAGTATTTCCTCCAGGCCTTGTGTTTAAATTTGTGACAGTTCAGTATTTCTTCCAGGCCCTGTGTTTAAATTTGTGACAGTTCAGTATTTCCTCCAGGCCCTGTGTTTAAATATGTGACAGTACAGTATTTCCTCCAGGCCCTGTGTTTAAATTTGTGAGAGTTCAGTATTTCCTCCAGGCCTTGTGTTTAAATTTGTGACAGTTCAGTATTTCCTCCAGGCCTTGTGTTTAAATTTGTGACAGTTCAGTATTTCCTCCAGGCCTTGTGTTTAAATTTGTGAGAGTTCAGTATTTCCTCCAGGCCTTGTGTTTAAATTTGTGACAGTTCAGTATTTCCTCCAGGCCTTGTGTTTAAATTTCTGATAGATCAGTATTCCCTCCAGGCCTTGTGTTTAAATTTGTGAGAGTTCAGTATTTCCTCCAGGCCTTGTGTTTAAATTTGTGACAGTTCAGGATTTCCTCCAGGCCCTGTGTTTAAAGCTGTGACAGACCAGTATTTCCTCCAGACCTTGTGTTTAAATTTGTGACAGTTCAGTATTTCCTCCAGGCCTTGTGTTTAAATTTGTGACAGTTCAGTATTTCCTCCAGGCCTTGTGTTTAAAGCTGTGACAGACCAGTATTTCCTCCAGACCTTGTGTTTAAATTTGTGACAGTTCAGTATTTCCTCCAGGCCTTGTGTTTAAATTTGTGACAGTTCAGTATTTCCTCCAGGCCTTGTGTTTAAATTTGTGACAGTTCAGTATTTCCTCCAGACCCTGTGTTTAAATTTGTGACAGTTCAGTATTTCCTCCAGGCCTTGTGTTTAAATTTGTGACAGTTCAGTATTTCCTCCAGGCCCTGTGCTTAAATTTGTGACAGTTCAGTATTTCCTCCAGTCCCTGTGTTTAAATTTGTGACAGTTCAGTATTTCCTCCAGGCCCTGTGTTTAAATTTGTGACAGTTCAGTATTTCCTCCAGGCCTAGTGTTTAAATTTGTGACAGTTCAGTATTTCCTCCAGGCCTAGTGTTTAAATTTGTGACAGTTCAGTATTTCCTCCAGCCCCTGTGTTTAAATTTGTGACAGTTCAGTATTTTCTCCAGGCCTTGTGTTTAAATTTGTGACAGTTCAGTATTTCCTCCAGCCCCTGTGTTTAAATTTGTGACAGTTCAGTATTTCCCTCCAGGCCTTGTGTTTAAATTTGTGACAGTTCAGTATTTCCTCCAGGACCTGTGTTTAAAGTTGTGACAGTTCAGTATTTCCCTCCAGGCCTTGTGTTTAAATTTGTGACTGTTCAGTATTTCCTCCAGGCCTAGTGT
The DNA here is from genome assembly GCF_036365525.1 of Heterodontus francisci. NCBI lineage: Eukaryota > Metazoa > Chordata > Chondrichthyes > Heterodontiformes > Heterodontidae > Heterodontus > Heterodontus francisci. The sequence continues at coordinate 811,467 of NW_027141326.1, forward strand.
TTAAATTTGTGACAGTTCAGTATTTCCTCCAGGCCTTGTATTTAAATTGTGACAGTTCAGTCTTTCCTCCAGCCCCTGTGTTTAAATTTGTGACAGTTCAGTATTTTCTCCAGGCCTTGTGTTTAAATTTGTGACAGTTCAGTATTTCCTCCAGACCCTGTGTTTAAATTTGTAACAGTTCAGTATTTCCTCCAGACCCTGTGTTTAAATTTGTAACAGTTCAGTATTTACTGCAGGCCCTGTGTTTAAATTTGTGACAGTTCAGTATTCCCTCCAGGCCCTGTGTTTAAATTTGTGACAGTTCAGTATTTCCTCCAGGCCTTTTGTTTAAATTTGTGACAGTTCAGTATTTCCTCCAGGCCTTGTGTTTAAATTTGTGACAGTTCAGTATTTCCTCCAGGCCTTGTGTTTAAATTTGTGACAGTTCAGTATTTCCTCCAGGCCCTGTGTTTAAATTTGTGACAGTTCAGTATTTCCTCCAGGCCCTGTGTTTAAATTTGTGACAGTTCAGTATTTCCTCCAGGCCTTGTGTTTAAATTTGTGACAGTTCAGTATTCCCTCCAGGCCTTGTGTTTAAATTTGTGAGAGTTCAGTATTTCCTCCAGGCCCTGTGTTTAAATTTGTGACAGTTCAGTAGTTCCTCCAGGCCCTGTGTTTAAATTTGTGGCAGTTCAGTAGTTCCTCCAGGCTCTGTGTTTAAATTTGTGACAGTTCAGTATTCCCTCCAGGCCTTGTGTTTAAATTTGTGACCGTTCAGTAGTTCCTCCAGGCCCTGTGTTTAAATTTGTGACAGTTCAGTATTCCCTCCAGGCCTTGTGTTTAAATTTGTGACAATTCAGTATTTCCTCCAGGCCTTGTGTTTAAATTTGTGACAGTTCAGTATTTACTCCAGGCCTTGTGTTTAAATTTGTGACAGTTCAGTATTTACTCCAGGCCTTGTGTTTAAATTTGTGACAGTTCAGTAGTTCCTCCAGGCCTTGTGTTTAAATTTGTGAGAGTTCAGTATTTCCTCCAGGCCTTGTGTTTAAATTTCTGACAGTTCAGTATTTCCTCCAGGCCTTGTGTTTAAATTTGTGAGAGTTCAGTATTTCCTCCAGACCTTGTGTTTAAATTTGTGACAGTTCAGTATTTCCTCCAGGCTCTGTGTTTAAATTTGTGACAGTTCAGTATTTCCTCCAGGCCTTGTGTTTAAATTTGTGACTGTTCAGTATTTCCTCCAGGCCTTGTGTTTAAATTTGTGACAGTTCAGTATTTCCTCCAGGCCCTGTGTTTAAATTTGTGACAGTTCAGTATTCCCTCCAGGCCCTGTGTTTAAATTTGTGACAGTTCAGTATTTCCTCCAGACCCTGTGTTTAAATTTGTGACAGTTCAGTATTTCCCTCCAGGCCTTGTGTTTAAATTTGTGACAGTTCAGTATTTCCCTCCAGGCCTTGTGTTTAAATTTGTAACAGTTCAGTATTTCCTCCAGGCCTTGTGTTTAGATTTGTGACAGTTCAGTATTTCCTCCAGGCCCTGTGTTTAAATTTGTAACAGTTCAGTATTTCTTCCAGGCCTTGTGTTTAAATTTGTGACAGTTCAGTATTTACTCCAGGCCTTGTGTTTAAATTTGTGAGAGTTCAGTATTTCCCTCCGGCCCTTGTGTTTAAAGTTGTGACAGTTCAGTATTTCCTCCAGGCCTTGTGTTTAAATTTGTGACAGTTCAGTATTTCCTCCAGACCTTGTGATTAAATTTGTAACAGTTCAGTATTTCCTCCAGGCCTTGTGTTTAAATTTGTGACAGTACAGTATTTCCTCCAGGCCCTGTGTTTAAATTTGTGACAGTTCAGTATTTCCTCCAGGCCTTGTGTTTAAATTTGTGACAGTTCAGTATTTCCTCCAGGCCTTGTGTTTAAATTTGTGACAGTACAGTATTTCCTCCAGGCCCTGTGTTTAAATTTCTAACAGTTCAGTATTTCCTCCAGGCCCTGTGTTTAAATTTGTGACAGTTCAGTATTTCCTCCAGGCCTTGTGTTTAAATTTGTGACAGTTCAGTATTCCCTCCAGGCCTTGTGTTTAAATTTGTGAGAGTTCAGTATTTCCTCCAGGCCCTGTGTTTAAATTTGTGACAGTTCAGTATTTCCTCCAGGCCTTGTGTTTAAATTTGTGACCATTCAGTATTTCCTCCAGGCCCTGTGTTTAAATTAGTGACAGTTCAGTATTCCCTCCTGGCCTTGTGTTTAAATTTGTGACAGTTCAGTATTTCCTCCTGGCCTTGTGTTTAAATGTATGACAGTTCAGTATATCCTCCAGGCCTTGTGTTTAAATTTGTGACCGTTCAGTAGTTCCTCCAGGCCTTGTGTTTAAATTTGTGACAGTTCAGTATTTCCTCCTGGCCTTGTATTTAAATGTATGACAGTTCAGTATTTCCTCCAGGCCTTGTGTTTAAATTTGTGACAGTTCAGTATTTCCTCCAGGCCCTGTGTTTAAATTTGTGACAGTTCAGTATTTCCTCCAGGCCTTGTGTTTAAATTTGTGACAGTTCAGTATTTCCTCCAGGCCTTGTGTTTAAATTTGTGACAGTTCAGTATTTCCTCCAGGCCTTGTGTTTAAATTTGTGACAGTTCAGTATTTCCTCCAGACCCTGTGTTTAAATTTGTGACAGTTCAGTATTTCCTCCAGGCCTTGTGTTTAAATTTGTGACAGTTCAGTATTCCCTCCAGGCCTTGTGTTTAAATTTGTGACAGTTCAGTATTTCCTCCAGGCCTTGTGTTTAAATTTGTGACAGTTCAGTATTCCCTCCAGGCCTTGTGTTTAAATTTGTGAGAGTTCAGTATTCCCTCCAGGCCTTGTGTTTAAATTTGTGACAGTTCAGTATTTCCTCCAGGCCTTGTGTTTAAATTTGTGACAGTTCAGTATTTCCTCCAGGCCTTGTGTTTAAATTTGTGACAGTTCAGTATTTCCTCCAGGCCTTGTGTTTAAATTTGTGACAGTTCAGTATTTCCTCCAGGCCCTGTGTTTAAATTTGTGACAGTTCAGTATTTCCTCCAGGCCCTGTGTTTAAATTTGTGACAGTTCAGTATTTCCTCCAGGCCCTGTGTTTAAATTTGTGACAGTTCAGTATTTCCTCCAGGCCTTGTGTTTAAATTTGTGACAGTTCAGTATTTCCTCCAGGCCTTGTGTTTAAATTTGTGAGAGTTCAGTATTTCCTCCAGGCCTTGTGTTTAAATTTGTGACAGTTCAGTATTTCCTCCAGGCCCTGTGTTTAAATTTGTGACAGTTCAGTATTTCCTCCAGACCCTGTGTTTAAATTTGTGACAGTTCAGTATTCCCTCCAGGCCCTGTGTTTAAATTTGTGACAGTTCAGTATTTCCTCCAGGCCTTGTGTTTAAATTTGTTACAGTTCAGTATTTCCTCCAGGCCTTGTGTTTAAATTTGTGACAGTTCAGTATTTCCTCCAGGCTCTGTGTTTAAATTTGTGACAGTTCAGTATTTCCTCCAGGCCTTGTGTTTAAATTTGTGACAGTTCAGTATTTCCTCCAGGCCCTGTGTTTAAATTTGTAACAGTTCAGTATTTCCTCCAGGCCTTATGTTTAAATTTGTGAGAGTTCAGTATTTCCTCCAGGCCTTGTGTTTCAATTTGTGACAGTTCAGTATTTCCTCCAGGCCCTGTGTTTAAATTTGTGACAGTTCAGTATTTCTTCCAGGCCCTGTGTTTAAATTTGTGACAGTTCAGTATTTCCTCCAGGCCCTGTGTTTAAATATGTGACAGTACAGTATTTCCTCCAGGCTTTGTGTTTAAATTTGTGACAGTTCAGTATTTCCTCCAGGCCTTGTGATAAATTTGTGACAGTTCAGTATTTCCTCCAGGCCCTGTGTTTAAATTTGTGAGAGTTCAGTATTTCCTCCAGGCCTTGTGTTTAAATTTGTGACCGTTCAGTAGTTCCTCCAGGCCTTGTGTTTAAATTTGTGACCGTTCAGTATTTCCTCCAGGCCTTGTGTTTAAATTTGTGACAGTTCAGGATTTCCTCCAGGCCTTGTGTTTAAATTTGTGACCGTTCAGTATTTCCTCCAGGCCTTGTGTTTAAATTTGTGACAGTTCAGTATTTCCTCCAGGCCTTGTGTTTAAATTTGTAACAGTTCAGTATTTCCTCCAGGCCTTGTGTTTAAATTTGCGACAGTTCAGTATTTCCTCCAGGCTCTGTGTTTAAATTTGTGACAGTTCAGTATTTCCTCCAGGCCTTGTGTTTAAATTTGTGACTGTTCAGTATTTCCTCCAGGCCTTGTGTTTAAATTTGTGACAGTTCAGGATTTCCTCCAGGCCTTGTGTTTAAATTTGTGTCCGTTCAGTATTTCCTCCAGGCCCTGTGTTTAAATTTGTGACAGTTCAGTATTTCCTCCAGACCTTGTGTTTAAATTTGTAACAGTTCAGTATTTCCTCCAGGCCTTGTGTTTAGATTTGTGACAGTTCAGTATTGACTCCAGGCCCTGTGTTTAAATTTGTGACAGTTCAATATTTCCTCCAGGCCCTGTGTTTAAATTTGTGACAGTTCAGTATTTCCTCCAGGCCTTGTGTTTAAATTTGTGACAGTTCAGTATTTCCTCCAGGCCTTGTGTTTAAATTTGTGACAGTTCAGTATTCCCTCCAGGCCTTGTGTTTAATTTGTGAGAGTTCAGTATTTCCTCCAGGCCCTGTGTTTAAATTTGTGACAGTTCTGTATTTCCTCCAGGCCTTGTGTTTAAATTTGTGACCATTCAGTAGTTCCTCCAGGCCCTGTGTTTAAATTTGTGACCGTTCAGTATTTCCTCCAGGCCCTGTGTTTAAATTTGTGACAGTTCTGTATTTCCTCCAGGCCTTGTGTTTAAATTTGTGACCATTCAGTAGTTCCTCCAGGCCCTGTGTTTAAATTTGTGACCGTTCAGTATTTCCTCCAGTGCCTGTGTTTAAATTTGTGACAGTTCAGTATTCCCTCCAGGCCTTGTGTTTAAATTTGTGACCATTCAGTAGTTCCTCCAGGCCCTGTGTTTAAATTTTGACAGTTCAGTATTCCCTCCAGGCCTTGTGTTTAAATTTGTGACAGTTCAGTAGTTCCTCCAGGCCTTGTGTTTAAATTTGTGACAGTTCAGTATTTCCTCCTGGCCTTGTGTTTAAATTTCTGACAGTTCAGTATTTCCTCCAGGCATTGTGTTTAAATTTGTGACCGTTCAGGATTTCCTCCAGGCCTTGTGTTTAAATTTGTGACAGTTCAGTATTTCCTCCAGGCCCTGTGTTTAAATTTGTAACAGTTCAGTATTTCCTCCAGGCCTTGTGTTTAAATTTGTGACAGTTCAGTAGTTCCTCCAGGCCTTGTGTTTAAATGTATGACAGTTCAGTATTTCCTCCAGGCCTTGTGTTTAAATTTGTGACAGTTCAGTATTTCCTCCAGGCCCTGTGTTTAAATTTGTGACAGTTCAGTATTTCCTCCAGGCCCTGTGTTTAAATTTGTAACAGTTCAGTATTTCCTCCAGGCCTTGTGTTTAAATTTGTGACAGTTCAGTAGTTCCTCCAGGCCTTGTGTTTAAATGTATGACAGTTCAGTATTTCCTCCAGGCCTTGTGTTTAAATTTGTGACAGTTCAGTAGTTCCTCCAGGCCTTGTGTTTAAATGTTTGACAGTTCAGTATTTCCTCCAGGCCTTGTGTTTAAATTTGTGACAGTACAGTATTTCCTCCAGGCCTTGTGTTTAAATTTGTGACAGTTCAGTATTTCCTTCAGGCCCTGTGTTTAAATTTGTAACAGTTCAGTATTTCCTCCAGGCCTTGTGTTTAAATTTGTGACAGTTCAGTATTTCCTCCAGGCCTTGTGTTTAAATTTGTGACAGTTCAGTATTTCCTCCAGGCCTTGTGTTTAAATTTGTGACAGTTCAGTATTTCCCTCCAGGCCTTGTGTTTAAATTTGTGACAGTTCAGTATTTCCTCCAGGCCTTGTGTTTAAATTTGTGACAGTTCAGTATTTCCTCCAGGCCTTGTGTTTAAATTTGTGACAGTTCAGTATTTCCTCCAGGCCTTGTGTTTAAATTTGTGACAGTTCAGTATTCCCTCCAGGCCTTGTGTTTAAATTTGTGACAGTTCAGTATTTCCTCCAGGCCCTGTGTTTAAAGTTGTGACAGTTCAGTATTCCTTCCAGGCCTTGTGTTTAAATTTGTGACAGTTCAGTATTTCCTCCAGGCCCTGTGTTTAAATTTGTGACAGTTCAGTATTTCCTCCAGGCCTTGTGTTTAAATTTGTGACAGTTCAGTATTTCCTCCAGGCCTTGTGTTTAAAGTTGTGACAGTTCAGTATTCCCTCCAGGCCTTGTGTTTAAATTTGTGACAGTTCAGTATTTCCTCCAGACCCTGTGTTTAAATTTGTGACAGTTCAGTATTTCCTCCAGGCCCTGTGTTTAAATTTGTGACAGTTCAGTATTTCCTCCAGGCCTTGTGTTTAAATTTGTGACCGTTCAGTAGTTCCTCCAGGCACTGTGTTTAAATTTGTGACAGTTCAGTATTTCCTCCAGGCCTTGTGTTTAAATTTGTGAGAGTTCAGTCTTTCCTCCAGGCCTTGTGTTTAAATTTGTGACAGTTCAGTATTTCCTCCAGGCCTTGTGTTTAAATTTCTGACAGCTCAGTATTCCCTCCAGGCCTTGTGTTTAAATTTGTGAGAGTTCAGTATTTCCTCCAGGCCTTGTGTTTAAATTTGTGACAGTTCAGTATTTCCTGCAGGCCTTGTGTTTAAATTTGTGACAGTTCAGTAGTTCCTCCAGGCCCTGTGTTTAAATTTGTGACAGTTCAGTAGTTCCTCCAGGCCCTGTGTTTAAATTTGTGACAGTTCAGTATTCCCTCCAGGCCTTGTGTTTAAATTTGTGACCGTTCAGTAGTTCCTCCAGGCCTTGTGTTTAAATTTGTGACCATTCAGTATTTCCTCCAGGCCTTGTGTTTAAATTTGTGACAGTTCAGGATTTCCTCCAGGCCTTGTGTTTAAATTTGTAACAGTTCAGTATTTCCTCCAGACCTTGTGTTTAAATTTGTGACAGTTCAGTATTTCCTCCAGGCCCTGTGTTTAAATTTGTAACAGTTCAGTATTTCTTCCAGGCCCTGTGTTTAAATTTGTGACAGTTCAGTATTTCCTCCAGACCTTGTGTTTAAATTTGTAACAGTTCAGTATTTCCTCCAGGCCTTGTGTTTAAATTTGTGCCAGTACAGTATTTCCTCCAGGCCTTGTGTTTAAATTTGTGACAGTTCAGTATTTCCTCCAGGCCTTGTGTTTAAATTTGTGACAGTTCAGTATTTCCTCCAGGCCTTGTGTTTAAATTTGTGACAGTTCAGTATTTCCTCCAGGCCCTGTGTTTAAATTTGTGACAGTTCAGTATTTCCTCCAGACCTTGTGTTTAAATTTGTGACAGTTCAGTATTTCCTCCAGGCCTTGTGTTTAAATTTGTGACAGTTCAGTATTTCCTCCAGGCCTTGTGTTTAAATTTGTGACCGTTCAGTATTTCCTCCAGGCCTTGTGTTTAAATTTGTGACAGTTCAGTATTTCCTCCAGACCTTGTGTTTAAATTTGTGACAGTTCAGTATTTCCTCCAGGCCCTGTGTTTAAATTTGTAACAGTTCAGTATTTCTTCCAGGCCCTGTGTTTAAATTTGTGACAGTTCAGTATTTCCTCCAGACCTTGTGTTTAAATTTGTAACAGTTCAGTATTTCCTCCAGGCCTTGTGTTTAAATTTGTGCCAGTACAGTATTTCCTCCAGGCCCTGTGTTTAAATTTGTGACAGTTCATTATTTCCTCCAGGCCTTGTGTTTAAATTTGTGACAGTTCAGTATTTCCTCCAGGCCCAGTGTTTAAATTTGTGACAGTTCAGTATTTCCTCCAGGCCCTGTGATTAAATTTGTGACAGTTCAGTATTTCCTCCAGGCCTTGTGTTTAAATTTGTGACAGTTCAGTATTCCCTCCAGGCCTTGTGTTTAAATTTGTGACAGTACAGTATTTCCTCCAGGCCCTGTGTTTAAATTTGTAACAGTTCAGTATTTCCTCCAGGCCCTGTGATTAAATTTGTGACAGTTCAGTATTTCCTCCAGGCCTTGTGTTTAAATTTGTGACAGTTCAGTATTCCCTCCAGGCCTTGTGTTTAAATTTGTGAGAGTTCAGTATTTCCTCCAGGCCCTGTGTTTAAATTTGTGACAGTTCAGTATTTCCTCCAGGCCTTGTGTTTAAATTTGTGACAGTTCAGTATTCCCTCCAGGCCTTGTGTTTAAATTTGTGACAGTTCAGTATTCCCTCCAGACCCTGTGTTTAAATTTGTGACAGTTCAGTATTTCCTCCAGACCCTGTGTTTAAATTTGTGACAGTTCAGTATTCCCTCCAGGCCTTGTGTTTAAATTTGTGACAGTTCAGTATTTCCTCCAGGCCTTGTGTTTAAATTTGTGACAGTACAGTATTTCCTCCAGGCCCTGTGTTTAAATTTGTAACAGTTCAGTATTTCCTCCGGGCCTTGTGTTTAAATTTGTGACAGTTCAGTATTTCCTCCAGGCCTTGTGTTTAAATTTGTGACAGTTCAGTATTTCCTCCAGGCCCTGTGATTAAATTTGTGACAGTTCAGTATTTCCTCCAGGCCTTGTGTTTAAATTTGTGACAGTTCAGTATTCCCTCCAGGCCTTGTGTTTAAATTTGTGAGAGTTCAGTATTTCCTCCAGGCCTTGTGTTTAAATTTGTGACAGTTCAGTATTTCCTCCAGGCCTTGTGTTTAAATTTGTGACAGTTCAGTATTTCCCTCCAGGCCCTGTGTTTAAATTTGTGACAGTTCAGTATTTCCTCCAGGCCCTGTGTTTAAATTTGTGACAGTTCAGTATTTCCCTCCAGGCCCTGTGTTTAAATTTGTGACAGTTCAGTATTTCCTCCAGGCCCTGTGTTTAAATTTGTGACAGTTCAGTATTTCCTCCAGGCCCTGTGTTTAAATTTGTGACAGTTCAGTATTCCCTCCAGGCCTTGTGTTTAAATTTGTGACAGTTCAGTATTCCCTCCAGGCCTTGTGTTTAAATTTGTGAGAGTTCAGTATTTCCTCCAGGCTCTGTGTTTAAATTTGTGACAGTTCAGTATTCCCTCCAGGCCTTGTGTTTAAATTTGTGACAGTTCAGTATTTCCTCCAGGCCTTGTGTTTAAATTTGTGACCATTCAGTAGTTCCTCCAGGCCCTGTGTTTAAATTTGTGACAGTTCAGTAGTTCCTCCAGGCCCTGTGTTTAAATTTGTGACAGTTCAGTATTCCCTCCAGGCCCTGTGTTTAAATTTGTGACCGTTCAGTAGTTCCTCCAGGCCCTGTGTTTAAATTTGTGACAGTTCAGTATTCCCTCCAGGCCTTGTGTTTAAATTTGTGACCATTCAGTAGTTCCTCCAGGCCCTGTGTTTAAATTTGTGACAGTTCAGTATTCCCTCCAGGCCTTGTGTTTAAATTTGTGACAGTTCAGTAGTTCCTCCAGGCCTGGTGTTTAAATTTGTGACAGTTCAGTATTTCCTCCTGGCCTTGTGTTTAAATTTCTGACAGTTCAGTATTTCCTCCAGGCCTTGTGTTTAAATTTGTGACCGTTCAGGATTTCCTCCAGGCCTTGTGTTTAAATTTCTGACAGTTCAGTATTTCCTCCAGGCCTTGTGTTTAAATTTGTGAGAGTTCAGTATTTCCTCCAGGCCTTGTGTTTAAATTTGTGACAGTTCAGTATTTCCTCCAGGCTCTGTGTTTAAATTTGTGACAGTTCAGTGTTTCCTCCAGGCCTTGTGTTTAAATTTGTGACAGTTCAGGATTTCCTCCAGGCCCTGTGTTTAAAGCTGTGACAGACCACTATTTCCTCCAGGCCTTGTGTTTAAATTTGTAACAGTTCAGTATTTCCTCCAGGCCCTGTGTTTAAATTTGTAACAGTTCGGTATTTCCTCCAGGCCTTGTGTTTAAATTTGTGACAGTTCAGTAGTTCCTCCAGGCCTTGTGTTTAAATGTATGACAGTTCAGTATTTCCTCCAGGCCTTGTGTTTAAATTTGTGACAGTTCAGTATTTCCTCCAGGCCTTGTGTTTAAATTTGTGAGAGTTCAGTATTTCCTCCAGGCCTTGTGTTTAAATTTCTGACAGTTCAGTATTTCCTCCAGACCTTGTGTTTAAATTTGTGACAGTTCAGTATTTCCTCCAGGCCTTGTGTTTAAATTTGTGAGAGTTCAGTATTTCCTCCAGGCCTTGTGTTTAAATTTGTGAGAGTTCAGTATTTCCTCCAGGCCTTGTGTTTAAATTTGTGACTGTTCAGTATTTCCTCCAGGCACTGCGTTTAAATTTGTGAGAGTTCAGTATTTCCTCCAGGCCTTGTGTTTAAATTTCTGACAGCTCAGTATTCCCTCCAGGCCTTGTGTTTAAATTTGTGAGAGTTCAGTATTTCCTCCAGGCCTTGTGTTTAAATTTGTGACAGTTCAGTATTTCCTGCAGGCCTTGTGTTTAAATTTGTGACAGTTCAGTATTTCCTCCAGGCCCTGTGTTTAAATTTGTGAGAGTTCAGTATTTCCTCCAGGCCTTGTGTTTAAATTTCTGACAGCTCAGTATTCCCTCCAGGCCTTGTGTTTAAATTTGTGAGAGTTCAGTATTTCCTCCAGGCCCTGTGTTTAAATTTGTGACAGTTCAGTAGTTCCTCCAGGCCCTGTGTTTAAATTTGTGACAGTTCAGTATTTCCTCCAGGCCCTGTGTTTAAATTTGTGACAGTTCAGTATTTCCTCCAGGCCTTGTGTTTAAATTTGTGACAGTTCAGTATTTCCCCCAGACCCTGTGTTTAAATTTGTGACAGTTCAGTATTTCCTCCAGACCATGTGTTTAAATTTGTGACAGTTCAGTATTCCCTCCAGGCCTTGTGTTTAAATTTGTGACCGTTCACTAGTTCCTCCAGGCCCTGTGTTTAAATTTGTGACAGTTCAGTATTCCCTCCAGGCCTTGTGTTTAAATTTGTGACCGTTCAGTAGTTCCTCCAGGCCTTGTGTTTAAATTTGTGACCATTCAGTATTTCCTCCAGGCCTTGTGTTTAAATTTGTGACAGTTCAGGATTTCCTCCAGGCCTTGTGTTTAAATTTGTGACAGTTCAGTATTTCCTCCAGGCCTTGTGTTTAAATTTGTGAGAGTTCAGTATTTCCTCCAGGCCCTGTGTTTAAATTTGTGACAGTTCAGTATTTCCTCCAGGCCTTGTGTTTAAATTTGTGACAGTTCGGTATTCCCTCCAGGCCTTGTGTTTAAATTTGTGACAGTTCAGTATTTCCTCCAGGCCTTGTGTTTAAATTTGTGACAGTTCAGTATTCCCTCCAGGCCTTGTGTTTAAATTTGTGAGAGTTCAGTATTTCCTCCAGGCCCTGTGTTTAAATTTGTGACAGTTCAGTATTTCCTCCAGGCTCTGTGTTTAAATTTGTGACAGTTCAGTATTTCCTCCAGGCCCTGTGTTTAAATTTGTGACAGTTCAGTATTCCCTCCAGGCCTTGTGTTTAAATTTGTGACAGTTCAGTATTTCCTCCAGGCCTTGTGTTTAAATTTGTGACCATTCAGTAGTTCCTCCAGGCCCTGTGTTTAAATTTGTGACAGTTCAGTATTCCCTCCAGGCCCTGTGTTTAAATTTGTGACAGTTCAGTAGTACCTCCAGGCCCTGTGTTTAAATTTGTGACCGTTCAGTAGTTCCTCCAGGCCTTGTGTTTAAATTTGTGACAGTTCAGTATTCCCTCCAGGCCCTGTGTTTAAATTTGTGACAGTTCAGTAGTACCTCCAGGCCCTGTGTTTAAATTTGTGACCGTTCAGTAGTTCCTCCAGGCCTTGTGTTTAAATTTGTGACAGTTCAGTATTTCCTCCAGGCCTTGTGTTTAAATTTGTGACCATTCAGTAGTTCCTCCAGGCCCTGTGTTTAAATTTGTGACAGTTCAGTATTTCCTCCAGGCCCTGTGTTTAAATTTGTGACCATTCAGTATTCCCTCCAGGCCTTGTGTTTAAATTTGTGAGAGTTCAGTATTTCCTCCAGGCCCTGTGTTTAAATTTGTGACAGTTCAGTATTCCCTCCAGGCCTTGTGTTTAAATTTGTGACAGTTCAGTATTTCCTCCAGGCCCTGTGTTTAAATTTGTGACCGTTCAGTAGTTCCTCCAGGCCCTGTGTTTAAATTTGTGACAGTTCAGTATTCCCTCCAGGCCCTGTGTTTAAATTTGTGACCGTTCAGTAGTTCCTCCAGGCCTTGTGTTTAAATTTGTGACAGTTCAGTATTTCCTCCAGGCCCTGTGTTTAAATTTGTGACAGTTCAGTAGTTCCTCCAGGCCCTGTGTTTAAATTTGTGACAGTTCAGTATTCCCTCCAGGCCCTGTGTTTAAATTTGTGACAGTTCAGTAGTACCTCCAGGCCCTGTGTTTAAAGTTGTGACAGTTCAGTATTTCCTCCAGGCCTTGTGTTTAAATTTGTGACAGTTCAGTATTCCCTCCAGGCCCTGTGTTTAAAGTTGTGACAGTTCAGTATTTCCTCCAGGCCCTGTGTTTAAATTTGTGACAGTTCAGTATTCCCTCCAGGCCCTGTGTTTAAAGTTGTGACAGTTCAGTATTCCCTCCAGGCCCTGTGTTTAAAGTTGTGACAGTTCAGTATTCCCTCCAGGCCCTGTGTTTAAAGTTGTGACAGTTCAGTATTTCCTCCTGGCCTTGTGTTTAAATTTGTGAGAGTTCAGTATTTCCTCCAGGCCCTGTGTTTAAATTTGTGACAGTTCAGTAGTTCCTCCAGGCCCTGTGTTTAAATTTGTGACAGTTCAGTATTCCCTCCAGGCCCTGTGTTTAAATTTGTGACAGTTCAGTAGTACCTCCAGGCCCTGTGTTTAAAGTTGTGACAGTTCAGTATTTCCTCCAGGCCTTGTGTTTAAATTTGTGACAGTTCAGTATTCCCTCCAGGCCCTGTGTTTAAAGTTGTGACAGTTCAGTATTTCCTCCAGGCCCTGTGTTTAAATTTGTGACAGTTCAGTATTTCCTCCAGGCCCTGTGTTTAAATTTGTGACAGTTCAATATTTCCTCCAGGCCCTGTGTTTAAATTTGTAACAGTTCAGTATTTCCTCCAGGCCTTGTGTTTAAATTTGTGACAGTTCAGTAGTTCCTCCAGGCCTTGTGTTTAAATGTATGACAGTTCAGTATTTCCTCCAGGCCTTGTGTTTAAATTTGTGACAGTTCAGTATTTCCTCCAGGCCTTGTGTTTAAATTTGTGACAGTTCAGTATTTCCTCCAGGCCTTGTGTTTAAATTTGTGACAGTTCAGTATTCCCTCCAGGCCTTGTGTTTAAATTTGTGACAGTTCAGTATTCCTTCCAGGCCTTGTGTTTAAATTTGTGACAGTTCAGTATTTCCTCCAGGCCTTGTGTTTAAATTTGTGACAGTTCAGTATTTCCTCCAGGACCTGTGTTTAAATTTGTGACAGTTCAGTATTTCCTCCAGGCCTTGTGTTTAAATTTGTGACAGTTCAGTATTTCCTCCAGGCCCTGTGTTTAAATTTGTGACAGTTCAGTATTTCCTCCAGGCCTTGTGTTTAAAGTTGTGACAGTTCAGTATTCCCTCCAGGCCTTGTGTTTAAATTTGTGACAGTTCAGTATTTCCTCCAGACCCTGTGTTTAAATTTGTGACAGTTCAGTATTTCCTCCAGGCCTTGTGTTTAAATTTGTGACCGTTCAGTAGTTCCTCCAGGCACTGTGTTTAAATTTGTGACAGTTCAGTATTTCCTCCAGGCCTTGTGTTTAAATTTGTGACAGTTCAGTATTTCCTCCAGGCCCTGTGTTTAAATTTGTGACAGTTCAGTATTTCCTCCAGGCCTTGTGTTTAAAGTTGTGACAGTTCAGTATTCCCTCCAGGCCTTGTGTTTAAATTTGTGACAGTTCAGTATTTCCTCCAGACCCTGTGTTTAAATTTGTGACAGTTCAGTATTTCCTCCAGGCCTTGTGTTTAAATTTGTGACCGTTCAGTAGTTCCTCCAGGCACTGTGTTTAAATTTGTGACAGTTCAGTATTTCCTCCAGGCCTTGTGTTTAAATTTGTGAGAGTTCAGTATTTCCTCCAGGCCTTGTGTTTATATTTCTGACAGTTCAGTATTTCCTCCAGGCACTGTGTTTAAATTTGTGAGAGTTCAGTATTTCCTCCAGGCCTTGTGTTTAAATTTGTGACAGTTCAGTATTTCCTCCAGGCCTTGTGTTTAAATTTGTGAGAGTTCAGTATTTCCTCCAGGCCTTGTGTTTAAATTTGTGACAGTTCAGTATTTCCTCCAGGCCTTGTGTTTAAATTTCTGACAGCTCAGTATTCCCTCCAGGCCTTGTGTTTAAATTTGTGAGAGTTCAGTATTTCCTCCAGGCCTTGTGTTTAAATTTGTGACAGTTCAGTATTTCCTCCAGGCCTTGTGTTTAAATTTGTGACAGTTCAGTATTTCCCTCCAGGCCCTGTGTTTAAATTTGTGACAGTTCAGTATTTCCCTCCAGGCCTTGTGTTTAAATTTGTGACAGTACAGTATTTCCTCCAGGCCTTGTGTTTAAATTTGTGACAGTTCAGTATTTCCTCCAGGCCCTGTGCTTAAATTTGTGACAGTTCAGTATTTCCTCCAGGCCTTGTGTTTAATTTTGTGACAGTTCAGTATTTCCTCCAGGCCTTGTGTTTAAATTTGTGACAGTTCAGTATTTCCCTCCAGGCCCTGTGTTTAAATTTGTGACAGTTCAGTATTTCCCTCCAGGCCTTGTGTTTAAATTTGTGACAGTTCAGTATTTCCTCCAGGCCTTGTGTTTAAATTTGTGACAGTTCAGTATTTCCTCCAGGCCTTGTGTTTAAATTTGTGACAGTTCAGTATTTCCTCCAGGCCTTGTGTTTAAATTTGTGACAGTACAGTATTTCCTCCAGGCCTTGTGTTTAAATTTGTGACAGTACAGTATTTCCTCCAGGCCTTGTGTTTAAATTTTTGACAGTACAGTATTTCCTCCAGGCCTTGTGTTTAAATTTGTGACAGTTCAGTATTTCCTCCAGACCCTGCGTTTAAAGTTGTGACAGTTCAGTATTTCCTCCGGGCCCTGTGCTTAAATTTGTGACAGTTCAGTATTTCATCCAGGCCCTGTGTTTAAATTTGTGACAGTACAGTATTTCCTCTAGGCCTTGTGTTTAAATTTGTGACAGTTCAGTATTCCCTCCAGGCCTTGTGTTTAAATTTGTGACAGTTCAGTATTTCCTCCAGGCCCTGTGTTTAAATTTGTGACAGTTCAGTATTTCCTCCAGGCCTTGTGTTTAAATTTGTGACAGTTCAGTATTTCCCTCCAGGCCCTGTGTTTAAATTTGTGACAGTTCAGTATTTCCTCCAGGCCCTGTGTTTAAAGTTGTGACAGTTCAGTATTTCCTCCAGGCCCTGTGTTTAAATTTGTGACAGTTCAGTATTTCCTCCAGGCCTTGTGTTTAAATTTGTGACAGTTCAGTATTTCCCTCCAGGCCTTGTGTTTAAATTTGTGACAGTTCAGTATTTCCTCCAGGCCTTGTGTTTAAATTTGTGACAGTTCAGTATTTCCTCCAGACCCTGTGTTTAAAGTTGTGACAGTTCAGTATTTCCTCCAGGCCCTGTGTTTAAATTTGTGACAGTTCAGTATTTCCTCCAGGCCTTGTGTTTAAATTTGTGACAGTTCAGTATTTCCCTCCAGGCCTTGTGTTTAAATTTGTGACAGTTCAGTATTTCCTCCAGGCCTTGTGTTTAAATTTGTGACAGTTCAGTATTCCCTCCAGGCCTTGTGTTTAAATTTGTGACAGTTCAGTATTCCCTCCAGGCCTTGTGTTTAAATTTGTGACAGTTCAGTATTCCCTCCAGGCCTTGTGTTTAAATTTGTGACAGTTCAGTATTCCCTCCAGGCCTTGTGTTTAAATTTGTGACAGTTCAGTATTTCCTCCAGGCCTTGTGTTTAAATTTGTGACAGTTCAGTATTTCCTCCAGGCCTTGTGTTTAAATTTGTGACAGTTCAGTATTTCCCTCCAGGCCTTGTGTTTAAATTTGTGACAGTTCAGTATTTCCCCCAGGCATTGTGTTTAAATTTGTGACAGTTCAGTATTCCCTCCAGGCCTTGTGTTTAAATTTGTGACAGTTCAGTATTTCCTCCAGGCCCTGTGTTTAAATTTGTGACAGTTCAGTATTTCCTCCAGGCCTTGTGTTTAAATTTGTGACAGTTCAGTATTTCCCTCCAGGCCTTGTGTTTAAATTTGTGACAGTTCAGTATTTCCTCCAGGCCTTGTGTTTAAATTTGTGACAGTTCAGTATTCCCTCCAGGCCTTGTGTTTAAATTTGTGACAGTTCAGTATTCCCTCCAGGCCTTGTGATTAAATTTGTGACAGTTCAGTATTTCCTCCAGGCCTTGTATTTAAATTTGTGACCGTTCAGTAGTTCCTCCAGGCCCCGTATTTAAATTTGTGACAGTTCAGTATTTCCTCCAGGCCCTGTGTTTAAATTTGTGACAGTTCAGTATTTCCCCCAGGCCTTGTGTTTAAATTTGTGACAGTTCAGTATTTCCTCCAGGCCTTGTGTTTAAATTTGTGACAGTTCAGTATTTCCTCCAGGCCTTGTGTTTAAATTTGTGACAGTTCAGTATTTCCTCCAGGCCTAGTGTTTAAATTTGTGACAGTTCAGTATTTCCTCCAGGCCTTGTGTTTAAATTTGTGACAGTTCAGTATTCCCTCCAGGCCTTGTGTTTAAATTTGTGACAGTTCAGTATTTCCTCCAGGCCTTGTGTTTAAATTTTTGACAGTTCAGTATTTCCTCCAGGCCCTGTGCTTAAATTTGTGACAGTTCAGTATTTCCTCCAGGCCTTGTGTTTAAATTTGTGACAGTTCAGTATTTCCTCCAGGCCTTGTGTTTAAATTTGTGACAGTTCAGTATTTCCCTCCAGGCCCTGTGTTTAAATTTGTGACAGTTCAGTATTTCCCTCCAGGCCTTGTGTTTAAATTTGTGACAGTACAGTATTTCCTCCAGGCCTTGTGTTTAAATTTGTGACAGTTCAGTATTTCCACCAGGCCTTGTGTTTAAATTTGTGACAGTTCAGTATTTCCTCCAGGCCTTGTGTTTAAATTTGTGACAGTTCAGTATTTCCTCCAGGCCCTGTGTTTAAATTTGTGACAGTTCAGTATTTCCTCCAGGCCTTGTGTTTAAATTTGTGACAGTTCAGTATTCCCTCCAGGCCTTGTGTTTAAATTTGTGACAGTTCAGTATTCCCTCCAGGCCTTGTGTTTAAATTTGTGACAGTTCAGTATTCCCTCCAGGCCTTGTGTTTAAATTTGTGACAGTTCAGTATTCCCTCCAGGCCTTGTGTTTAAATTTGTGACAGTTCAGTATTTCCTCCAGGCCTTGTGTTTAAATTTGTGACAGTTCAGTATTTCCTCCAGGCCTTGTGTTTAAATTTGTGACAGTTCAGTATTTCCCTCCAGGCCTTGTGTTTAAATTTGTGACAGTTCAGTATTTCCTCCAGGCATTGTGTTTAAATTTGTGACAGTTCAGTATTCCCTCCAGGCCTTGTGTTTAAATTTGTGACAGTTCAGTATTTCCTCCAGGCCCTGTGTTTAAATTTGTGACAGTTCAGTATTTCCTCCAGGCCTTGTGTTTAAATTTGTGACAGTTCAGTATTTCCCTCCAGGCCTTGTGTTTAAATTTGTGACAGTTCAGTATTTCCTCCAGGCCTTGTGTTTAAATTTGTGACAGTTCAGTATTCCCTCCAGGCCTTGTGTTTAAATTTGTGACAGTTCAGTATTCCCTCCAGGCCTTGTGATTAAATTTGTGACAGTTCAGTATTCCCTCCAGGCCTTGTGTTTAAATTTGTGACAGTTCAGTATTTCCTCCAGGCCTTGTATTTAAATTTGTGACCGTTCAGTAGTTCCTCCAGGCCCTGTGTTTAAATTTGTGACAGTTCAGTATTTCCTCCAGGCCCTGTGTTTAAATTTGTGACAGTTCAGTATTTCCCCCAGGCCTTGTGTTTAAATTTGTGACAGTTCAGTATTTCCTCCAGGCCTTGTGTTTAAATTTGTGACAGTTCAGTATTTCCTCCAGGCCTTGTGTTTAAATTTTTGACAGTTCAGTATTTCCTCCAGGCCCTGTGCTTAAATTTGTGACAGTTCAGTATTTCCTCCAGGCCTTGTGTTTAAATTTGTGACAGTTCAGTATTTCCTCCAGGCCTTGTGTTTAAATTTGTGACAGTTCAGTATTTCCCTCCAGGCCCTGTGTTTAAATTTGTGACAGTTCAGTATTTCCCTCCAGGCCTTGTGTTTAAATTTGTGACAGTACAGTATTTCCTCCAGGCCTTGTGTTTAAATTTGTGACAGTTCAGTATTTCCACCAGGCCTTGTGTTTAAATTTGTGAGAGTTCAGTATTTCCTCCAGGCCTTGTGTTTAAATTTGTGACAGTTCAGTATTTCCTCCAGGCCCTGTGTTTAAATTTGTGACAGTTCAGTATTTCCTCCAGGCCTTGTGTTTAAATTTGTGACAGTACAGTATTTCCTCCAGGCCCTGTGTTTAAATTTGTGACAGTTCAGTATTTCCTCCAGGCCTTGTGTTTAAATTTGTGACAGTTCAGTATTTCCTCCAGGCCCTGTGCTTAAATTTGTGACAGTTCAGTATTTCCTCCAGGCCTTGTGTTTAAATTTGTGACAGTTCAGTATTTCCTCCAGGCCTTGTGTTTAAATTTGTGACAGTTCAGTATTTCCCTCCAGGCCCTGTGTTTAAATTTGTGACAGTACAGTATTTCCTCCAGGCCCTGTGTTTAAATTTGTGACAGTTCAGTATTTCCCTCCAGGCCCTGTGTTTAAATTTGTGACAGTTCAGTATTTCCTCCAGGCCTTGTGTTTAAATTTGTGACAGTTCAGTATTTCCCTCCAGGCCCTGTGTTTAAATTTGTGACAGTTCAGTATTTCCTCCAGGCCTTGTGTTTAAATTTTTGACAGTACAGTATTTCCTCCAGGCCTTGTGTTTAAATTTGTGACAGTTCAGTATTTCCTCCAGGCCTTGTGTTTAAAGTTGTGACAGTTCAGTCTTTCCTCCGGGCCCTGTGCTTAAATTTGTGACAGTTCAGTATTTCATCCAGGCCCTGTGTTTAAATTTGTGACAGTTCAGTATTTCCTCCAGACCCTGCGTTTAAAGTTGTGACAGTTCAGTCTTTCCTCCGGGCCCTGTGCTTAAATTTGTGACAGTTCAGTATTTCATCCAGGCCTTGTGTTTAAATTTTTGACAGTACAATATTTCCTCCAGGCCTTGTGTTTAAATTTGTGACAGTTCAGTATTTCCTCCAGACCCTGCGTTTAAAGTTGTGACAGTTCAGTCTTTCCTCCGGGCCCTGTGCTTAAATTTGTGACAGTTCAGTATTTCATCCAGACCCTGTGTTTAAATTTGTGACAGTTCAGTCTTTCCTCCGGGCCCTGTGTTTAAATTTGTGACAGTTCAGTATTTCCTCCAGACCCTGTGTTTAAAGCTTTGACAGTTCAGTATTTCCTCCAGGCCTTGTGTTTAAATTTGTGACAGTTCAGTATTTCCTCCAGGCCTTGTGTTTAAATTTGTGACAGTTCAGTATTTCCTCCAGGCCTTGTGTTTAAATTTGTGACAGTTCAGTATTTCCTCCAGACCCGGTGTTTAAAGCTGTGACAGTTCAGTATTTCCTCCAGGCCTTGTGTTTAAATTTGTGACAGTTCAGTATTTCCTCCAGGCCTTCTGTTTAAATTTGTGACAGTTCAGTATTTCCTCCAGGCCCTGTGTTTAAATTTGTGACAGTTCAATAGTTCCTCCAGGCACTGTGTTTAAATTTGTGACAGTTCAGTATTTCCTCCAGGCCTTGTGTTTAAATTTGTGACAGTTCAGGATTTCCTCCAGGCCCTGTGTTTAAATTTGTGACAGTTCAGGATTTCCTCCAGGCCCTGTGTTTAAATTTGTGACAGTTCAGTATTTCCTCCAGACCTTGTGTTTAAATTTGTGACAGTTCAGGATTTCCTCCAGGCCCTGAGTTTAAATTTGTGACAGTTCAGTATTTCCTCCAGACCTTGTGTTTAAATTTGTGACAGTTCAGTATTTCCTCCAGACCCTGTGTTTAAAGTTGTGACAGTTCAGTACTTCCTCCAGGCCCCGTATTTAAATTTGTGACAGTTCAGTATTTCCTCCAGGCCTTGTGTTTAAATTTGTGACAGTTCAGTATTTCCTCCAGGCCCCGTATTTAAATTTGTGACAGTTCAGTATATACTCCAGGCCCTGTGTTTAAATTTGTGTCAGTTCAGTATTTCCTCCAGGCCTTGTGTTTAAATTTGTGACAGTTCAGTATTTCCTCCAGGCCTTGTGTTTAAATTTGTGACAGTTCAGTATTCCCTCCAGGCCTTGTGTTTAAATTTGTGACAGTTCAGTATTTCCTCCAGGCCCTGTGGTTAAATTTGTGACAGTTCAGTATTTACTCCAGGCCTTGTGTTTAAATTTGTGACAGTTCAGTATTTCCTCCAGGCCCTTTGCTTACATTTGTGACTGTTCAGTATATACTCCAGGCCCTGTGTTTAAATTTGTGACAGTTCAGTATTTCCTCCAGGCCTTGTGTTTAAATTTGTGACAGTTCAGTATTCCCTCCAGGCCTTGTGTTTAAATTTGTGACAGTTCAGTATTTCCTCCAGGCCCTGTGGTTAAATTTGTGACAGTTCAGTATTTACTCCAGGCCTTGTGTTTAAATTTGTGACAGTTCAGTATTCCCTCCAGGCCTTGTGTTTAAATTTGTGACAGTTCAGTATTTCCTCCAGGCCCTGTGTTTAAATTTGTGACAGTTCAGTATTCCCTCCAGGCCTTGTGTTTAAATTTGTGACAGTTCAGTATTTCCTCCAGGCCCTGTGTTTAAATTTGTGACAGTTCAGTATTCCCTCCAGGCCTTGTGTTTAAATTTGTGACAGTTCAGTATTTCCTCCAGGCCCTGTGTTTAAATTTGTGACAGTTCAGTATTCCCTCCAGGCCTTGTGTTTAAATTTGTGACAGTTCAGTATTCCCTCCAGGCCTTGTGTTTAAATTTGTGACAGTTCAGTATTTCCTCCAGGCCCTGTGTTTAAATTTGTGACAGTTCAGTATTCCCTCCAGGCCTTGTGTTTAAATTTGTGACAGTTCAGTATTTCCTCCAGGCCTTGTGTTTAAATTTGTGACAGTTCAGGATTTCCTCCAGGCCCTGTGTTCAAAGCTGTGACAGTTCAGTATTTCCTCCAGGCCTTGTGTTTAAATTTGTGACAGTTCAGTATTTCCTCCAGACCCTGTGTTTAAAGTTGTGACAGTTCAGTATTTCCTCCAGGCTCCGTATTTAAATTTGTGACACTTCATTATTTCCTCCAGGCCTTGTGTTTAAATTTGTGACAGTTCAGTATTTCCTCCAGGCCCCGTCTTTAAATTTGTGACAGTTCAGTATATACTCCAGGCCCTGTGTTTAAATTTGTGACAGTTCAGTATTTCCCCCAGGCCCTGTGCTTACATTTGTGACTGTTCAGTATATACTCCAGGCATTGTGTTTAAATTTGTGACAGTTCAGTATTTCCTCCAGGCCTTGTGTTTAAATTTGTGACAGTTCAGTATTTCCTCCAGGCCTTGTGTTTAAATTTGTGACAGTTCAGTATTTCCTCCAGGCCTTGTGTTTAAATTTGTGACAGTTCAGTATTTCCTCCAGGCCCTGTGTTTAAATTTGTGACAGTTCAGTATTTCTTCCAGGCCTTGTGTTTAAATTTGTGACAGTTCAGTATTCCCTCCAGGCCTTGTGTTTAAATTTGTGACAGTTCAGTATTTCTTCCAGGCCTTGTGTTTAAATTTGTGACAGTTCAGTATTCCCTCCAGGCCTTGTGTTTAAATTTGTGACAGTTCTGTATTTCCTCCAGGCCTTGTGTTTAAATTTGTGACAGTTCAGTATTTCCTCCAGGCCTTGTGTTTAAATTTGTGACAGTTCAGTATTTCCTCCAGGCCTTGTGTTTAAATTTGTGACAGTTCAGTATTTCCTCCAGACCCTGTGTTTAAATTTGTGACAGTTCAGTATTTCCTCCAGACCTTGTGTTTAAATTTGTGACAGTTCAGTATTTCCTCCAGGCCTTGTGTTTAAATTTGTGACAGTTCAGTATTTCCTCCAGGCCTTGTGTTTAAATTTGTGACAGTTCAGTATTTCCTCCAGGCCCTGTGTTTAAATTTGTGACAGTTCAGTATTTCCTCCAGGCCTTGTGTTTAAATTTGTGACAGTTCAGTATTTCCCTCCAGGCCCTGTGTTTAAATTTGTGACAGTTCAGTATTTCCCTCCAGGCCTTGTGTTTAAATTTGTGACAGTACAGTATTTCCTCCAGGCCTTGTGTTCAAATTTTTGACAGTACAGTATTTCCTCCAGGCCTTGTGTTTAAATTTGTGACAGTTCAGTATTTCTCTCCAGGCCCTGTGTTTAAATTTGTGACAGTTCAGTATTTCACTCCAGGCCTTGTGTTTAAATTTGTGACAGTACAGTATTTCCTCCAGGCCTTGTGTTTAAATTTGTGACAGTTCAGTATTTCCTCCAGGCCTTGTGTTTAAATTTGTGACAGTTCTGTATTTCCTCCAGGCCTTGTGTATAAATTTGTGACAGTTCAGTATTTCCTCCAGGCCCTGTGCTTAAATTTGTGACAGTTCAGTATTTCCTCCAGGCCTTGTGTTTAATTTTGTCACAGTTCAGTATTTCCTCCAGGCCTTGTGTTTAAATTTGTGACAGTTCAGTATTTCCCTCCAGGCCCTGTGTTTAAATTTGTGACAGTTCAGTATTTCCCTCCAGGCCTTGTGTTTAAATTTGTGACAGTTCAGTATTTCCTCCAGGCCTTGTGTTTAAATTTGTGACAGTTCAGTATTTCCTCCAGGCCTTGTGTTTAAATTTGTGACAGTTCAGTATTTCCTCCAGGCCTTGTGTTTAAATTTGTGACAGTACAGTATTTCCTCCAGGCCTTGTGTTTAAATTTTTGACAGTACAGTATTTCCTCCAGGCCTTGTGTTTAAATTTGTGACAGTTCAGTATTTCCTCCAGGCCTTGTGTTTAAATTTGTGAGAGTTCAGTATTTCATCCAGGCCTTGTGTTTAAATTTGTGACAGTTCAGTCTTTCCTCCAGACCCTGTGTTTAAAGTTGTGACAGTTCAGTATTACCTCCAGGCCCTGTGTTTAAAGTTGTGACAGTTCAGTATTTCCTCCATACCCTGTGTTTAAATTTGTGACAGTTCAGTATTTCCTCCAGGCCTTGTGTCTAAATTTGTGACAGTTCAGTATTTCCTCCAGGCCTTGTGTTTAAATTTGTGACAGTTCAGTATTTCCTCCAGGCCCTGTGTTTAAATTTGTGACAGTTCAGTATTTCCTCCAGGCCTTGTGTTTAAATTTGTGACAGTTCAGTATTTACTCCAGGCCTTGTGTTTAAATTTGTGACAGTTCAGTATTTCCTCCAGGCCTTGTGTTTAAATTTGTGACAGTTCAGTCTTTCCTCCAGACCCTGTGTTTAAATTTGTGACAGTTCAGTATTTACTCCAGACCCTGTGTTTAAATTTGTGACAGTTCAGTATTTCCTCCAGGCCCTGTGTTTAAATTTGTGACAGTTCAGTATTTCCTCCAGGCCCTGTGTTTAAATTTGTGACAGTTCAGTATTTCATCCAGGCCTAGTGTTTAAATTTGTGACAGTTCAGTATTTCCTCCAGGCCTTGTGTTTAAAGTTGTGACAGTTCAGTATTTCCTCCAGGCCTTGTGTTTAAATTTGTGACAGTTCAGTATTTCCTCCAGACCCTGTGTTTAAATTTGTGACAGTTCAGTATTTCCTCCAGGCCTTGTGTCTAAATTTGTGAGAGTTCAGTATTTCATCCAGGCCTTGTGTTTAAATTTGTGACAGTTCAGTCTTTCCTCCAGACCCTGTGTTTAAAGTTGTGACAGTTCAGTATTACCTCCAGGCCCTGTGTTTAAAGTTGTGACAGTTCAGTATTTCCTCCATACCCTGTGTTTAAATTTGTGACAGTTCAGTATTTCCTCCAGGCCTTGTGTCTAAATTTGTGACAGTTCAGTATTTCCTCCAGGCCTTGTGTTTAAATTTGTGACAGTTCAGTATTTCCTCCAGGCCCTGTGTTTAAATTTGTGACAGTTCAGTATTTACTCCAGGCCTTGTGTTTAAATTTGTGACAGTTCAGTATTTCCTCCAGGCCTTGTGTTTAAATTTGTGACAGTTCAGTATTTACTCCAGGCCTTGTGTTTAAATTTGTGACAGTTCAGTATTTCCTCCAGGCCTTGTGTTTAAATTTGTGACAGTTCAGTCTTTCCTCCAGACCCTGTGTTTAAATTTGTGACAGTTCAGTATTTCATCCAGGCCCAGTGTTTAAATTTGTGACAGTTCAGTATTTCATCCAGGACCTGTCTTTGAGGTTGTGACAGCTCAATATTTCCCCCAGGGCCTGTCTTTAAATTGGAGACAGTTCAGTCTTTCCTGGCCTTGTGTTTACAATTGTGACAGCTCAGTATTTCCTCCAGGACCTGTCTTTACAGTTGTGACAGTTCAGAATTTGCCCCAGGACCTGTCTTTAAAGTTGGGACAGCTCAGTATTTCCTCCAGGACCTGTCTTTACAGTTGTGACAGCTCAATATTTCCTCCAGGCCCTGTCTTTAAAGTGGTGACAGTTCAGTATTTTCCCCAGGACCAGTCTTTATATTTGTGACAGCTCGGTATTTCCCCCAGGCCCTGTCTTTGAAGTTGTGACAGCTCAATATTTCCCCCAGGACCTGTGTTTTCATTTGTGACAGTTCAGTATTTCCTCCAGGCCCTGTGTTTAAAGTTGTGACTGTTCAATATTTCCTCCAGGCCCTGTTTTTAAAGTTGTGACTGTTCAGTATTTCCTCCAGGCCCTGTGTTTAAATTTGTGACAGTTCAGTATTTCCTCCAGGCCTTGTGTTTAAATTTGTGACAGTTCAGTATTTCCTCCAGGCCCTGTGTTTAAATTTGTGACAGTTCAGTATTTCCTCCAGACCCTGTGTTTAAATTTGTGACAGTTCAGTATTTACTCCAGGCCTTGTGTTTAAATTTGTGACAGTTCAGTATTTCCTCCAGGCCCTGTGTTTAAATTTGTGACAGTTCAGTATTTCCTCCAGGCCCTGTGTTTAAATTTGTGACAGTTCAGTATTTCCTCCAGGCCTTGTGTTTAAATTTGTGACAGTTCGGTATTTCCTCCAGACCCTGTGTTTAAATTTGTGACAGTTCAGTATTTCCTCCAGGCCTTGTGTTTAAATTTGTGACAGTTCGGTATTTCCTCCAGACCCTGTGTTTAAATTTGTGACAGTTCAGTATTTCCTCCAGGCCTTGTGTTTAAAATTGTGACAGTTCAGTATTTCCTCCAGGCCTTGTGTTTAAATTTGTGACAGTTCAGTATTTCCTCCAGACCCTGTGTTTAAATTTGTGACAGTTCAGTATTTCCTCCAGGCCTTGTGTTTAAATTTGTGACAGTTCAGTATTTCCTCCTGGCCCTGTGTTTAAATTTGTGACAGTTCAGTATTTCCTCCAGGCCCTGTGTTTAAAGTTGTGACAGTTCAGTATTTCCTCCTGGCCCTGTGTTTAAATTTGTGACAGTTCAGTATTTCCTCCAGGCCCTGTGTTTAAATATGTGACAGTTCAGTATTTCCTCCAGGCCCTGTGTTTAAAGTTGTGACAGTTCAGTATTTCCTCCAGGACCTGTGTTTAAAGTTGTGACAGCTCAGTAATTCCCCCAGGACCTGTGCCTAAAGTTGTGACAGTTCAGTTTTTCGTCCAGTCTGTCTGTTTAAATTTGTGACAGTTCAGTATTTCTCCCAGGCTCTGTGTTTTAAGTTGTGACAGCTCTGTATTTCCCCCAGGCCCTGTCTTCAAAACTGTGACAGATCAGTATTTCCTCCTGGCCCGAAGTTTAAAATTGTGACAGTTTAGTATTTCCTCCAGTCCCAATGTTTACAGTAGGGAAAGTTCAGTATTTTTTCCAGGCCCTGTATTTACAGTTGTGACACTTCAGTATTACCCCACACCCCATGTTTACATTTGTGACAGTTCAGTATTGCCTCCAGGCCCTATGTTTACAGTTGTGACAGTTCAGTATTTCCCCCAGGCCCTGTGTTTAAAATTGTGACAGTTTAGTATTTCCTCCAGCCCTGTGTTTACAGTGGTGAAAGTTCAGTCTTTCCTCCATGCCTTATGTTTAAATTTGTGACAGTTCAGTATTTCTCCCAGGCCCTGTGTTTAAAGCTGTGACTGTTCAGTATTTCCCCCTGGCCCTGTCTTTAAATTTGTGACAATTCAGTGTTTCCCCCCGGACCTGTCATTAAAAGTTGTGACAGTTCAGTATTTCCACCAGGACCTGTGTTTACAGTTGTGACAGCTCACTATTTCTGCCAGGACCTGTGTTTACAGTTGTGACAGCTCACTATTTCACCCAGGACCTGTCTTTAAAGTTATGACACTCAGTGTTTCCTCCAGGCCCTGTGTTTACAGTTGTGACAGCTCAGTGTTTCCTCCAGGACCTGTCGTAATGTTGTGACAGTGCCGTATTTCCCCCAAGGCCTGCGTTTATAGTTATGGCAGATCAGTATTTCCTCCAGGCCCTGTGTTCAAAGTTGTGACAGCTCAGTATTTCACCCAGGACCTATGTTTAAAACTGTGACAGCTCAGTATTTCCCCCAGGCCCTGTGTTTACACTTGTGACAGTTCAGTATTTCCTCCAGGCCCTGTGTTTAAAATTGCGAAAGTTCAGTATTTCTTCCAGGCCCTGTGTTTAAAATTGTGAAAGTTCAGTATTTCCTCCAGCCCTGTGTTTACAGTTGTGACAGTTCAGTATTTCCCCCAGGCCCTGTCTGTAAATTTGTGACAGTTAGTATTTCCTCCAGGACCTGTGTTTACAGATGTGACAGCTCAGTATTTCCCCCATGACCTGTGTTTAAATTTGTGACAGTTCAGTATTTCCCCCAGGACCTGTGTTTACAGCTGTGACAGTTCAGTATTTCCCTCCAATCCCTCTGTTTACCCCTGTGAAGAAGGGTGTTGGAGGGTACAGAGGGACATAGATAGGCTGCAGAGCTGGGCTGAGAGATGGCAAATGGAGTTTAATGCGGAGAAGTGTGAGGTGATTCACTTTGGAAGGAGTAACAGGAATGCAGAATACTGGGCTAATGGGAAGATTCTTGGTAGTGTAGATGAACAGAGAGATCTTGGTGTCCAGGTGCATAAATCCCTGAAGGTTGCTAACCAGGTTAATAGGGCTGTTAAGAAGGCATATGTTGTGTTAGCTTTTATTAGTAGGGGGGTCGAGTTTCGGAGCCACGAGGTCATGCTGCAGCTGTACAAAACTCTGGTGAGACCGCACCTGGAGTATTGCGTGCAGTTCTGGTCACCGCATTATAGGAAGGATGTGGAAGCTTTGGAAAGGGTGCAGAGGAGATTTACTAGGATGTTGCCTGGTATGGAGGGAAGGTCTTACGAGGAAAGGCTGAGGGACTTGAGGTTGTTTTCGTTAGAGAGAAGGAGGAGGAGAGGTGACTTAATAGAGACAAATAAGATAATCAGAGGGTTAGATAGGGTGGATAGTGAGAGTCTTTTTCCTCGGATGGTGATGGCAAACACGAGGGGACATAGCTTTAAGTTGATGGGTGATAGATATAGGACAGATGTGAGAGGTAGTTTCTTTACTCAGAGAGTAGTAGGGTCGTGGAACGCCCTGCCTGCAGCAGTAGTAGATTCGCCAACTTTAAGGGCATTTAAGTGGTCATTGGATAGACATATGGATGAAAATGGAATAGTGTAGGTCAGATGGTTTCACAGGTCGGCGCAACATCGAGGGCCGAAGGGCCTGTACTGCGCTGTAATGTTCTAATTCTAATTCTAAGAGCACTAACAAATCTCCCCCCCAGGATATTGGTACCCCTCTGGTTCAGAGGGAACATTTGAAAAATGTTCTGTGTTTCTATTCTTCCTGCCAAAGTGAAGAACCTCACATCTCTCCACATGATATTCCAGCTGCCACTTTCTTGCCCACTCGCTTAACCCGTCCATCTGCCAATGCAGTATCTTTGTGCCCTCCTCACAGCTTTCAGTACCACCTAACTTTGTATCATCAGCCCATATAAACCCAACATCGGCCGTGTTTGAGAGAGGAACCTTTGTCCTGACAAGTATTAAGAAACAACTGGTTGATATTTTGTGCAGGATATTTCTGCATATTTATTGGAGTTGTTAAGATGGAAGATCTTTAATAAGAGATTAGAGTGTGTCCTTTTGTGTCCTCTCCCACCCTCACATCCAGAATTGGAAACACAAACACACAGAGACACATAGACAGCCAAGTAAACACAGATAGACTAACACGTCCAGATAAAAACACACACGTGCACACACACACACACACACACACACACACACACACACACATAGAAATCCACACCCAGGCACATCCACTCCCACTGATCGAGAGAGAGAAAAACCCACACAGAGACACATATATTCACATTGACCAACTTAGACAGATAAACACACATACTGCCTTCTGTTTAAATACTGTTTTTACAAACATCATAATCTCTCTTTTCTCCTTTTATATTTCACTCTCGGGTTTTAAATTTATTGTCAATCTGATTTCTCAGGGACCAGGAGAATTTTGGCTTTCCTTTTCTTGCCTTTGGGGTCAGGGGTTATTGGTGAATCCCAGTGTCCGTCCAGTCTGTTTACCCCTGACCCAGCGCTGTGTCCCCGAGGGGGGTGGAGGGAGTAGGGAGAGTGTCAGTCCCAACCTCTTAAAGGGACACCGCACTGCCAGAAATGCTCCTTCGGTTTAGATCTTCGAAGGAATCAGTAGGAAATTGAACAAGGATGGGAACAAAATGACATTGAATCTTCCAATATTAATTTATTCAGTGATGTTAATAAACAGCAAATTATCTGCCAACCCCAAATTCACACAAATACTATTGTGAATCCGGATTAATAATTTTAAAGGAGAACCTGTTGTTAATTACTTGCATTTCATTTGCTAAAAAATGACCAAGACCTTGTTTATTTCAGGATGTAATATTAATAAAAAACTTAGGAAGACAGGAGGAGGCCGTTCGGCCCCTCGAGCACGTCCAATCCCCAGGAGACATTTTATTCCTCACCCTCTCCCTTACTATGTGTGTGTGTCTCTCTCTCTCAACCCGTCTCTCTCTCTCTCTTTCCCTCACCCCGTCTATCTCTCTCTCTCTCTTTCCCTCACCCCATCTATCTCTCTCTCTCTCTTTCCCTCACCCCGTCTATCTCTCTCTCTCTCTTTCCCTCACCCCGTCTATATCTCTCTCTCTCTCTTTCCCTCACCCCGTCTATCTCTCTCTCTCTCTCTTTCCCTCACCCCGTCTATCTCTCTCTCTCTCTCTTTCCCTCACCCCGTCTATCTCTCTCTCTCTCTCTTTCCCTCACCCCGTCTATCTCTCTCTCTCTCTCTCTTTCCCTCACCCTGTCTATCTCTCTCTCTCTCTCTCTTTCCCTCACCCTGTCTATCTCTCTCTCTCTCTTTCCCTCACCCCGTCTATCTCTCTCTCTTTCCCTCACCCCGTCTATCTCAATCTCTCTCTTTCCCTCACCCCGTCTATCTCTCTCTCTCTTTCCCTCATCCTGTCTATCTCTCTCTCAGAAGACGACTAAAAAATCAAATAGGATTGCAGAAAATACGGAAGTATGGGGTTGAAGGTGATTTAAAGCTTTGGATCAGAAATTGGCTAGCTGAAAGAAGACAGAGGGTGGTGGTTGATGGGAAATGTTCATCCTGGAGTTTAGTTACTAGTGGTGTACCGCAAGGATCTGTTTTGGGGCCACTGCTGTTTGTCATTTTTATAAATGACCTGGAAGAGGGTGTAGAAGGGTGGGTTAGTAAATTTGCGGATGACACTAAGGTCGGTGGAGTTGGGGATAGTGCCCAAGGATGTTGTAGGGTACAGAGGGACATAGATAGGCTGCAGAGCTGGGCTGAGAGATGGCAAATGGAGTTTAATGCGGAGAAGTGTGAGGTGATTCACTTTGGAAGGAGTAACAGGAATGCAGAGTACTGGGCTAATGGGAAGATTCTTGGTAGTGTAGATGAGCAGAGAGATCTTGGTATCCAGGTACATAAATCCCTGAAAGTTGCTACTCAGGTTAATAGGGCTGTTAAGAAGGCATATGGTGTGTTAGCTTTTATTGGTAGGGGGATCGAGTTTCGGAGCCACGAGGTCATGCTGCAGCTTTACAAAACTCTGGTGAGACCGCACCTGGAGTATTGCGTGCAGTTCTGGTCACCGCATTATATTGGTAGTGTTCCCTACTGGATCTCTTGTTGCGGCATCAGTTCTCATGTGGCCTTGGAACCTGCCGTCACCAGCTTAAAAAGAATCCATTGTGGCTCTGCCCCTGAGCCCAATGGGTTAATTTGTCCAATTCTATCTGTCAATTTAGAAATGTAAAATTTAACAATGTCCAATATGTATAAATTTGACTCTCAGCAATGCAAAAAGCTGCAGTGGGTTAAGTTCTTTGTTTGCCTCCAAGGGCGCGGAGCAAAACATTCTCAGCGACGTCATTTTCTGAAACTTTTTTTTTCTGATCGAAAACAACTATCCATTTTAAATTTATTTCAATCCTTTTGGTATCCTTAGGGTTTAAAAACAACAAAATCATGTGTAATATTTTCAAATTCAAAGGAAAGCATCTCCATCAGGAAAGACAGCATTTTAGATTACACTCCAATTGTTTCCACATTTTTTAGTATTTTTTGTAAGAGGTTCCTAATCCAAGGATTTTTACAACAAAGATGATTCCAATTCCAATTCATTGCAATAATATTTAAAAATCAAAATTGCCGATGTTATATGAGTGAGTCCTCTGTCCGGAACTTAAGACTCCTCCAAAACTCGACATGCTAAACTTGAAAGTTCATTGTGGTTGCAAATGACATTTCCAGTTCTTCAACTTAAACAGGTCAATTAACCTTAACAGTATTAATTCAATTCAGACTTATTAACTGATAATACTTATTAACTACACACAGAACAGAATAGCACGTGCTTATTTTAAAATATAGGTAAATTACATCATTTTCTTGCTCTTACTTCAGGCGCCTTTTCAAATGACTGTAATAAAACCAAAAACTAAATAAAAAGTTATTTAACATTCTTACAACAAAAGACTTAACACCAGGTCCTTACACAAACTTAAATCTTTTTAAACAGACAGAATCTTTCCTTTACCTCCTTTTCTATCCTTTCTTTCCCTTAAAACAATATAACAGTCAGTAAAACATGTCTTCAAATTTAGACTGCAAAATAAAACAATAGCAGACTTTCCAATTAAAACAATGTTCCAAACCCCAAATTAGATTTCTGCCAGACCTTCAGACCTTCAAGGCTGAAGCTTATCCCTCAGAAAATTGTTCATTGCCTTTTCACAATTGCAAAACCAACTAAAAATAAAACTTTAACTTAAAATATAATTCAATTTTATATCCCATTCCTGGGTGCACAACACTAAATAGAAATGAACACACTCAACAATCACTTTTCACAATCATTTAATTCCAAACAACTTCATCGACTTCAATTTTCAACATTAAAGCCAGACAACAAAGAGTTAACGACAGTCACTTTTACAGAACACAAACTGTACATCCCAGATATTCAATTCATTCGTGGAAGCTTCCACCATTCTCACAATTGAATCAAATACACCGTAACTTGTTTTTACTTTAAAACATACCTATCTTTAAAACACATATTTACCGTGACACTTCTGCATCTCCTTCAAGGGGGCAAACGGACGTGGGTCGCCTTTCTCCAGAGGACATGGATTACTCGTCCCCGGGGGCGACCCTTCCTTCTTGGAAGCCGTTAAGTCCATTCTTGCATCTACTTTCTCAAAACCTTCTAATTTTACGAGTTAATTTCTATGGAGTAAACAACATTAACACAAACAAAAGACAAAACCACACACAAAGAGACGAACAGGCGCAGTTAATGTTAAATTCTCAAGGTCAGTGAACCGGCTCATCCCTGTCTCTTCAGGTCAACGGTATTTTCGTTCTCCAACTCTTGTCACCCGCATCTTTCTCCAGGGCCAGATCAGCGGGTGTACTCAGGAGCCCCGAAAACGTGCCTGTTGGGTCAATTTGGTAATTTAGTTACAGCCCCAGTCATCTCTGTCCCATATCTTGTCACCGTATTTTACTCACTTCCCATGTGTGAGAGTTAACTTCGTATACTCAATGGGATCAGGTATTCGGCCCAGCCAATGATGCCAGATTCCTAAATTTACTGGATTTTCCACTTATCTACTTTTCAACTTCCCTTCGCAGAATTACTCACTTCCCATGTGTGAGATTTAACTTACTCAATTTTAGAACTTTTCTGATCAGGTTTCATCCAATTCTTCCTTGACCACTCTGTTCCCCCTCTCCCAGTTATCTGGCCTTCACGTGGGGCCCAGTCGCCCTCTTAATTCCGGCTCAGGCAGCGTGATTGAGACACTAGGGTCGCAGAAAAGTTGACTTACCCCTGATCCTGTCGATTAGTTTTTTCACTAGGTTCTTTTGGATCCCGTGAACTCAGGGATCCTGCCGACTACACAAAACTGTTGGAGAAAATCCAGATTGTGCCCAATTGTTGTACAAATTCTCTGGACTCAGACGTTGGGAACAAACACTTTATTTTTGATATCATGGGGGAGCAGCACTGGATCGCCTTTAGGTAAGGTGTGCTCCCCCATGATATCAAAAATAAAGTGTTTGTTCTCAACGTCAGAGTCCGGAGAATTTGTTCAACAATTGGGCACAATCTTGAGTTTCTCCAACAGTCATCCGTCTGCAGTGACAGTTCAGGGGATTGTTTGTCCATGGACCGAGTCACCACACAATCAGTGAGAATGCCAGGGACCTTCTCCTGTAACTGCTCTGTCTCCCTGACCTCTTTTGGTCTCTCCAGAGCTACTGGGGAAGCTGCCACCTTTTCCCCTGTCAGATCATTACCCAGGAGCTGATCGACCCCTCCACCGGTAAACTAGGTACAATCCTCATGTTTACCAGTCTTGAAACTGGGTCACATTCCAAGTGCAGTCGATATATAGGTATGGTCATATATCATCTTCCGATACCATTCACTAACACTCTAGCATTCACTGCACTCTCTCGGGTAAAGGTCCTTTCCCAGCAGAAGGGTTTGTTTGGCCCCTGTATCCCTCAGTATGACTATGGGTTTGCTTGTCCCACTCGAGGGGTATGGGGTCACTTTTCCTTGGAATACAAATTCCTGGTAACTCTCAGGGATTTTGTTAAGTTTTCCTGCACTCTCTGTGGTGGGGTTACTGTGTCTGACTGTTACAGTTAAAGGCACAGCCTGACCTGCTGTGCTTTCCATCAGGGCCCGTTTTCCAGCACTGATCTAGTGGACTCTCATTAATCCTACAGGTTTTCCCCGTCACTTCCATTAGTCAACTCGATGGTGATCTGCCTTATTACTGTGGAAACACGCAGATCTTCAGCCATTACTCCTGCTCTCAGCACCTATTTGGCCTGAGGATGGACCCTTGTGTGTCCCGCTTCTTGCCCATGACTGCTCGGGCTCCAATCTCCCTTCCACCTTTTGTTCTCGGATCTTTGGGGTGACGAGGAAAGGGCTTTCCTCTGGGGTTAAGGCTTTGTGTACATGGGAAAATTCATCAGCCAGAATACCTTTGAACCTTCTGTCCCTCTAGGTGGGTTTTACTGGGAGGGGGCGAGTTTGTGAACTCCTCGAGAGGGATCACCGCTCTGAGGGTTTCATATGTGGGCTCTATCTTGAGAGCTCATATCACTGGCCAAAAACAAACACAAAAATGGACTGTAAAATCTTCTATAGATACGTGAAAAGGAAACGTTTAGCTAAGACAAATGTGGGTCCATTACAGGCAGTGTCAGGAGAATTTATAATGGGGAATAGAGAAATGGCAGAGAAGCTAAATGATTACTTTGTGTCTGTCTTCACTGAGGAAGATACAAGAAATCTCCCAGAGTTAGCGATCCAAGGGATTCGGGTGAATAAGGAAATGGATTTAATTAGTATAAGTAAGATGGTTAGCTTGGAGAAATTAATGCAGCTGAAGGTTGACAAGTCCCCAGGTCCTGATATTTTACATCCCAGAGTGTTGAAAGAGGAAGCTTTGGAAATAGTGGATACATTGGTGAATATCTTTCAATATTCTGTAGATTCTGGAACTGTTCCTGTAGATTAGAAGATAGAAAATGTCTCCCCAGTATTTAAGAATGGACGGAGAGAGAAAACAGGGCACTACAGACATGTTAGCCTTACATCAGTCTCTGGGAACAAGCTATACTCTATTCTAAAGAATGTGATAAATGGATCTGATTGGGCAGAGTCAACATGGATATATAAATGGGAAACAATGTTTGACGAATCTGTTGGAGTTATTTGAGGATGTTGCTCACAGAATTGATAAAGGGAATTCGGTGGACGTGGTATACTTGGATTTTCAGAAAGCTTTTGATAAAGTCCCCGACAGGAGGTTGGTTAGTAAAATTGAAGCACATGGGATAGGAGATAATGTACTGGCATGGATTAAGGATTAGGTAACAGGCAGAAAGCAGAGAGTAGGAATAAATGGGCAATTCTTGCCTTGGCAGGCTGTGACTAGTGGGGTACTGCAGGGATCAGTGCTTGGGACCCGGCTGTTCACAATATGTATCAATGACTAGGATGTGGGGACCAATGTAATATTTCCAGGTTTTCAGATGCCAGTAAACTAGATGGGAATGAGTGTTGATGAGGAAGATGCAAAGCGGCTTCAAGGGGATTTGGACAGCCGTAGTGAGTGGGCAAGAACATGGCAGTTGAAATATAATGTGGAAAAATGTGAGGTTATCCACTTCGGTAGCAGGAACAGATGTGCAGAGTATTTCTTAAACGGTAAGAGAGTAGAAAGTGTAGTTTTACGAAGGGACCTGGATGTCCTCGTCAATAAGTCAGTGAAAACAAACATGCAGGTGCAGAAAGCAATTAGGAAGACTAATGGTATGTTAGCCTTTATTGAAGTGGATTTGAGTGCAGTAGTAGTGACGTTTTGCTGCAATTGTATGAAACCTTGGTTAGACTGCCCCTGGAGTAATGTGTGCAGTTTTGGTCCCCTTACCTTAGGAAGGATTTTATGATCATAGAGGGAGTGCAATGACGGTTCATCAGACTTGTTCCCGAGATGGCGGGACCATCCCATGAAGAGAGATTGGGGAAACTGGGCCTGTATTCTCTAGAGTTTCGAAGAATGAGAGGTGATCTTATTGAAACCTACAAAATACTGAAAGTGATAGACAGGGTAGATGCAGCTAACATGTATCCCCTGGTTGGGGAGTCTAGAACCAGGGGAAACAATTTCAAAATAAGTGGAAATGCACTTAGGACAGAGATGAGGAGACATGCCTTTTCTCAGAGGGTTGTGAATCTTTGGAATTCTCTACCCCAGAGGGCTGTGGAAGCTCAGTCATTGAGTATGTTTAAAGCAGATATTAACAGATTTATAAATGGAGTCATAGAGTAGTACAGCATAGAAACAGGCCCTTCGGCCCACCGCGTCTGGGCTGACTATAATGCCGATCTATACTAATCCCAACTGCTTGCATTAATTCCATATCCCTCTATGCCTTGCTCATTTAAGTACCTGTCCAGATGCCTCTTAAATGTCGTTACTGTTCCTGCCTCCACCACATCCTCAGACAGTTCATTCCAGATACCCACTATTCTTTGTGTGAAACATTTACCCCTTTGATCCCTTTAAACCTCCTCCCTCTCACCTTAAATCTATGCACTCTAGTTTTAGTCACCCCTACCATGGGAAACAGACTCTGGCTATCTCCCCTTTCTATGCCTCTCATAATTTTATATACCTCTATCATGTCTCCTCTCAGCCTCCTTCGTTCCAGGGAAATCAGACCCAGCCTATCCAGTCTCTCTTTATAACTCAAGCCCTTCAAACCAGGCAACATCCTTGTGAATCTTTTCTGCACCCTCTCTAGCTTAATCACATCTTTTGTGTAGTGCGGCGACCAGAACTGACCACAATACTCCAAATGCGGCCTAACCAAGTTCTGCACAACTGTAACATGACGTCCCGACTCTGTTCCTCAATGCCTCGGCCTAAATACCAGTGACATAACGGGAAATGGGGATTGTGTCAGAAAAAGGCATTGAAGTGGATGATCAGCTATTATCATATTGAATGGTGGAACAGGCTCGATGTCCTACTGCTGCTCCTATGTTCCAATGTTCCGAAATTGCTTAACTCTTTCAAGCGCCAGGTAGGTTTGGTCAGGCTGCTTTACAAAGATTCTGAATTTCTGCTGGTCCAGCTCCAGTACTATCTCATATGGGCCCAGGATAGCATTTTAAGTCCTCTCATAATCTGATGAACTTTCATCTTTTCCTCTTATTTTATTTTGTAAAACCAGCATCCAGTTCTCTGACGGTCATTGCAGTTGCTTTGAAAACTTTTTAAAAGTAATGAAAAGTGCTGCCATATCCTCCTCATTGAACTTTAGAATGAACTGGGAGATCTTTAAGAGCTCAGCACATGATCCTGAGCTAGGGATAGCTCCGTCAGCAGCTGTGCCTTCACTGGGTGTACTGGGACTTCCTCTAGTTGTTTGAGCCACCTTAATTCCCTTTTCTCCTTCTCCTTCTGGAACACTCTTACTTTTTCCCTTTCTTGACTCTCACTCTGCTCTTTCTCGCTCTCTCTGGAATTCTAATTCAAGTCTCTTCTGTTCTAGTTTTACCTTAGCTAACATTACTCTATCTTTTAGTGATTCTAACCCTGTTTGAGCCTTCAGATTCAAGTGAAATATGGTTGGTCACAGTCTTACTATTTCGGGTTTCCTAGCTTTTGGACGGAGTGTAATCCCTAACCTTCCAGCTACATTACTCAACTTTCCAGCAGACAGGGTTTTAACCTGTACCAAGTTACTTCACTCTGTATGTAACACCTTTATTCAAAAAGGGAGGCAGACAGAAAGCAGGAAACTACAGGCCAGTTAGCTTCACATTTGTCTTGGGGAAAAAGTTGGAAGCTATTATTAGAGGTGGTATAATCGGCACTTAGACCAAATCGAGGTAATCAGGCAGAATCAACATGGCTTTATGAAAGTTAAATCATGTTTAATCAGTTTGTTGGAGTTCTTTGATGGAGTTACATGTGCTGTGGATCAAGGGGAACCGGTGGATGTACTGTACTGAGATTTCTATAAGGCATTTGATAAGATGCCACATCAAAGTTTACCGCAGAAAATAAAAGCTCATGGTGAAGGGAGTAACTTATTGGTATGGATAGAAGATTGAGTAGCGAACAGGAAACCGAGTGTCGGCATAAATGGGTCATTTTCTGGTTGGCAAGATTAAACAAGTGGTGTGCGACGGGGATCAGTGCTGGGGCTTCACCTTTTTACAATTTATATTAATGAATTGGATGAAGGGACCGAAGGTATAGTTGCTAAATTTTCCGATGACACAAAGATATGTAGGAAACTAAGTTATGAACAGGACATAGGGGACTGCAAAGGAATATAGATAGGTTAAGTGAGTGGGAAAAGACCTGGAAAATGGAGTATACTGCAGGAAAGTGTGAAATTGCCCACTTTGGCAGGAACAATAAAAAGGAAGCCTGTTATCTAAATGGTGAGAGATTGCAGTGCTCTGAGATGCAGAGGGATCTGGGTGTCCAAGTGCATGAATCACAAAAGGCTAGTAAGCAGGTACAGCACGTAACTGGAAAGCTAATAGAATGTTATTGTTTACTGCTAGAGAAATTGAATAGCAAAGTATGGAGGTCATGCTTCAGTTTCACAGGGCATTGGTGAGACCACATCTGGAGTATTGTGTACAGTTTTGGTCTCCTTGTTAATAGAAGAATGTAAATGTATTGGGGGCAGTAAAGAGAAGGCTTATGAGACTGATAGCTGGAATGGGTGGGCCGTCTTATGTGGGAATATTGGACAGGTTAGGCTTGTATCCGCTGCAGTTTAGAAGGGTAAGAGGCGGCTTGATTGAAACATATAGGACTCCGGGGGGTCTTGACGGGGTGGATGTGGAAAGGATGTTTCCCATTGTGGGAGAATCTAGAATTAGGGGTCACTATTTAAAAATAAGGGGTGGGGGTCACCCATTTAACACACAGATGAGGAGATTTTTTTCCTGTGAGGGTCGTGTGTTTTTGGAAATCTCTTCCTCAAAAGGCGCTGGAAGCAGAGTCTTTGAATATTTGTAAGGCAGAGGTAGATAGATTATTGATAAGCAAGGGGTTGAAGGTTATCGGGGGCTGGTGGAAATGTGAAGTCGAGTTTACAATCAGATTAGTCATGATCTTATTGAATGGCAGAGCAGGCCTGAGGCGCCGAGTGCCCTACTCCTGCTCCTAATTCATCTGTTCATATTTTCATAAACTGTGGCTTAGGATGGTACTGTCTCCGAATGTGAACTTTTTAGTGCTGTAGCAGCGAAAGCCACAATAAAATCTACATTGAAATCTTCATTTTTTTCTGGGAATCAATTGTTTTTCCTACTTCTAATTTCTCGTTTGTCATTGGGTTACAATCAATTTCTGTTACAGCCATGTGAGGAGTGGTCCCAGGTCCCCTCTTGTCCTATCTCAGATTTGACCACAGTAGGCTTTATTCCTTTTTAGCAGTGGACGTGCTGACCACCTCAGTGAGTATTTTACCTTATACTTTTATTGTGCTCGTGAAAGAGCCAATCAGACAGGTTTTCTTGAGATTAAACAAGAGGTGAGTTTATTAGACTTAACAAACTAAACTGGATCTAAATAAAATAATAAACATGTACGCCAGACATTCACGCAGACACGAGAATCATACACAAATAAATTAGAGTGAGAAATACACTGGTGTTGGATGAGAGTCCATGATAAATAAAAAAAAATACACAGTCTGTGAGGTTGGATAATTCTGTGGTCTGCGCCTTTGCCACTCTTGCATATGAGTTTCATGTCATCTGCAGGAGTTGAAATTGTTTATTTTTACATTTAATTCTATATCATGTATCTATCTATATGTCAGGAACAGCACTGGTTCTAACACGGACCCCTGAGAAATAGCACTGTACACTCCCCCTCCCCCAGAATAAACAATGTCTGTTCACAACTTCTCTCTGCTTTCTGTCCCTGAGTCAATGTCATATCCACACTATCACTGTCACATTAATTCATGTCTTCCATTTTTCATAACAAGTCTATGAAATGTCATTTGATCACAGGCCTTTTGAAAGTTCATATACATAACACGAAACAAGCTGACCTCATCAACACTCACAGTTATGTCATCAACTAACTTGATCAAGATTATCAGACATGATTGATTATCAAGCTATCCATCCTGTTTGTCATTTATTATCAGATGTTTTTCCAAGAAAGATATATTTTTGAGCTGGGTTATGGCCTCCAGAAATTTCCAATCGCCGACATAAGACTGTTTGGTCAGAAGTTACAGGGTTTATCCCATCTCTTTTTTTAAACAGGGTGCATAATTTACAGTCCTCCACTCCCCTGTCACTACTCCCATAGCCAAGGAGGAGTGAAAGCTTCTGGCCAGTGACTCTGCCACTCCTTCCCTTAACAAACCTCATACATAACATCCAGTCTGGGTAAATGTTCTACTTTATTTTGGGACACTAAATGTTGGTTTGACAGGGGTTAACTGAATATGTTTGTTCAGTGTGTGTAATTAATGTCAGTCTCCATGCACCCTAATTGAGTCATTGGAGAGTGTTCCACTTCCATTAATAAGGGATTTCTTTCAATGTGTTATTCCAAGCCGGGAGCATCACCCCCACACTAACAGCAGCTCCAGAGAGTGGGAAAGGATTGATCAGAATCTGAGAACAATAGATTGGAATTTTACAAAAATGGTCAGCAAGAGTTTATCCTATTGGTTTGGCGAAGTTACTGCAGATTATTATTGGAGAAAATTAGAAATGCAAATCTATTATGCACTAAAGATGATTCAAACGATTTACTATCCCATCCTCGCTATTATTGGTGTCCCTGGTAAGTCTCTGTATCCAACTATTATATCTATAAACTATATGTCACTGACTTGTGCTCTTTGCATGTAAATCCTGGGAATACTGAAGCCTCTGTCTTCAGTCTCTCTCACAAAGTCTGCTCCCTATCCACTGTCTATATCGACCTCACTAGCCAATGGCTGAGGCTGAAACAGACTGTTTACAACCTCTATGTTCTATTTATACCTGAGCTGAGTTCATCGTCATGTTCTCTCCATCACTTAACCTGCCTAATACCACTTCTGTAATATCACCCATGTCCACCTCTGTCTCAAAACATCTTCTGCATAAGCCCTCATCCGTGCCTTTGTTAAATCCACACTTGACTATTCCAATTCTGTCCTGGTCACCCTCCCAGTTATAAACCTCCATAAACCACAGACCATCCAGAGCTCTGCTGCCTGTAAACTAATATACACCAAATCCCGATCACCCATCACCCCAAATCCTGATCACCCATCAACCCTGTGCTCACTGATCTACATTGGCTCCCGGTCTGGCAGCACCTTAATTTAAATATTCTCATTCTTGTGTTTGAATCCCTCCATGGCCTCACCCCTCCAATTAGTCCCATTTCCCTGTCCATATCCCATATTCTTGAAAATCTTATGCCTTCAACTCTTTTCCCAATTCCCCATTGAAAGTGAGTTGCTTTTTCTCTCTATCCCTCCCGGCTGTGAATTTCGTGCTGGTGCCAATGTTACAGAAACCTTGATCCATAAAATGATGCTATCTGCACAGCCGGTCGCTTCTAGTGTGGCCAACACAGTGCCCCATGCTGGGCAGGGGACTTGCCCGGGCGTACTTGGTATGTGCTGTTAGTGTAAGGAGGGTTCAAGGTGACGTCAGTGCACCAGCCCAACAGTGTTGATGTCTTTCCTTGAAACTTGGTCTGTGGATGTCCACTGACAACCTGTGTTAGTCACTTGTTATTTCAAAGGACCAGGCATCCAACTTACAGGTCAGGGGCTTTTGACTTGCTAATGCCATTGTAAAGTTAGTGGAGGTGCTTTGGATGTTTTTCTGGACGTTGTGTTGTGAGCTGCTGCAGACATTCAGGCAGGACAGAGGACTTTGTGACCCAATTCTGGACGAGGTTTGGGGACTGTAGTTACTGTGTCTCTGGGTCTGTAACATGACCAACAAATGGAGCAGAGGCTGCAGAGAGGGGAATCTATGTCAAAAGGCAAGAGGAGGGGGCTCTGCCCTACCCACCAGAGAAGCTTGATCCTGCATGGCAGCAAGCATGGATCACATGACCTCAGTCTGAGCTTCCATTGCAGCACTGAGACGTTGGGTGTCTGCCGTCTGTGCTGCAGTGGAAGCTGAGACAATGATTACCAGATACTGTATCATGGCTGGGTCTGCTAGTGATGTCATGGAGTTAGTGACCACTTCCACAGGGGAAAGAGTGGGCTTCAGTCTCTGTGAAATGCCCTGTGCCATGTTGGAGCCGGACTCCTCCATGTTCCTTAACAGTGATAACAGACTGTCTGACAGGTCTGTCAATGGACAAAGTATCTCAGTGTACATGTCCATCAGCATTCTCCTGTATGCAGTTCCAGCAATGTTCATATCTGAGTCCTGTGTATTATAACACATTTGTGACCTCGCCCTCTGGTGAGCTGACACATGAACTATCCTTTCCCCCTGGCCTGGCTGCAGCTCACTCGTGCTCGGTGACTCACCACGTGCAGATTCCGACTCTGTACCAGCCTCTAAAGCACACACAGTGTAAGTATTTGATCTGTTGGCTGTGAGTATTAGACCAAGTGATGGTGCTTCGCCATCAGTGCTGTGCTGCTGCTCTCTCTCTGTCTCCTGGAGCTGCTGTGACTGGGAAGCTGGTAGTTTTGAGTTATAATTGGAAAGTTTAAAATTAGAAGGGGAAAGTTGGGGTGAGGGATTGAGGGTGGGATGGAAAGCAGGAGGTCAATGGTCCCACCATCTGAAGCTTGTACATCATCCCAGACAGCAGGATGAGGGGGAAGTGGGAGTTAACAAGGGACATAAGGCAGGAACATAGCATCATCCTGAATACTGTTGGTGATGCCGGATGCTACGGGCTCTGTCACAGCCGGTCCCATGATGTGAAGAACCATCTCCTCCCTCAGGCTCTGGGGATGAAGGTATGCCTAGCCCTCGCCGGAACACTGCTGTATCCTGTGATTATGGGCCGCCTTGTCCTGTAAGAGAGAGAGCAGAATGTCAGTGATTGTGTTTCACTGTGTTTGGGTGATTTGCCTACCATAGCTGAATAGTTGGAGGTATGTGGAGGCATTGAGAGGTGGGTGTGAGGCTGGCATCAGTGGAATGTGTGTGAGGGTGAGGTGGAGTAAGTGAATGTTTGGTTTGAATCCTGAGTGTTGGGGATTGCTGATGGGTGAGTGATGGGGGTGTGGTACATTGAGCAGTGTGCGAGGTTGGTTGTGTTGGGGGTAGGAGATGCCATGTGAGATGAATTCACCGGCATTGATCACCCGTGTGAGCTCATTAAACTTCTTCCGACTCTGCTGCCAGGTCCTCGGGGCCGGACTTCTTGCATTGACCTCCCTGGCCACCTGCTCCCATTCCCTTCAGAGAGTGTTACTTGAGGGTCTCGGCCAAACGCCATGAAAACGTGGCCTCCCTCCTCCTGTCCCCCTCCATGACTAAGGCCTCCATCACCACATCCGTGAACTGCAGATCCCCCTCTCTGTCCTAGGATTCCATTTACCTTGTTTCCAATTGCAGAATTCACAGTCAGCAGCACACACAGCCTCCTGTGATTCAGTGCAGCTTCCCTTTAAGAGGGACAGACTGCCTTTAA
Source organism: Heterodontus francisci (assembly GCF_036365525.1). Taxonomy (NCBI): domain Eukaryota; kingdom Metazoa; phylum Chordata; class Chondrichthyes; order Heterodontiformes; family Heterodontidae; genus Heterodontus; species Heterodontus francisci. Next base: position 854,355 of record NW_027141326.1, read on the forward strand.
AAGCTGAATGCTGGCTGAAACACGAACCAGCCTCACGCACACTTCCCTCCCAGTTAATGTGCAGACAGACATCAGCGTGGGTCACCCTGGGCAGCAAGAAGAATTCATGGAAATGAGGATAAAGCAGAAGCTTTGTGTGTCACCTGCCTCAACAAGAACGGGCACGGGGAAATCATGAATCACAAACCCTACGCACAGAAGGAGGATATTCGGCCCATTGTGTCAGTGCAGTCTCTTTGAAAGAGTTATCAAATTAGTTCCTCTCTCCTCCTCTTGACCCACACCCCAGCTTTTTAAATTCCAATTCATGTATTTGCTGAATTCTCTTTTGAAAGATATTATTGAATCTGCTTCCACCATGTTTGCAGGCAGTGAATTCCAGATCCCAACAACTCGCTGTGTAAGAAAATTCTCCTCATTTCACCTTTGGTTCTTTGTCAATTACCTTCAATCTGTGTCTTCTTAATACTGAACTTAATGACACTGATAACAGTTTCACATTAATTAACCTATCAAAACCCTTCATGATTTTGAATTCTATATTTAATCTCCCCTTACCCTTCACTGCTCTAAAGAGAACAATCCCAGCTTTTCCAATCTCTCCACGTAACTGAATTCCCAGATCCCTGGTACAATTCTAGTAAATCACCTCAGTATATTCACTAAGTCCTTGACATCCTTACCAAAGTGTGGTGATCAGAATTGGACACAATTCTCCAGCTGGGACCTAACCAATGATGGATAAACATCAGCATTTCCTCCTGAGTTTTATTACTCTGTGCCTCTCTCTCTAACACCAAGGACACTACATGTTACATTCAAAGATCTGTGTGTGTACACCCCAGGTCGCTCTAATCCAGCACCCACTTTATAATGGTACCATTGAGTTTACGTTGTTTCTCCTCATATTGTATACCCAAATTTTGCGAGGAGCAGCTTGGACAGAAGGAGGTGCGGAGCGAACTTACAGCTGAGCGGTCAATTTCAGTGCAAGTTACAATTTAATCCACTTTTGTTTCGGAGGACCAGGGGACTGCTGGGTAAGGGAAAACTATTTATTTGGGCAGTTTTTAAATCATTTTCTTTTTGCGAGGAGCAGCTTTGACAGAAGGAGGTGCGGAGCGAACTTACAGCTGAGTGGTTAATTTCAGTGTAAATTACAAGTTAATCCCCTTTTGTTTCGGAGGACCAGGGGACTGCTGCGTAAGGGAAAACTATTTATTTGGGCAGTGGCAGTACCAGAGATACTACACGTGTAGTGTCTCCCACCCACCCTCCTCCTCTAACCAAAAAAAAAGGACTCTGGTGTGTTGATATGGTAAGCTTTTTATTTAAAACGTTCAGTCCGTCGGATTGCTAAGCGAACAAGTTTTGACTTTGTTTTTTTTGGTTTTTCAGTAGACTTGTTGGGAATCTAGAATAGTGGGAATGGAGGTTAAGGCAGTTGTATGTTCCTCCTGCAGAATGTGGGAGGTAAGGGTCGTCAAGAGTGTCCCTGCTGACTGCATCTGCGGGAAGTGCACCCAACTCCAGCTCCTCGCAGACCGCGTTAGGGAAATGGAGCTGGAGCTGGATGAACTTCGGATCATTCGGGAGGTGGAGGGGATTATTGACAGGAGTTATAGGGAGGCAATCACACCTCAGGTAAAAGAAGTAGATAGATGGGTTACCGTCAGGGGAAGGAGAGGGAACCAGCAGGCAGTGCAGGGATCCCCAGTGGCCGTTTCCCTCAACAACAGGTATACCGTTTTGGATACTGTTGCGGGGGAAGACTTACCAGGGGTAAGCAATGGGGTGCATGTCTCCAGCACAGAGTCTGTCCCTGTTGCTCAGAAGGGAAAGGGGAAGAGGAGCAGAGCATTAGTCATTGGGGACTCCATAGTTAGGGGAACAGATAGGAGGTTCTGTGGGAACGAGAGAGACTCACGGTCGGTGTGTTGCATCCCAGGTGCCAGGGTACGTGATGTCTCGGATCGTGTTTTAGGGATCCTTCAGCGGGAGGGGGAGCACCCCCAAGTCGTGGTCCACATAGGCACCAACGACATAGGTAGGACGAGAGATGGGGATTTAAGGCAGAAATTCAGGGAGCTAGGGTGGAAGCTTAGAGTGAGAACAACCAGAGTTGTTATCTCTGGGTTGTTGCCTGTGCCACGTGCTAGCGAAGAGAGGAATAGGGAGAGAGAGGAGTTGAACACGTGGCTGCAGGGATGGTGTAGGAGGGAGGGTTTTGGTTTCCTGGATAATTGGGGCTCTTTCTGGGGTAGGTGGGACCTCTACAAACAGGATGGTCTTCACCTGAACCAGAGGGGTACCAATATCCTGGGGGTGGGGGGGGGGGGGAGATTTGCTAGTGCTCTGCGCGGGGTATCAACTAAATCAGCAGGGGAATGGGAACCTAAATTGTAGTTCCAGTGTACAGGCTGTTGAGAGTAGTGAGGTAGGGGATAAGGTTACAAGGACGCAAGAGGGCACTGGCAAGCAAGAACTTGGTTTTAAGTGTGTCTACTTCAACGCCAGGAGCATCCGGAATAAGGTGGGTGAGCTTGCAGCATGGGTTGGTACCTGGGATCCTGATGTTGTGGCCATTTCGGAGACATGGGTAGAGCAGGGGCAGGAATGGATGTTGCCGGTTCTGGGATTTAGATGTTTCAGTAAGAACAGAGAAGAGGGTAAAAGAGGGGGGCGTGTGGCATTGTTAATCAAGGAAAGTATTACAGCGGCAGAAAGGACGTTTGAGGACTCGTCTACTGAGGTAGTATGGGCCGGGGTTAGAAACAGGAGAGGTGAGGTCACCCTGTTGGGAGTTTTCTATGGACCTCCGAATAGTTCCAGAGATGTAGAGGAAAGGATAGCAAAGATGATTCTCGACAGGGGCGAGAGTAACAGGGTAGTTGTTATGGGGGACTTTAACTTTCCAAATATCGACTGGAAATACTATAGTTCGAGTACTTTAGATGGGTCTGTTTTTGTCCAGTGTGTGCAGGAGGGTTTTCTGACACAGTATGTTGACAGGCCAACAAGGGGCGATGCCACATTGGATTTGGTACTGGGTAGTGAACCCGGCCAGGTGTTAGATTTAGATGTAGGTGAGCACTTTGGTGATAGTGATCACAATTCGGTTAGGTTTACCTTAGCGATGGGCAGGGACAGGTATATACCGCAGGGCAAGAATTATAGCTGGGGGAAAGGAAATTATGATGCGATTAGGCTAGATTTAGGATGTGTAGGATGGGGAAGGAAACTGCAGGGGATGGGCACAAACGAACTGTGGAGCTTATTCAAGGAGCAGCAAATGCGTGTCCTTGATAAGTATGTACCTGTCAGGCAGGGAGGAAGTTGTCGAGCGAGGGAGCCGTGGTTTACTAAAGAAGTTGAAGCGCTTGTCAAGAGGAAGAAGAAGGCTTATGTTCGGATGAGACGTGAAGGCTCAGTTAGGGCGCTTGAGAGTTACAAGCTAGCCAGGAAGGATCTAAAGGGAGGGCTAAGAAGAGCAAGGAGAGGACACGAGAAGTCAATGGCGGATAGGATCAGGGAAAACCCGAAGGCTTTCTATAGGTATATCAGGAATAAAAGAATGACGAGAGTTAGATTAGGGCCAATCAAGGATAGTAGTGGGAAGTTGTGTGCGGAATCAGAGGAGATAGGGGACGCGTTAAATGAATATTCTTCGTCAGTATTTACAGTAGAGAAAGAAAATGTTGTCGAGGAGATTACTGAGATACAGCCTACTAGGCTAGATGGGATTGAGGTTCACAAGGAGGAGGTGTTAGCAATTTTGGGAAGTGTGAAAATAGATAGGTCCCCTGGGCAAGATGGGATTTATCCTAGGATTCTCTGGGAAGCCAGGGAGGAGATTGCAGAGCCGTTGTTGTTGATCTTTATGTCGTCATTGTCGACAGGAGTAGTGCCAGAAGACTGGAGGATAGCAAATGTTGTCCCCTTGTTCAAGAAGGGGAGTAGAGACAGCCCTGGTAATTATAGACCTGTGAGCCTTACTTCGGTTGTGGGTAAAATGTTGGAAAAGGTTATAAGAGATAGGATTTATAGAAAAGAATAAGTTGATTTGCGATAGTCAGCACGGTTTTGTGAAAGGTACGTCGTGCCTCACAAACCTTATTGAGTTTTTATCGAAGGTGACCAAACAGGTGGATGAGGGTAAAGCCGTGGATGTGGTGTATATGGATTTCAGTATGGCGTTTGATAGGTTTCCCCACGGTAGGCTATTGCAGAAAATACGGAAGTATGGGGTTGAAGGTGACCTCGAGCTTTGGATCAGAAATTGGCTAGCTGAAAGAAGACAGAGGGTGGTGGTTGATGGCAAATGTTCATCCTGGAGTTTAGTTACCGGTGGTGCACCGCAAGGTTCAGTTTTGGGGCCACTGCTGTTTGTCATTTTTATAAATGACTTGGAAGAGGGTGTAGAAGGGTGGGTTACTAAATTTGCGGATGACACGAAGGTCGGTGGAGTTGTGGATAGTGTCGAAGCGTGTTGTAGGGTACAGAGGGTCATAGGTAGGCTGCAGAGCTGGGTTGAGAGATGGCAAATGGAGTTTAATGCGGAGAAGTGTGAGGTGATTCACTTTGGAAGGAGTATCAGCAATGCAGAGTACTGGGCTCATGGGAAGATTCTTGGTAGTGTAGATGAACAGAGAGATCTTGGTGTCCAGGTACATAAATCCCTGAAAGTTGCTACCCAGGTTAATAGGGCTGTTGAGAAGGCATATGGTGTGTTAGCTTTTATTAGTAGGGGGATCGAGTTTCGGAGCCACGAGGTCATGCTGCAGCTGTACAAAACTCTGGTGAGGCCGCACCTTGAGTATTGCGTGCAGTTCTGGTCACCGCATTATAGGAAGGATGTGGAAGCTTTGGAAAGTGTGCAGAGGACATTTACTAGGATGTTGCCTGGTATGGAGGGAAGGTCTTACGAGGAAAGGATGAGGGATTTGGGGTTGTTTTCATTGGAGAGAAGGAGGAGGAGAGGTGACTTGATAGAGACATACAAGATAATCAGAGGGTTAGATAGGGTGGATAGTGAGAGTCTTTTTCCTCGGATGATGATGGCAAACACGAGGGGACATAGCTTTAAGTTGAGGGGTGAAAGATATAGGACAGATGTCAGAGGTAGTTTCTTTACTCAGAGAGTAGTAGGGGCGTGGAACGCCCTGCCTGCAACAGTAGTAGACTCGCCTACTTTAAGGGCATTTAAGTGGTCATTGGATAGACATATGGATGGAAATGGAATAGTGTCGGTCAGATGGTTTCACAGGTCGGCGCAACATCGAGGGCCAAAGGGCCTGTACTGCGCTGTAATGTTCTAATTCTAATTCCAATTCAAATGTCTCACTTCACACTTCACTGTGTTAAAATACATCTGCCATGTTCCTGTCCATTTCACCAGTCAGTCTCTGTCCTGCTGAAGTCTGTTACTATCCATCACACTGTTTATTAACATTTCTGAGATTCCTGCCTTCTGAAAACGTTGAAATTGTCCTCTCTGTACACAAGCCCATTGCATTAACATACAGCAACAGTGATTCCAACAGTGACGCTGGGGAACCGCACTTTGTATTTCCCTACAGACTAAACAACAACCATTCTCCGCTACTCTCTGCTTTCTGTCACTGACCTAATTTCCTGCATGCTGACATTGAAAATAAAAAAAGGACTTCCATTTATGTAACGCCTTCATGACCACTGCATGTCCCAAAGCGACTGACAACCAACGAGTACTTTTTACCGTTTAGTCTGTCTTGTAATGTAGGAAAAAGACTGCCAATTTCCGCACAGCAAGATCCCACAAGCAGCAGTGTGGTCATGATCAGATCTGTTTCTGTAATGTTAATTTGAGGGGTAAATGTTGACCAGGACACTGGGAATAATTCCCCTGACCTTCTAAATAATTCCATAGGATCTTTACATCCACCTGAGAGGGCAGACGGGGCCTGGCTTTCCCTTTTCTTTGATAAGGCGGCACCTCGGACAGTGCAGCACTCCCTCAGTACAGGACTGCAGTGTCAGCCTTGATTCTTGTCATCAAGTCCTGCAGTGACACTTGATCCTAGAAGCTTGTGACTGAAAGGGGAGAGAGCGACAAACTGAGTCACTGCTGACATTGGTCCTTTAATCCCATGTGTTTCTAATTCGGTAACACAGCTGTTATGTGCTACTTTATCAAACAGCTGCTGAAAGGATAGGAATATTGGGAAAATACAGGCAGGAACAATCATAGAATCATAGAATAGCACAGCCCTGATGATGTCATTCTGCCCATCAAGTCAGTGCTGGCCCATTCAAAGAGCAATCCAGTTACACCCACTCCCTGACTCTTTCACTATATCCTAACATTTTTCCTGCTTCAGATATTTATCCAATTCCCTTTTGGGATCTACTATTGAATCTGTATCCATCAGCCTATCAGACAGTGCATCCCAAATCCAAACCACTCAGAAACAAAAATCCTCAGATCTGCTTCTCTTTCCAATCGCCTTAAATCTGTGTCTCTGGTTAGTGACCCCTTGGACATTGGAAACAGTTTCTCTTTATTTAATTTATCTAAACCCTTCCTAATGTTAAACAGCTCAATCAAATCTCCTCTGTGAGTTCTCTGCTCTAAGCAGAACAACCACAGCTACATAACTGTAATCCCTCATGCCTGCACAAATTCTCGTAAAACAGTTCTTTACCCTCTCCGAAGGCTTCATGCCCTTCCTAAAGTGTGGTTCCCAATATTCGACACAAGACTTCAGGTGCAGCTGAACTAGTATTTTATATATGTTTCACATAATGTCATTGCTTTTGCTTTTTTTGCCTCTATTTATAAAACCGAGGATCCCATATATTTATTAAAGGTTTGGCTACAAAGATTTGTGTACAAATACTCCAGGTGTCTCTGTTATTTCACCACCTTTATAGTTATACCATTTAACTTGTATTGTCTCTCCTCATTCCTCCTTTCAAAATGTATTACCTCACACATCTGCAATGCCAATTAAATATTGAGAAGATTGAAGCCATTGCTTTCTGTCTCTGCTTCAAATATTTCCTAGCTACACACTCCATCCCTCTCCTTTGTAAATGTTTGAGACGAAAAGCCAAACTGTTCACACACTTGGTTACATAGTTAACCTTGAGATGCCTTGCGATGAGCTTCTGACCAAATATTCACACCATCAGTAAAATGGCGTATTTCCACCCGCGGTGGAGTTGCATTTCTGGTTAAAAAGGGAAGTAATACAATAGTGAGGAAGGATATGAGATCTGATGATGTGGAGTCTGTATGGGTCGAGCTGAGAAACACTAAGGGGCAAAAAACGTTAGTGGGGGTTATATATAGACCCCCAAACTGTGGTGGTGATGTGGGAATGGTCTTAAACCGGAAATAAGAGATGCATGCGATAAAGCAACATTTGTAATTATGGGTGACTTAAATCTGCATATAGATTGGTCAAATCAAAGTTGTCACAATAACGTAGAGGAGAAATTACTGGAGTGTATACGGGATGGTTTTCTGGACCAATATGTTGAGGAACCAAATAGAGAACAGGCCATCCCAGACTGGGTATTGTGTGAAGAGAGAGGAATAATTGACAATCTAGTTGTGTGAAATCCCTTGAGGATGAGCGACCATAATATGATAGAATTTGTCATGAAGAAAGCCAACAGTGACGTCAGAGGAGAGCTGCAAGCTGATTGGTTGGGTGAGTAGCAGCTATTAGTGCATGTAGATATCTTTAAAAAAGTGAAAAGTTTATTTTTGTGGGAAAAGAACTCTGGTGATAAGGTGAGTACTACTGAAGTGTTTCTTTTTTTAATTCAGTGTAGTTTATTAAGAATCTTAGATTGAAGTGGGTAGAAAAAGGCCCCTCATGTAATTAGTATTTTTTTAAATTAATGGTGTAACTAATTAATCTAAGGGTAGGTCATGACAGGAGAGTTCAGCCCCGCGATCTGCTCCTCCTGCCCTTTGTGGGAAATCAGGGATGCTTCCAGTGTCCCTAGTGGGCATGTGTGCAGGAAGTGGATCCATCTGCAACTACTGGCGACCCGCATTATGGAGATGGAGCTGCAGGTGAATTCACTGTGGAGAATCCATAATGCTGAGGACGTCGTGGATAACATGTTTAGCGAGGTGGTCACACCGCAGATAATAGCTGCACAGGCAGAAAAGGGATGGGTGACCACCAGACAGTGTAGTAGGCACAGGCAGGTAGTGCAGGAGTCCCCTGTGGCCACAACCTCTCAAACAGATAGACCACTTTGGATACTGTTGGGGGGGATGACCTCCCTGGGGAAAGCAGCAACAGCCAGGCCCATGGGACCACAGAGGGCTCTGCCGCACAGCAGGACAGGAAAAGGGGTGTAAGAGCTATCGTGATAGGAAATTCTATCGTAAGGGGTGCAGGTAGGCGTTTCTGTGGCCGCAAAAGAGGCACCAGGATGGTATGTTGCCTCCCTGCTGCGAGGGTCAAGGATGTCTCGGAGTGGCTGCAGGAAATTCTGAAAGGAGAGAGTGAGCAGCCAGAGGTCGTAGTCCATATTGCTGCGAACGACATAGATAGGAAAAGAGATAAGGTCCTGCAAAGTGAATATAGGGAGTTAGGCAGAAGGTTAAAAAGTAGAACCTCTAGGAGTAATCTCAGGATTTGGCCTAACCATTAGCCTCAAGAAAATGAACATCATGGGACAGGATGTCAGAAATGCTCCATCCATCAATATCGGCGGCCACGCTCTGGAAGTGGTTCAAGAGTTCACCTACCTAGGCTCAACTATCACCAGTTATCTGTCTCTAGATGCAGAAATCAACAAGCACACGGGAAAGGCTTCCACTGCTATGTCCAAACTGGCCAAGAGAGTGTGGCAAAATGGCGCACTGACACGGAGCACAAAAGTCCGAGTGTATCAAGCCTGTGTCCTCAGTACCTTGCTCTATGGCAGCGAGGCCTGGACAACGTATGTTAGCCAAGAGCAACGTCTCAATTCATTCCATCTTCGCTGCTTCCGGAGAATACTTGGCATCAGGTGGCAGGACCGTATCTCCAACACAGAAGTCCTCGAGGCGGCCAACATCCCCAGCTTATACACACTACTGAGTCAGCGGCGCTTGAGATGGTTTGGCCACGTGAGCCGCATGGAAGATGGCAGGATCCCCAAAGACACTTTGTACAGCGAGCTCGCCACTGGTATCAGACCCACCGGCCGTCCATGTCTCCGTTATAAAGACGTCTGCAAACGTGACATGAAATCGTGTGACATCGATCACAAGTCGTGGGAGTCAGTTGCCAGCGATCGCCAGAGCTGGTGGGCAGCCATAAAGGATGGGCTAAAGTGTGGCGAGTCGAAGAGACTTCACAGTTGGCAGGAAAAAAGGCAGAAGCGCAAGGGGAGAGCCAACTGTGTAACAGCCCCGACAGACAAATTTTTCTGCAGCACCTGTGGAAGAGCCTGTCACTCTAGAATTGGGCTTTATAAACACTCCAGGCGCTGCTGCACAAACCACTGACCACCTCCAGGCGCTTACCTATTGTCTCTCGAGGTAAGGAGGCCAAAGACAAAGAAGAAGAAGAATCTCAGGATTACTCCCTGTGCCACGTGCTAGTGAGGATAGGAATAGGAGGATTAGGCAAATGAAAGTGTGGCTGAAGAGCTGGTGTAGGCGGGAGGGCTTCAGCTACTTGGATCATTGGGATCTCTTCTGGTGCAGAGGTGACCTGTTGAAGAGGGTCAGATTGCACCTAAACTGGAAGGGGACCAATATCCTTGCGGGGAGGTTTGTTACTGCTGCTCGGGAGGGTTTAAACTAGTCTTGCAGAGAGGTGGGACTCAAAGTAGTAGTCTCTCCGATGAGATAGTTAGGGTAAATGTAGAGGTTAATGCAAGCAAGTCCAGTAGGCGGGCCTGGCAGTGGCCTGACAGGGAGCGTGGAAGGTCTGGTCAACTAAACTGCAAGTACTTTAATGCAAGAGGCCTAACAGGTAAGGCAGATGAACTCAGAGCATGGATCAGTACATGGGATTGTGATATTATAGCTATTACAGAAACGTGGTTGAGGGATAGGCAAGACTGGCAGCTCAATGTTACGGGGTACCGATGCTTCAGTTGGAGGGAAGAGAGGATGGGGAGTTGCACAATTGATTAGGGAGCACATCACGGCAGTAGTTAGAGAGGATATCCCGGGGGGAACGTCCAGTGAGGCCATATGAGTGGAGCTTAGAAATAAGCAAGGGGTGGTCTCTTCGATGGAATTATACTATAGGCCCCCCAATAGTCAGAGGGAATTGGAGGAGCATATATGCAGGGAAATCACAGATAGGTGTAGGAATTTTCGGGTTGTAATAGTAAGTGATTTTAACTTTCCTGATATTGACTGGGACTGCCTTAGTGCTAAGGGATCAGATGGGCAAGAATTTGTTCAGTGTGTCCAGGATAGTTTTATGAAACAGTATATGGATGGCCCTACGAGAGAAAAGGCGACACTCGACCTCCTCTTTGGAAATGAGGATGGGCAGGTGGATTATGTGTTAGTGAGGGAGCACTTTGGGACCAGTGACCATAACTCTATTAGCTTCAAGATAGTTATGGAAGAGGATAGGACTGGTCCTCAGGTTCAAGTCCTAAATTGGAGGAAGGTTGATTTCGATGGCATCAGACAGGAACTCTCAGAAGCTGAATGGAAGGGGCTGTTTACAGGTAAAGGGACTTCTGGCAAGTGGGAGGCTTTTAAAAGTGAGATAGGAAGAGTTATGGGCCGGCATATTCCTGTTAGATGGAAGGGCAAGATTGGCAAGTTTAGGGAACGTTGGTTGACGAGGGATATTGAGGGTCTGGTCAGGACAAAGAAGGAGGAATATGTCAGGTATAGGCAGTGGGGATCAAACGAGTCCCTCCAGGAGTACAGTGGATGGAGGAGTACACTAAAGAAAGAAATTAGGAGGGAGAAATTGGGCCATGAGATTTCCCTGGCAGCTAAGATAATGGAGAATCCTAAAATATTCTATAAGTATATTAAGAGTAAAAGGGTAGCTAGGGTGAGAGTCAGTCCCCTTAAGGATCAGTGTGGTAATCTACGTGTGCAGCCACGTGAAATGGGCGAGGTCTTAAATGAATACTTCTCGTTTTTATTTACCATGGAGACGACATGGAAGCTACTGAGTTCACAGGAGGGAACAGCGATCTCCTGGAGCATATCAACATTACAAAGAAGGAGGTGTAGGAGGTTTTGAAGCTCATTAAGGTAGATAAATACCCAGGGCCTGACCAGGTGTATCCTAGGATGCTATGGGAAGAAAGGCAGGATATTCCTGGAGCCCGAGCGGAGATTTTTGCATTATCGTTAGCCACAGGTGAGATACTGGAAGACTGGAGGATAGCTAATGCTGTGCCTTTATTTAATAAGGGCGGCAGTGATAAGCCAGGGAACAACAGGCCGGTGAGCCTTACATCAGTGATGGGAAAGTTACTGGAAGGGATTCTGACAGACAGGATTTATATACATTTGGAAAGGCAACGTCTGATTAGGGATAGTCAGCATGGCTTTGTGCATGGGAATCATGTCTCAGGAATTTGAGTGCGTTCTTTGAGGAGGTGACCAAGAGGATTGACGAGGGCAGGGCGATGGACGTTGTCTACATGGACTTTAGCAAGGCCTTTGACAATTTCCCGCATGGTCGGCTGGTCCAGAAGGTTCAAACACATGGGATCCAGGGTGTGCTAGCCAATTGGATACAAATTTGGCTTGGTGATCGGATGGCAGTGGGGGGTTGTTTTTCAGTTTGGAGGCTGGTGACCAGTGGTGTGCCGCAGGGATCGGTTCTGGGCCCTCTCTTGTTTGTCATATATATTAATGACTTGGATATGAATGCAGGGGGCATGATTGGTAAGTTTGCTGATGATACAAAAATTGATGGAATAGTAGAAAGTGAAGAAGGTTGTCTAAGGTTACAACAGGATATAGATAAACTTGGAAAGTGGGCAAGGGATTGGCAAATGGAATTTAATGCAGACAAGTGCGAAGTGATGCATTTTGGGAAGTTAAACCAGGGCAGGTCATGTACAGTGAATGACAGGGCCTGGGGAGTGTTGTTGAGAAGAGAGACCTTGGGGTGCAAGTGCATAGTTCCCTGATTGTGGCAACACAGGTAGACAGGGTGGCGAAGAAGGTGCATGGCATGCTTGTCTTCATCAACTGCGGCATGGAGTACAAGAGTTGGGACGTCATGTTACAGTTGTACATAACATTGGTTATTCCGCATTTGGAGTACAGTGTGCAGTTCTAGTCGCAGCACTACAGGAAAGATGTGATTAAGCTAGAGAGGGTGCAGAAAAGATTTATAAGGATATTGCCTGGTTTGGAGGGCTTGAGTGATAAAGAGAGATTGGGTAGGCTGGGTCTGTTTTCCCTGGAGCAAAGACAGCTGAGAGGGGACATGATGGAGGTATATAAAATTATGAGAGGCATAGACAGAGCAGGTAGTTAGAGTCTGTTTCCCATGGTAGGGGTGACGAAAACTAGAGGGCATAGATTTAAGATGAAAGGGAGGAGGTTTAAACGGGATTAAAAGGGTAAATTTTACACACAAAGAATAGTGCGTATCTGGAATGAGCTGCCAGAGGAGGTGGTGGAGGCAGGAACAGTGGCCACATTTAAGAGTCATCTGGACAGGTATTTGAATGAGCAAAGCATAGACGGATATGGAATAATGCAGGCACGTGGAATCAGTATAGATCGGCATTATGGTCGGCATGGACGCAGTGGGCCGAAGGGCCTGTTTCTATGCTGTACGAATCTCTGACTCTAAGATGGAGAGTGACGTAGTTGATTCTGAGACTAGGGTCGTGAATCTTAATAAAGGAAAGTATGAAGGTATGAGGCACGAGTTGGCTATGATGGATTGGGAAACGTTACTTAAAGGGATGATGGTGGAAAGGCAATGGCAATATTCAAAGAGTGCATTGATGAACTGCAACAATTGTTTACTGCTGTCTGGCGCAAAAGTAAAATGGGAAACGTAGCCAAACCATGGCTTACAAGGAAAATTAGAGAAAGTATCAGATTCAGGGAAGAGGCATATACATTCGCCAGAAAGAAGCAACAGACCTGAGCATTGGGAGCAGTTTAGAATTCAACAAAGGAGGACCAAGGGATTGATTAAGAAGGGGAAAATAAAGTACACGAGTGAGCTTGCGGGGAACATACAACCTGACTGTAATGGTTTCTGTTGGTATGTGAAGAGGAAAGGATTGGTTAAGACAAATGTAGGTCCCTACAGTTAGAAACATGGGAATTTATTAGGGGAAACAAATAAATGGCTAACCAACTAAATGCATACTTTGATTCTGTCTTCACAAAGGATGACACAAATATCTTACCAGAAATGTTGGGGAACACAGGGTTTAGTGAGAGGAAGGAACCGAAGGAAAGCAGTATTAGTAGAGAAATTGTGTTGGAGAAGTTGATGGGATTGAAGGCTGACAAATCCTCAGGGCCTGATAATCTGCATCCCAGATTACTTAAGGAAGTGACCCTGGAAATCGTGGATGCATTGGTGGTCATCTTTCCATCTTCCTTCGACTTTGGAACAGTTCCAGCTGATTGGAGGGCAGCTAATGTAACCCCACCATTTAAAAAGGGAGGGAAAAATAAAGCAGGGCATTATAGACAAGTCAGCCTGACGTCGGTAGCGGGAAAATTCTGGAGTCCATTATCAAATTTTTTAGGGCAGAGCACTTGGAGAACAGTGGTAGAATCGGATAGAGTCAGCATGGATTTCCGAAAGGGAAATCATGCTTGATAAATCTATTAGAATTCTTCGAGGATGTAACTAATAGAGTTGATGAGGGGGAGTCAGAGAATGTGGTTTATTTGGACTTTCAGAAGGCTTTCGACAAAGTCCCACATAAGAGATTAGTGAGTACAATTAAAGCGCATGGGATTAGTGGAAGTGTATTGCGATAGATAGAAAACTGGTTGGCAGATGGAAAAAAAGTGTAGGGATAAACGGATCTTTTACCAAAAGGCAGGCAGTGATTAGTGGGGTACCACAGAGATCGGCGCTAGGACCCCAGCTATTCACACTCCATATTGCCGATTTCGATGCGGGAGCTAAATGTAATATCTCCAAATTTTGAGAAGACACACAACTGGGTGGGAGGGTGAGTTGTGAGGAGGATGCAGAGTGGCTTCAGGGTGATTTGGACAAGTTGAGTGAGTGGGCTATTGCATGGCAGATGCAGTATAATGTGAATAAATGAGAGGTTACCCACTTTGGTAGCAAAAACAGGAAGGCAGATTATTATCTGAACTGCGATAAAGTGAGAGAGGGGAATACGCAACGAGACCTGGGTGTTCTCGTACACCAGTCACTGAAGGTAAGCATGCAGGTGCAACAGGCGGGAGAAAAAGGCGAATGTTATGTTGGCTTTCATGGAGACAGGATTCGAGTACAGGAGCAGGGATGTCTTGCTGCAGTTATACAGGGCGTTGGTCAGGCCGCAATTGGAATATTGTGTGCAGTTTTGGTCTCCTTCTCCGAGAAAGGATGTTCCTGCTATAGCAAGAGTGCAATGAAGGTTTATCAGACTGATTCCTGGGATGGCGGGACTGACGTATGAGGAGAGATAGGATTATATTCGCTGGAGTTCGGAAGAGTGAAGAGGGATCTCATAGAAAGCTCTAAAATTCTAACAGGACTTGACAGGGTAGTTGCAGGAAGGATGCTCCCGATGGTGGGGGAGTCCAGAACAAGGTGTCATAGGCTAAGGATACGGGGTAAACTTTTCAGGACTGAACTGAGGAGAAATTTCTTCACCCAGAGAGTGGTGAGCCAGTGAAATTACGTCATCACTCCCATGTACAAGAGGGATTGGATTATGCTGGCCAGTGCCTCTGCTACTTCCACCATTCCATCCCTCAGCAACCCTCATGCATCCCATCCAGACTGGGTAAATGATCTACTTTATTGTGATACAAAAAGTGCTGTATTGAAAAGGGTTAACTGAATCTGTTTGTTCAGTGACTGCAAATAATGTCAGTCTCCATGGACCCTAATTGTGTCACTGGAAGTTTTCCATCTTCTATTAATAAGGGGCTGTCATGTGTTGTCCCATAGTTTCAGCCGGAACATCAACCCCGGCACAACAGAGATCAGCGGCTCCAGAGAGAGAGAAAGGATAGATCAGAATCTGAGAACAACAGATTGGAATGTTACAACAATGGGTCAGAATCTGAGAACAATAGCTGGGAATGTTACAACAATGGACAGGAGTTTATCCTCGGATCTTTACTACCTTTCGACATATTATGATCGGTACTCATTAAACTCTCGTATACATCTCGCACTGAAGATTATTCAATACATTTACTATCCCATCCTGGCTATTATTGGTGTCCCTGGTAAGTCTCTCTATCTAGATATTAATTCTATAAACCAAGTCTAACAGCATTACTGCTCCTATAATTTACTCTGCACTTTTTGCTGCCGTTGTATTCCTGGTGAATATGTCCAGCTATTAGCTCGATAAACCATTGCCAACTTTATTGGCTTTCTTGACATTTGCTCTCTCATCTTTACTACTGTTGCTGTCTCTATTTCCCGGTAGGGCATTGTAAACCCCGTTTCACTGAAATACTGTTCTGTTATGTAAATTTTAGGAAGACTGAAGCCAGTGTCATTGATCTCCATCACAAACTCCATCCCCTATCTGTGAAACAAATACACCACCCTGTCCAATATCTGAGGCTGAACCAGACTGTTTGCAATCGGTGTGTTCTATTTAAACCTGAGCTGAGTCCATCTCCATATTCTCTCCATTACCAACCCTGTCTATGGCCACCTCTGTAATATCCCCCACCTCCACCTCTGTCTCAGCCAATCTGCTGCATAAACCCTCACCTGTACCTTTGTTAAATCCACACTTGACTATTCCAATTCTATCCTGGTCACCCTCCCAGTTATAAACCTCCATAAACCACAGCCCATCCAGATTTCTGCTGCCTGTATCCTAACTCACACCAAATCCTGATCACCCATCACCCCTGTACTCACTGATCTACATTGGCTCCTGGTCTGGCAGCACCTTAATTTTAATATAGTCATTCTTGTGTTTGAATCTCTCCATGGCCTCACCCCTCCAATTAGCCCCATTCTCCTGCCCATTCTCATATTCCTGAAAATGTTTTGACTTCAATCTTTTCTCATATCTCCTTCTGAAGTGAATTCCTTTCCCACTGTATCTGTCCCGAGCCACTATTTTAGACTGTACAGCACTACTGGTGCTGACGGTACAGAAGCTGGGATCCATACAGAGATGTGAACTGCACAGGCAGGCACTTCTAGTGCGGCGTGCAAAGTGCCCCATGCTGGGCAGGGCTCCAGCTCAATCGTACCATGTTTGTGTTGTTGCTCTGCGGATGGTTTTGAATGTGATGTCAATGTACCATACCGGCAGCTTTGATGTACGTCTTTGAAACTTGGTCTGTACATGTCCACTGACCGCATGTGTTAGTCAGTCTCAGCTGAACATACATTCAGCAACATGAGGAACCCCCTCTAGTATCAATTAAAAGGACCAGGCATCCAACTTACAGGTTTACTTACAGGCTTTTGACTTACTTCTATTATTGTAAAGTTAGTGGAGGTGCTGTGGATGGTTTGTTGGAGGTTGTGTTGTGAGCTGCAGCAGATATTCAGGGAGGACAGAGGATTTGGTGACCCAACTCTGCACGAGGTATGGCCTATCAGGGGAAAACAGCAGCAGCCAGAGCAGTGGTACCACGGCTGGCACTGTTGTTCAGCAGGGAGGGACAAAGCGCAGAAGAGCAATAGTTATAGGGGACTCTGTAGTTATGGGCACAGATAGGCGCTTCTGTGGACGTGAAAGAGACTGCAGGATGGTATGTTGCCTCCTTGGTTTCAGGGTCAAGGATATCTCTGAACGGACAGGGGGCATTCTGAAGGGGGAGGGTGAACAGCCAGAGGTTGTGGTACACATCGGTAGCAATGACATAGGCAGGAAGAGTGATGAGGTCCTACAGGGGGAGTTTAGGAAGTTAGGCAATAAGTTACAAAACAAGACCTCGAGGGTTGTAATCGCTGGATTCCTCCCAGTGCTACGTGCTAGTGATTCTAGAAATAGGAAGATAGTGCAGCTAATCACGTGGCTGAGCAGCTGGTGCAGGAGGGAGGGTTTCAGATATCTGGACAATTGGGATCTCTTCAGGGACAGATGGGACCTGTACAAGAAGGACGGGTTGCATATAAACTGGAAGGGCACTAATATCCTGGCTGCAAGGTTTGCAAGCATCACTCGGGAGGGTTGAAACTAGTGTGGCAGGCGCGGGGGTGGGGGGCGGGGGGGGACCACAGCAGTAGGACAGCTAGTGAAATAAATGAGGAAGACATAGTAAAGAACGCCAGTAGGACGAAGAGGAAGAACAGGCAGGGAGATGTTTCTGAGCACAGCGGGACTGGTGGTCTGAAGTGCATTTATTTCAATGCGAGAAGTATAACAAGGAAGGCAGATGAACTTAGAACTTGGATTAGTACTTGGAAATATGATGTTTTTGCTATTTCTGGGATCTTGGTTGAGGGAAGGGCAGGATTGGCAGCTAAATGATGCAGGTTTTAGAAGCTTCAGGCGGGATAGAGGGGGATGTAAAAGGGGTGGGGTAGTTGCATTACTGGTTAAGGAGAATATCACAGCTGTACTGCGGGAGGACACCTCAGAGGGGTCATGCAGAGAGGCAATATGGGTGGAGCTCAGGAATAGGAAGGGTGCAGTCACGATGTTGGGGGTTTAACTACAGGCCTCCCAACAGCCAGCGGGAGGGAGAGGAGCAGATATGCAGACAGATTTTGAAAAGATGTAAAGGTAACAGGGTTGTGGTGGTGGCTGATTTTAACTTCCACAATATTGACTGGGATTCGCTTTGTGCGGCTTGGATGGGGCAGAATTTCTGAGGAGCCTCCAGGAGGGCTTCTTGAAACAGTATGTAGATAGTCCAACAAGGGATGGGGCCATTCTGGACCTGGCATTGAGGAATGAGCCCGGCAAGGTGGTCGAAGTTGCCGTGGGGGATCATTTCGGGAACAGTAACCATAATTCCATAAGTTTTAAGGTACTTGTGGATAAGGATAAGGGTAGTCCTCGGGTGAAGGTGCTAAATTGGGGGAAGGCTAATTATAACAATATTAGGCAGGAACTGAAGAATTTAGATTGGGGGCGGCTGTTTGAGGCTAAATCAACATCTGACATGTGGGAGTCTTTCAAACGTCAGCTGATTAGAATCCATGTTCTGGAAAAAAGACAAGTTTGGCAAGTTTCGGGAAGCTTGGATAACACGGGATATTGTGAGCTTAGCCAAAAAGAAAAAGGAAGCATTTGTAAGGGCTTGAAGGCTAGGAACAGACGAAGCACTTGAGGAATATAAAGGCAGTAAGAAGGAACTTAAGCAAGGAGTTAGGAGGGCTAAAAGGGGTCATGAAAAGGCATTGGCAAACAGGATTAAGGAAAATCCCAAGGCTTTTTATACATACATAAAGAGCAAGAGGGTAACCAGGGAAAGGGTTGGCCCACACAAGGACAGAGATGGGAATCCATGTGTGGAGCCAGAGGAAATGGGCGAGGTGCTAAATGAGTACTTTGCATCAGTATTCACCAAAGTGAAGGACTTGGTGGATGATGAGCCTAGGGAAGGGAGTGCAGATAGTCTCAGTCATTTCATTAACAATAAGGAGGAGGTGTTGGGTGTCTTGCAAAGCATTAATTTAGATAAGTCTCCAGGGCCTGATGGGATCTACCCTAGAATACTGAGGGAGGCAAGGGAAGAAATTGCTGGCGCCTTGACAGAAATCTTTGCATCCTCATTGGCTACAGGTGACGTCCCAGAGGACTGGAGAATAGCCAATGTTGTTCCTTTGTTGAAGAAGGGTGGCAAGGATAATCCACGAAATTATAGGCTGGTGAGCCTTACGCCAGTGGTAGGGAAACTATTAGAGAGGATTATTCGGGACAGGATTTACTCCCATTTGGAAACAAACGAACTTATTAGCGAGAGGCAGCATGGTTTTGTAAAGGGGGGGGTCGTGTCTTACTATTTTGATTGAGTTTTTTGAGGAAGTGACGAAGATGATTGATGAAGGAAGGGCAGTGGATGTTACCTGTATGGACTTTACTAAAGCCTTTGACAAGGTCCCGTATGGCAGACTGGTACGAAAGGTGAAGTCAAACAGGATCAGAGGTGAGCTGGCAAGATGGATACAGAACTGGCTTGGTCATAAAAGACAGAGGGTAACAGTGGATGGGTGTTTTTCTGAATGGAGGGATGTGACTAATGGTGTTCCGCAGGGATCACTGCTGGGACCTTTGATGTTTGTAGTATATCTAAATGATTTGGAGGAAAATGTAGCTGGTCTGATTAGTAAGTTTGCGAATGACACAAAGGTTGGTGGAGGTGCGGATAATGATGAGGATTATCAGAGGATACAGCAGGATATAGATCAGTTGGAGACTCGGGCAGAGAAATGGCAGATGGAATTTAATCCGGAAAAATGTGAGGTAATGCATTTTGGAAGGTCTAATGCAGGTGGGAGGTATACAGTAAATGGCAGAACCCTGAGGAGTATTCATAGGCAGAGGGATCTGGGCGTACAGGTCCACAGGTCACTGAAAGTAGCAACACAGGTGGATAAGGTAGTCAAGAAGGCATACAGCATGCCTGCCTTCATCGGATGAGGCAGAGTATAAAAACTGCCAAGTCATGTTGCAACTGTACAGAACCTTAGTTAGGCCACAGTTGGAATGTTATGTGCAATTCTGGTCGCCACACTACCAGAAGGATGTGGAGGCTTTGGAGATTGTACAGAGGAGCTTTACCAGGATGTTGCCTGGTCTGGAGGGCATTAGCTATGAGGAGAGGTTGGATAAACTCTGATTGGTTTCACTGGAACGACGGAGGAGGAGGGGCGACATGATAGAGGTTTACAAAGCTATGAGCGGCATGGACAGAGTGGATAGTCAAAAGCTTTTTCCCAGGGTGGAAGAGTCAGTTACTAGGGGACAAAGGTTTAAGGTGCGAGGGGCAAAGTTTAGAGGGGATGTGCGAGGCAGGTTTTTGACACAGAGGGTGGTGTGTGCCTGGATCTTGCTGCCAGGGGAGGTGGTGGAAGCAGATACCATAGCGACGTTGAAGAGACATCTTGACAAATACATGAATAGGAAGGGAATAGAGGGATATGGGCCCCGTAAGTGCAGAAGGTGTTAGTTTAGGCAGGCATCAGGATCGGCGCAGGCTTGGAGGGCCGAATGGCCTGTTCCTGTGCTGTACTGTTCTTTGTTCTTTGTTCTTGACTGTAGTTACAATGTACCTTGATCTGTAACGTGATCAACAAATGGAGCAGAGGCTGCAGAAAGGGGAAGCTCTGTAAAGAGGGAGGAGGACCGGGTTCTGCCCGCTTATATTCAAACCTGAGCTGAGCTCATCTCCATTTTCTTTCCATCACCAACCGATTCAGCATTTCGTGTCTGCACTGGCTCTCCGAATGAACAATTCACCTAATGCCGTTCCCTGCATTCTCCCTGTAACCCAACACATTCTTCCTTCTCACATAACAGTCTATTCAGCTTCAATTGAACCTGCCTCCACCACACTCTCAGGCAGTGCATTCCAGACTCTAACCACTCACTGTGTGAAAAAATATTTTCCTCAGGTCGTCTTTGCTTCTTTTACCCATGACTTTAAATCTGTGCCCTTTCGTTCTCGATCCTTTCACGAGTGGGAACTGTTTCTCTCCATCTACTCTGTCCAGACACCTCATGATTTTTGAAACCTCTACGAAAGCACCTCTCAGCCTTTTCCGAGGAAAACAGTCCTAACTTCTCCAGCCTATCTTCATAACTGAAAATCCTCATCCCGGGAATCATTCACGTGAATATTTTCTGTACTCTCTCCAATGACCTCACGTCTTTCCTCAAGTGTGGCACCCAGAACTGGTCGCAATGCCACAGCTGAGGCTGAAATAATGTCTTATATAAGTTCAACATAACTTCCTTGCTCTTGTACTCTATGCGCCTATTAATAAAGCCCAGGATACTGCATGCTTTATTAAACACTTTCTCAACCTGTCCTGCCGCCTTCAATGACTTCTGCACATATACACACAGGTCCCTCTGCTCCTGCATACCCTATAGAGTTGTACCCTTTATTGTATATTGTCTCCCCATGCTCTTCCTATCAACATGAATCACTTCACATTTCTCTGTATTGAACTTCATCTGCCACCTGTCTGCCCATTCCAGCAACTTGTGTGTGTCCTTTTGAAGTTCTACACGATCCTCCTCACAGTTCACAATGCTTCCAACTTTCGCATCAGCTGCAAACGTTGAAATTGTGCCCTGTGCACCCAGGTTTAGGTCCTTAATATATATCAGGAAAAGCAAGGATCCCAACACTGATGTCTGGGGGACTCCAATGCAAACCTTCCTCCAGCCTGCAAAACATCCATTAACCACTACTCTTTGTTTCCTGTCACTCAGCTAATTTCGTATCCATGTTGCGACCGTCCCTTTTATTCCATGAGCTACAAGTTTGCTCACAGGTCTGTTGTGTGGCATTGTATCAAAAGGTTTTTGCATGCAGGGAATAGTTAAATGTCTGGAATGCACTGCTTGAGAATGGTGGAGGCAGGTTCATTTGAAACTGAATAGTCCGTTATATGAAAATCAATGAACATCAACAGAATTGCCCTCATCGACTTTCTCTGATACCACCTCAAACATCTCCACCAAATTAGTTAAACATGATGTACTCTCAAGAAATCCATGCTGGCTTGTTTAATTAACTCGCATTTGTCCATGTGACTATTAGCTTTGTCCAGGATTATTTCTTTCTAGAAGTTTTCCCACCACCGAAGTTTAACTGACAGGCCTGGAGTTGCTGGCCTTATCTTTACACCCTTTTTTGAACAAGGGTGTAACGTTTGCAATTCTCCAGTCCTCTTGCATCACCCCCAAGTCTAAGGAAGATTGAAAACTTATGTCCAGTGCCTCTGCGATTTCCACCCTCACTTCCCTCAGTATCCTTGGATGCATCTCATCTGTTCCTGGTGCTTTATTCAATTTAAGTACAGACAGCCTATCTAAGACTTCCTCTTTATCAATTTTAAACCCCACTAGTGTCCGACTTACCTCCTCTTTCAACATTGCCTGGGTTGCATCTTAGAATCATAGAAAGTTTATGGCACAGAGAGAGGCCACTTGGCCCATCGTGTCTATGCTGTCCAAAAAACGACCCATCCATTCTGATCCTGCCTTCCAGCATTTGATAGATTACAGCAGTTGAGGTGCATGTCCAGACAACTTTTGAATGAGTTGTGGGTTTCTGCCTCAACTACCATTTCAGAAAGTGAGTTCCAGGCTCCCACCACCCGCTGGGTGAAAAATAAAATCCGCAGCTCCCTTTTAATCTTTCTGCCAATTACTTTAAGTCCATGCCCCCTCGTCACTGACCTCTTTGCTAAGGTGAATGGACCCTTCACCTCCACTCTATCCAGGCCCCTCCCGGTTTTGTACATTTCAATCAGATTTCCCCTCAGCCTTCTCTATTCCAAGAAGAACAAACCCAGCCTGTCCAATCTTTCCTCATAGCTGCATTTTTCCAAACCTGGCAACATCCTCGTAAATCTCATGTGTACCCTCTCTAGTGCAATTACATCCTTTCTGTAATGAGGTGACCAGAACTACACACAGTACTCAAGTTGTGTCCTAACCAATGAGTTAAACAAATCTAGCATGACCTCCCTGCTCGTATACTCTATACCTCGGCTAATAAAGGAAAGGATTCCATATCTTCTGCCTTGGGTAAGACAGGTGGAAATTATTCATTTAGTACCACAGCTATATCCACTGCCTCCATGTGCAAATCCCCTTTATGGTCCTGAGTCGGCCCCATGGTTCCTTTTACTACCCTTTTACTGTTTAGATGCCGAAAGAAATTAAAATTAGAACATTACAGCGCAGTACAGGCCCTTCGGCCCTCGATGTTGCGCCGACCTGTGAAACCATCTGACCTACACTATTCCATTTTCATCCATATGTCTATCCAATGACCACTTAAATGCCCTGAAAGTTGGCGAATCTGCTACTGCTGCAGGCAGGGCGTTCCACGCCCTTACTACTCTCTGAGTAAAGAAACTACCTCTCACATCTGTCCTATATCTATCACCTGTCAACTTGAAGCTATGTCCCCTCGTGTTTACCATCACCATCCGAGGAAAAAGACGCTCACTATCCACCCTATCTAACCCTCTGATTATCTTATATGTCTCTATTAAGTCATCTCTCCTCCTCCTTCTCTCCAACGAAAACAACCTCAAGTCCCTCAGCCTTTCCTCGTAAGACCTTCCCTCCATACCAGGCAACATCCTAGTAAATCTCCTCTGCACCCTTTCCATAGCTTCCACATCCTTCCTATAATGTGGTGACCAGAACTGCATGCAATACTCCAGGTGCGGTCTCACCAGAGTTTTGTACAGCTGCAGCATGACCTCGTGGCTCCGAAACTCGACCCCCCTACTAATAAAAGCTAACACACCATATGACTTCTTAACAGCCCTATTAACCTGGGTAGCAACCTTCAGGGATTTATGCACCTGGACACCAAGATCTCTCTGTTCATCTACACTACCAAGAATCTTCCCATTAGCCCAGTACTCTGCATTCCTATCACTCCTTCCAAAGTGAATCACCTCACACTTTTCCGCAGTAAACTCCATTTGCCATCTCTCAGCCCAGCTCTGCAGCCTATCTATGTCCCTCTGTACCCTACAACATCCTTCGGCACTATCCACAACTCCACCGACCTTCGTGTCATCTGCAAATCTACTAACCCACCCTTCTACACCCTCTTCCAGGTCAGTTATAAAAATGACAAACAGCAGTGGCCCCAAAACAGATCCTTGCGGTACACCACTAGTAACTAAACTCCAGGATGAACATTTGCCATCAACCACCACCCTCTGTCTTCTTTCAGCTAGCCAATTTCTGATCCAAAGCTCTAAATCACCTTCAACCCCATACTTCCGTATTTTCTGCAATAGCCTACCGTGGGGAACCTTATCAAACGCCTTACTGAAATCCATATACACCACATCCACTGCTTTACCCTCATCCACCTGTTTGGTCACCTTCGCGAAAAACTCAATTAGGTTTGTGAGGCACGACCTACCCGTCACAAAACCGTGCTGACTATCACTAATGAACTTATTCTTTTCAAGATGATTATAAATCCTGTCTCTTATAACCTTTTCCAACATTTTACCCACAACCGAAGTAAGGCTCACAGGTCTATAATTACCAGGGCTGTCTCTACTCCCCTTCTTGAACAAGGGGGCAACATTTGCTATCCTCCAGTCTTCCGGCACTATTCCTGTCGACAATGACGACATAAAGATCAAGGACAAAGGCTCTGCAATCTCCTCCCTAGCTTCCCAGAGAATCCTAGGATAAATCCCATCTGGCCCAGGGGACTTATCTATTTTCACACTTTCCAAAATTGCTAACACCTCCTCCTTGTGAACCTCAATCCCATCTAGCCTCGTAGCCTGAATCTCAGTATTCTCAACAACATTTTCTTTCTCTCCTGTAAATACTGACGCAAAATATTCATTTAACACTTCCCCTATCTCCTCTGATTCCACACACAACTTCCCACTACTATCCTTGATTGGCCCTAATCTAACTCTTGTCATTCTTTTATTCCTGATATACCTATAGAAAGCCTGAGGGTTTTCGCTGACCCGATCCACCAATGACTTCTCGTGTCCTCTCCTTGCTCTTCTTAGCTCTCCCTTTAGATCCTTCCTGGCTAGCTTGTAGCTCTCAAGCGCCCTAACTGAGCCTTCTTCTTCCTCTTGACAAGCACTTCAACTTCTTTAGTAAACCACGGCTCCCTCGCACGACAACTTCCTCCCTGCCTCACAGGTACATACTTATCAAGGACACACAGTAGCTGCTCCTTGAATAAGCTCCACATTTCGATTGTTCCCATCCCCTGCAGTTTCCTTCCCCATCCTACGCATCCTAAATCTTGCCTAATCGCATCATAATTTCCTTTCCCCCAGTTATAATTCTTGCCCTGCGGTATATGCCTGTCCCTGCCCATCGCTAAGGTAAACCTAACCGAATTGCGATCACTATCACCAAAGTGCTCACCTACATCTAAATCTAACACCTGGCCGGGTTCATTTCCCAGTACCAAATCCAATGTGGCATCGCCCCTGGTTGGCCTGTCTACATACTGTGTCAGAAAACCCTCCTGCACACACTGGACAAAAACTGACCCATCTAAAGTACTCGAACTATAGTATTTCCAGTCAATATTTGGAAAGTTAAAGTCCCCCATAACAACTCCCCTGTTACTCTCGCCCCTGTCGAGAATCATCTTCGCTATCCTTTCCTCTACATCTCTGGAACTATTCGGAGGTCTATAAAAGACTCCTAACAGGGTAACCTCACCTCTCCTGTTTCTAACCTCGGCCCATACTACCTCAGTAGACGAGTCCTCAAACGTCCTTTCTGTCGCTGTAATACTCTCCTTGATTAACAATGCCACACACTCCCCCCCTCCCCCCCTCTTTTACCATCTTCTCTGTTCTTCGTGAAACATCTAAATCCCGGAATCTGCAACATCCATTCCTGCCCCTGCTTTACCCATGTCTCCGAAATGGCCACTACATCGAGATCCCAGGTACCAACCCATGCTGCAAGCTCACCCACCTTATTCCGGATGCTCCTGGCGTTGAAATAGACACACTTTAAACCAGGTTCTTGCTTGCCAGTGCCCTCTTGCGTCCTTGTAACCATATCGCTGACCTCACTACTCTCAACATCCTGTACACTGGCACTACAATTTAGGTTCCCATTCCCCTGCTGAATTAGTTTAACCCCCCCCGAAGAGCACTAGCAAACATCCCCCCCAGGATATTGGTACCCCTCTGGTTCAACTGAAGACCATCCTGTTTGTAGAGGTCCCACCTACCCCAGAAAGAGCCCCAATTATCCAGGAAACCAAAACCCTCCCTCCTGAACCATCCCTGCAGCCACGTGTTCAACTCCTCTCTCTCCCTATTCCTCGCTTCGCTATCACGTGGCACGGGCAACAACCCAGAGATAACAACTCTGGTTGTTCTCACTCTAAGCTTCCACCCTAGCTCCCTGAATTTCTGTCTTAAATCCCCATCTTTCTTCCTACCTATGTCGTTGGTGCCTATGTGGACCACGACTTGGGGATGCTCCCCCTCCCCATTAAGGATCCCAAAAACACGATCCAAGACATCACGAACCCTGGCACCTGGGAGGCAACACACCAACCGTGAGTCTCTCTCGTTCCCACAGAACCTCCTATCTGTTCCCCTAACTATGGAGTCCCCAATGACTAATGCTCTGCTCCTCTTCCCCTTTCCCTTCTGAGCAACAGGGACAGACTCTGTGCCAGATATCTGTACCCCATTGCTTACCCCTGGTAAGTCGTCCCCCGCAACAGTATCCAAAACGGTACACCTGTTGTTGAGGGAAACGGCCAAAGGGGATCCCTGCACTGCCTGCTAGTTCCCTCTCCTTCCCCTGACGGTAACCCATCTACCTACTTCTTTTACTGAGATGTGACTACCTCCCCATAACTCCTCTCAATAACCCCTCCGCCTCCCGAATGATCCGAAGTTCATCCAGCTCCAGCTCCAGTTCCCTAACGCGGTTCTCGAGGAGCTGGAGTTGGGTGCACTTCCCACAGATGCAGTCAGCAGGGACACTCTTGGTGACCCCTACCTCCCACATTCTGCAGGAGGAACATACAACTGCCTTAACTTCCATTCCCTCTATTCTAAATTCCCAACAAATCTACTGAAAAACCAAAAACAAAAAGTCAAAACTTGTTAGGTTAACAATCCAACGGACAGAACTTCCTAAATAAAAAGCTTACCTTATCAACACACCAGAGTCCTTTTTTTTTGTTTGGAGGAGGAGTGTGGGTGGGAGACACTACACGTGTCGTGTCTCGGGTACAGCCACCACACAAATATATACCTTTTTCCTTACCCAGCAGTCCCCTGGTCCTCCGAAAACAAAAGGGAATTCACTTTTAAACTTACACTGAAATTGACTTCACAGCTGTAAGCCCGCTCACGCACCTCCGTTGCTATCAAAGCTGCAGTCACCGAAACTAAAAGAAAGAGATTTTAAACCACACAAATATATACCTTTTTCCTTACCCAGCAGTCCCCTGGTCCTCCGAAAACAAAAGGGAATTCACTTTTAAACTTACACTGAAATTGACTTCACAGCTGTAAGCCCGCTCACGCACCTCCGTTGCTATCAAAGCTGCAGTCACTGAAACGACAAGAAAGAGCTTTTAAACCACACAACCATATACCTTTTTCCTTACCCAGCAGTCCCCTGGTCCTCCGAAAATAAAAGGGAATTCACTTTTAAACTTACTCTGAAATTGACTTCACAGCTGTAAGCCCACTCACGCACCTCCGTTACTATCAAAGCTGCAGTCACCGAAACTAAAAGAAAGAGATTTTAAACCACACAAATATATACCTTTTTCCTTACCCAGCAGTCCCCTGGTCCTCCGAAAACAAAAGGGAATTCACTTTTAAACTTACACTGAAATTGACTTCACAGCTGTAAGCCCGCTCACGCACCTCCGTTGCTATCAAAGCTGCAGTCACCGAAACTTTTTCCTAACCCAGCAGTCCCCTGGTCCTCCGAAAACAAAAGGGAATTCACTTTTAAACTTACACTGAAATTGACCTCTCAGCTGTAAGCCCGCTCACGCACCTCCGTTACTATCAAAGCTACAGTCACCGAAACTAAATCTTTGGGATTTCCTTCAATGCTCGCCATTTTCATGCTCACTCTTTGCTTCTCTTATTTGCTTTTCACTTCCCCACTGGACCTTCAATATTCAGCCTGCTTCTCAATAGTGTTTTCCACCTGATGTCTGTTATATCAGGCATAAACCTGTCAACTTTTCGTGCGGCCTTCAAATATCTGTCTGAATACACACCAAGTCTCTCTGTTACTGTCTCCTCATTGAAACAATACCAATTTGTTTCTGTTTCCTTCCCTTGCACTTCCTACCCAAATGTCTCACTTCTCACTTCACTGTGTTAACTAATATTTGCCATCCGCCTGCAAATTTCACCAGTCAGTCTCTGTCCTCCTGAAGTGTGTTACTATCCTTCTCATTGTTTATTAACATTTCTGCCTTTCCTGCCATCTGAAATATTTGACATTATCACCTCTGTACACAAGCCCATTGCATTAACATACAGCAACAGTGACCCTGGGGAACACCATTGACTATTTCACTCCAGACCGAACAACAACCATTCTCCACTATTCTCTACTTTCTGTCACTGAGCTAATTTCCCGCATGCTGACATTGAAAACAAAAGAACAGACTTCCATTTATGAAACGCTTTTCATGACCACTGCATGTTCCAAAGTGAATACTTCTTAATGTATACTTCTTAATGTGTACTTCCAATGAATACTTCTTAAAGCGAAGTCACTCTTGTAATGTAGGAAACAGGCAGACAATTTCTGCACAGCAAGATCCCACAAGCAGCAATGTGATAATGATCAGATCTGTTTTTGTGATGTTGATTGAAGGAAACATTTTGACCAGGACACCGGTAATAATTCCCCTGCTCTGCTTCTACATTGTGTGGTGGGACATTTAACATCCACCTGAGAGGGCAGACTGCAACTTGGTTTAAAGTTTCATTCGCTAAACTGCACCTCTGACAGTGCAGCACACCCTCAGTACTGCACTGCAATGTCAGCATTGATTCTTGTGATCAAGTCCTGCTGTGACACTTGATCCTGGAAGCTTGTGACTGAAAGGGGAGAGAGCGACAAACTGAGCCACAGCTGACATTGGTCCTTTTATCCCGTGTGTTTCTAATTCGGTAACATGGCTTTTATGTGGTACTTTATCAAACTCCTTGTGAAAGGATAGGAATATTGTGAAAGTCCAGGTGGGAACCATCATTGATTCATAGAATAGCACAGACATAATGAGGTCATTCGGCCCATCAAGTCTGTGCTGGCCCTTTCAAAGAGCAATCCAGTTAGTCCCACTCCCTGGCTCTTTCACTATATCCTTGCATTTGTTCTCCTTCAGATATTATCCAATTCCCTTTTGGGATCTACTATTGAATCTGTATCCATCAGCCTATCAGACAGTGCATTCCAAATCCAAACCAATCAGAAACAAAAATCCTCATATCTGCTTCTTTTACCAATCGCCTTAAATCTGTGTCTCTTGGACATTGGAAATAGTTTCTGTTTATTTAATTTATCTAACTCCTTCCTAATGTTAAACACCTCAATCAAATCTCCTCTGAAAGTTCTTTGCTCTAAGCAGAACAACCCCAGCAACATAACTGTAATCCCTCATGCCCTGACAAATTCTAGCAAAACAGTTCTGTACCCTTTCCGAAGGCTTCATGTCCTGCCGAAAGTGCGGTTCCCAGTATTCGACACAAGACTCCAGGTGCAGCTGAACTAGTATTTTATATATGTTTCACATAATGTCCTTGCTTTTGTTCTTTTTGCCTCTAGTTATAGACCCAAGGATCCCATACATTTATTAACTGTCAAGATAACCTTTCCTGCCAACTTCAAAGATTTGTGCACAAACACCCCAGGTGTCTCTGTTATTTCACCACCTTTATAGTTGGACCATTTAACTTGTATTGCCTCTCTTCATTCATCCTTTCAAAATGTATTACTTCACACATCTGCAATGCTAATTAAATATTGAGAAGATTGAAGCCATTGCTTTCTGTCTCTGCTCCAAACATTTCCTAGTTACACACTCCATCCCTCTCCTTTGTAAATGCTTGGGACGAAGCCAAACTGTTCACAGACTTAGTTACATAGTTAACCCTGAGATGTCTTGAGATAAGTTCTGACCAAATATTCACACCATCACTAAAACGGCCTATCTCCAACCCCGGTGGAGTTGCATTGCTGGTTAAAGAGGAAATTAACGCAATAGTGAGGCAGGATATTAGCTCTGACGATTTCGAATATGTATGGGTAGAGCTGAGAAACACTGAGGGGCATAAAACGTTAGTGGGGGTTGTATATAGACTCCCAGACTGTAGTGCTGAATTTGGGAATGGCAATGAACAGGAAATTAGAGACGCATGTGATAAAGGAACATCTGTAATGAGTTTCCTGAATCTGCATATAGATTGGGCAAATCAAATTGGTCACAATACATTGTGGAGGAATTGCTGGAGAATATACGGGATGGTTTTCAGGACCAATTCTTTGAGCAACCTACTGGAGAACAGGCCATCCTAGACTGGTTATTGTGTCATGAGAGAGGAATAATTGACAATCTGGTTGTGCGAGATCCCTCGGGGATGAGCGACCATAATATGATAGAATTCTTCATCATGATGGAGAGTGTCCTAGTTGATTCTGAGACTAGGGTCGTGAATCTTAATAAAGTAAGCTACGAAAGTATGAGGCATGAGTCGTTGATGATACATTGGGAAATGTTACTTAAAGAGATGACCCTGGATAGGCAAAGGCAAACATTCAAAGAGCGCATGGATAACCTGCAACAATTGTTTATCCCTGTCTGGCACAAAAGTAAAACGGAAAAGGTCGCCAAATCATGGCTTACAAGGTAGATTAGAGACAACATTAGATCCAAGGAAGAGGCATATAAATTTGCCAGGAAACACAACAGACCTGAGGATTGAGAGCAGTTTAAAATTCAGCAAAGGAGCACCAAGGGATTGATTGAGAAGGGAAAAATGGAGTACGAGAGTAAGCTTACGGGTAACATAAAAACTGACTGTACACGAATCTATAGGTATGTGAAGAGGAAAAGAATTGCGAAGACAAATGAAGGTCCGTTACAGTCAGAAACAGGGGAATTTATTATGGGAAACAAAGAAATGGCTGACCAACTAAATGCATACTTTAGTTCTGTCTTCACAAAGGAGGACGCCAATATCATACCAGAAGTGTTGGTGAATACAGGGTTTAGTGAGAGAGAGGAACTGAAAGAAATCAGTATTAGTAGAGAAATGGTGTTGGAGAAGCTGATGGTATTGAAGGCCGATAAATCCCCAGGTCCTAGTAATTTACATCCCAGAGTACTTAAGGAAGTGGCCCTAGAAATAATGGATGCATTGGTAGTCATCTTCCAAGATTCTATGGACTCCGGAACAGTTCCTACAGATTGAAAGGTAGCTAATGTTTCCCCACTATTCAAAAAGGGAGGAGAGAGAAAGCAGGAAATTGTAGGCCAGTCAGCCTGACATCGGTCGTGGGAAATATCCTGGTGTCCATTATCAAAGATTTTGCAGCAGAGCACTTGGCGAACAGTGGTGGAATCGGACAGAGTCAGCATGGATTTATGAAAGGGAAATCATGCTTGATAAATCTACTAGAATTCTTCGAGGATGTAACTAGGAGAGTTGATGAGGTGGAGCCAGTGGATGTGGTTTATTTGCACTTTCAGGAGGCTCTCGCCAAAGTTCCATGTAAGGGTTTAGCGTGTAAAATTTATACGCATGGGATTTGGGGGAGTGTATTGCGATGGATAGAAAATTGGTTGGCAGACAGGAAACAAAGCATTGGAACATACAGATCTTTTTTCTGAATGGCAGGCAGTGACTAGTGGGGTACTGCAGGGATCGGAGCTGGGACCTCAGTTATTCACAATATATATTAATGATTTAGATGAGGAAACTAAATGTAATATCTCTAGATTTGCAGATGATACAAAATTGGGTGTGAGGGTGAGTTGTGAGGAGGATGCAGAGAGGCTTCAGGGTGATTTGGACAAGTTGAGTGAGTGGGCAAATGCATGGCAGATGCAGTATAATGTGGATAAATGTGAAGTTATCCACTTTACTAGAAAAAACAGGAAGGCAAAATATTATCTTAACGGCTATAAACTGAGGGAGAGTAATATGCAGTGAGACCTGGGTGTTTTCGTACACCAGTCACTGAAGGTAAGCATGCAGGTGCAACAGGTGGTAGAGAAAGGCGAATGTTATGTTGGCCTTCATAGAGACAGGATTCGAGTACAGGCGCAAGGATGTTTTGCTGCATTTATGCAGGGCCTTGGTGAGGCTGCACTTGGAATATTGTGTGCAGTTTTGGTCTCCTTATCTGAAGAAGGCTGTTCTTGCTATCGAGGGAGTGCAGTAGAATTTTACCAGACTGATTCCTGGGGTGGTAGGACTGTCGTACGAGGAGAGATTGAGTCGGTTAGGACTATATTCACTGGAATTCAGAAGAGTGAGGAGGGTTCTCATCGAAACCGATAACATTCTAACGGGACTTGACAGGGTAGATGCAGGAAGGATGTTCCCGATGGTGGGTGACTCCCGGACAAGGGCTTATAGTCTAAGGATACGGGGTAAAAATTTCAGGACTGAGATGAGGAGACGTTTCTCCACCCAGGGAGTGGCGAGCCTGTGGAAATCTGTCATCCCGCCCATATCCAAGGGGGATTGGAATATTCTGGCCAGTGCCTCGGCTATTTCCACCATTCCTTCCCGCAGCAACCCTCATACATCCCATCCAGACTGGATAAATGTTCAACTTTATTGTGGTACAAAAGTGTAGGATTGAAAAGAGTTAACTGAATCTGTTTGTTCCGTGACTGTACATAATGTCAGTCTCCATGGACCCTAATTGTGTTTTCCATCTTCTATTAATAAGGGGCTTCTTTCAATATGTTATTCCATAGTCAGTGGGAACATCAGCCCCGGCACTTACAGAGATCAGCTGCTCCAGAGAGATGGAGAGAGGATAGATCAGAATCTGAGAACAAAAGACTGGAATGTTACAACAATGGGTCAGAATCTGAGAACAATAGATTGGAATGTTACAACAATGGGTCAGAATCTGAGAACAATAGATTGGAATGTTACAACAATGGACAGGAGTTTATCCTCGGTTATTTACTCCCTTTTTACATATTATGATCGGTACTCATTAAACTTCCGTATCTATCTCGGACTGAAGATTATTCAATACATTTACTATCCCATCCTGGCTATTATTGGTGTCCCTGGTAAGTCTCTCTATCTGGCTATTAATCCTTTAAACCATGATTAACTGAATTACTGCTCCTGTAATTTACTCTGCCCTTCTTGATGCCGTTGTATGCCTGGTGAATATCTCCAGCTATTAGCTCTATAAACCATTGTCAACTGTATTACAGTTCTTGTCATTTACTCTCTCATCGTTGCTGCTGTTGCTGTCTCTATTTCAGGCCAGGAGATCTGTAAACGCTGTTTCAATGAAATACTGTTCTGTAATGAAAATTTTTGGATGACTGAAGCGAGTGTCATTGGTCTCCATCACAAACTCCATCCCCGATCTCGGAAGCACATACTCCACCCTGCCAAATATCTGAGCTTGTACCAGACATTTTACAACTTCTGTGTTATATTTAAACCTGAGCTGAGTTCATCTCCATATTCTTTCCATCACCACCCTGCCTACTAACACCCATGTAAGTTCACCCGTCTCCACTTCTGCCTCAACCCATCTGCTGCATAAACCCTCATCCGTGTCACTGTTAAATCCACACTTGACTATTCCAATTCTATCCTGGTCACCCTCCCAGTTATAAACCTCCATAAACCACAGTCCATCCAGAACTCTGCTGCCTGTATCCTAACTCACACCAAATCCTGATCACCCATCACCCCGTGCTCACTGATCTACATTGACTCCCAGTCTGGCAGCACCTTAATTTTAATCATTCCTGTGTTTGAAACTCTCCATGGCCTCACCCCTCCAGATATTCCCATTTCCCTGTCCATTTCCCATATTCCTGCAACTCTTTTGACTTCAATCTTTTTTCAGTTCTCCTTTTAAAGTCAATTTATTTCCCTCTGTATCTGTCCAGAGCCACGATTTTAGACTCTGCAGCACTACTGGTGCTGACGGTACAGAAGCTGGGATCCATAAAATGATGAGAACCGCAGACCCGACCATCGCTAGTGCACAATACCCCATGCTGGGCAGGGCTCCAGCAAACTCGTATCAGCTACGTTCTATTCATGTGGTCTTCACTGCCGGCCACTTCTAGTGTGGCCTGCACAGTGTCCCAATCTGGGCGGGGCTCCAGCACAATCGTACCGGATATGTGTTGTTCCTTTGAGGATGGATTTGAAAGTGATGTCAATGTACCATACTGGGAACTTTGATGCACGTCTTTGAAAATAGGTCTGTGCATGTCCACTGACCGCCTGTGTTAGTCACTCTCAGCTGAACATACATTCAGCAGAACCAGGCATCCAACTTACAGGTGAGAGGCTATTGACTTACTTCTGCTATTGTAAAGTTGGTGGAGGTTCTGTGGATGGTTTTGAACAAAGAAAAGAACAAAGAAAATTACTGCACAGGAACAGGCCCTACGGCCTTCCAAGCCTACGCCTATCCAGATCCTCTATCTGTATCTCTTTTCTTCCTGCCCCTTCATGTATCTGTCTAGATACATCTTAAAAGACGCCATCGTGCCCGCATCTGCAACCTCCGCTGGCAACGCGTTCCAGTCACCCACCACCCTCTGCGTAAAGAACTTTCCACGCATATACCCACTAAACATTTCCCCTTTCACTTTGAACTCGTGTCCTCTAGTAATTGAATCCCCCACTCTCATCGACAGGTTTGCGTCTGCCTGCAATGAATTTGGCCTAACCATCAGCCTCAAGAAAACGAACATCATGGGGCAGGATGTCAGAAATGCTCCATCCATCAATATTGGCGACCACGCTCTGGAAGTGGTTCAAGAGTTCACCTACCTGGGCTCAACTATCACCAGTAACCTGTCTCTAGATGCAGAAATCAACAAGCGCATGGGTAAGGCTTCCACTGCTATGTCCAGACTGGCCAAGAGAGTGTGGGAAAATGGCGCACTGACACGGAACACAAAAGTCCGAGTGTATCAGGCCTGTGTCCTCAGTACCTTGCTCTACGGCAGCGAGGCCTGGACAATGTATGCCAGCCAAGAGCGACGTCTCAATTCATTCCATCTTCGCTGCCTTCGGAGAATACTTGGCATCAGGTGGCAGGACTATATCTCCAACACAGAAGTCCTTGAAGCGGCCAACATCCCCAGCTTATACACACTACTGAGTCAGCGGCGCTTGAGATGGCTTGGCCATGTGAGCCGCATGGAAGATGGCAGGATCCCCAAAGACACATTGTACAGCGAGCTCGCCACTGGTATCAGACCCACCGGCCGTCCATTTCTCCGTTATAAAGACGTCTGCAAACGTGACATGAAATCGTGTGACATTGATCACAAGTCGTGGG
Organism: Heterodontus francisci; assembly: GCF_036365525.1. Taxonomy (NCBI): domain Eukaryota; kingdom Metazoa; phylum Chordata; class Chondrichthyes; order Heterodontiformes; family Heterodontidae; genus Heterodontus; species Heterodontus francisci. The sequence continues at coordinate 889,722 of NW_027141326.1, forward strand.
AGTCAGTTGCCAGCATTCGCCAGAGCTGGCGCGCAGCCATAAAGACAGGGCTAAATTGTGGCGAGTCGAAGAGACTTAGTAGTTGGCAGGAAAAAAGACAGAGGCGCAAGGGGAGAGCCAACTGTCCAACAGCCCCAACAAACAAATTTCTCTGCAGCACCTGTGGAAGAGCCTGTCACTCCAGAATTGGCCTTTATAGCCACTCCAGGCGCTGCTTCACAAACCACTGACCACCTCCAGGCGCGTATCCATTGTCTCTCGAGATAAGGAGGCCCAAAAGAAATCCAAGAGTCGCTTAAATGCCCCTAATTTATCTGCATCTACTACCACCGCTGGCAGCGCATTCATCACACCCACCACTCTCAGTGTAAAGAACTTACCTCTGACATCTCCCCGAAACCTTCCTCCAATCACCTTAAAATTATGCTCCCTGGTGATAGCCCTTTCAGCCCTGGGAAATAGGCTCTGGCTATCCACTCTATCTGTGCCTCTCATCATCTTGCACCCCTCTATCAAGTTACCTCTCATCCCTCTTCGCTCCAATGAGAAAAGCCCTAGCTCCCTCAATCTTTCTTCGTAGGACATGCCCGCCAGTCCAGGGAGCATCCTATTAAATCTCCTCTGCACCCTCTCGAAAGCTGCCACATCCTTCCTATAATGAGGCCACCAGAACTGAACACAATATTCCAAGTGTGGTCGATACGTTTTGCTAAACACTCTCCTAATAGGTCCTGCCTAGATCAATGCATTTGGAGCCCCAGATCTTTCTGTTCCTGCAGAAACGTTAGAGCCGTGCCATTAAGTCTATATTGCCTTCCTATTCCTTCTGTCCAAATGCATCAGCTCACACTCCTCTTTATTAAATTCTACCTGCCACTTCTCTGTCCATTCTGCTAGCCTATCTAGATCCAGTTACAGGCAGTTTGTATCATCTTCACTGCTTACCACTCCTCCAAGTTTGGTATCTTCGGATAATTTTGAAATTCTACTCTGTTTTCCAAGATCCATGTCATTTATATACAGCAAAAATAATTAAATAAATTAGTATTCCTTGCACTGACCCTTGGGGAACATCACTGTCTACCATCCTCCAGTCTGAAAAACAACCATTTAACACAAGACTCTTTTTGCTGTCCTTTGGACAATTTTTGATCCAATTGCATGCTATTCCATGAGCTTCAATTTTGTTAACAAAGCTTTTGTTTGGTTCTTCATCAAATACTTTCATAAAATCCATGTAGACAACATCCACCACATTCCCTTCATCAACCTTCTCTGATCATCGAAATAAATTCAATTAGTTCATCAAGCATAATCTGCCTTTTAGAAATCCGTGATGACAATCCTTAAATAACTCAAACCTCTCCGTGTGTCCTTTTTCCCATATTATTGTTTCTAAAACCTTACTCACCACTGATGTTACACGAACTGACCAGTAGTTACTAGGCCTGTGTGTTGTCCATTGATAATTCTGGGAGGTGAGGGTGACCATCTATGTCATCATTTCTCTCTCAGCAGGGAGAAGCAGGATGAGAGATCCCGTGGCTTTGTCAGGATAGCGGGATTCCTGATGGTGTAGGTTGCTCTGCCGGGCCCCCTGTCAATAGGGAGAGGTACAGGAACTGAAAGAACTCTCACTTCATTAATGTACAGTTGGTGTGAGAGCATGCCCAGTACATCATATTGGTGAATGTCCACTATGCTGACAGCAGCCACCATACCTTCATTCTGAAGCAGTCAGCCGGTCCCAACACTTCGGGCACCGGGCCCCTCGGAGACAAAGGAAACGCCATCTGGACACAGCTCATGTTTCTACTCCCCCAAACCACCTCCCACCTCCAACCAACATCACACAATTAACTTGTGTATAACGTGGGCAATGGGGTCACCAGGAACATGGTGGAATAGACCATAGGTGTGATGAAGCAATGCTTACGATGTCTGAACCGCTCGGGAGGAGCTCTCCACTACACACTGGATCAGGTGTCCAAGTTCATGGTGTTCTGCTGCACCCTTCATATCATCAACATAATGAGGACACAGTCATTGGCACCAGGAATTCTGAGGACACTTAAGGAGCTGGATGAAGCAGGGAGGATATTTCCTGGATGCCCTTGACCCGGACAATTCTTGCTAAGATTTCGGTTCCCATAGGACAACTTCCCTTTCCCACCATGGATCCCCCATTCTCCACCGTTATACCCATCTGAGACGCCCCATTACAGTGTTATTACCGCACAAAAGGAATTATTCAGCCCGTCGTGTCTGCACCGGCTCTCCGCATGAGCAATTCACCTAATCCCATTCCCTGCCTTCTTCCCGTAACCCTGCACATTCTTCCTTCTCATATACCAGTTTATTCAGCTTTAGCATGTTTATAGATGTGGTCACCCCTCTGCTTAAGAGTATGCAGGGAGAGAGGGAATGGATGATCACCAGACAGTCAAAAAGATTCAGGCAAGTAGTGCAGGAGATCCCTGAGTGCATCTCACTCTCCAACAGGTATTCAGTTCTGAATACTGAGGAAAGTGATGCTTCACCTGGGGAGTACAGCCAGAGCTAAGTCCATGGCACCACGGGTGGCTCAGCTGTAGAGTGGGATACAGGGATGACTGAAAGAACCAGAGTGATCGGTGGTTCAATAGTCAGGGGAACAGACAGGCGTTTCTGTGGCCACAGACGTGAATCCAGGATGGTGTGTTGCCTCCCTGTTGCCAGGGTCAAGGATGTCACTGAGCGACAGCAAAGCATCCTGAAGGTGAAGGGGAACAGCCAGAAGTCGTGGTTCACATTGGAACCAACGACATAGGTAGAAAGAGGAATGTTGTTCTGTGGTCAGAATTTAGGAAGCAAGGGAAGAAATTGACAAGCAGGACGTCAAAAGTAGCAATCTCCGGATTACTCCCAATGCCATGCACAACTGAACACAGAAATAGAAAGAGAAGACAGTTGGATGTTTGTCTGGAAATATGGTGCAGAAAGGAGGGCTTCATATTCCTGGGACACTGGGAAAGGCTCTGGGCGAGATGGGTCCTGCATAGGCCGGATGATTTGCACCTGAACAGAGCCGGGACTGGGTTCCTTGCGGAATGTTTTGCGAGTACTGTTGGGGAGGGTTTAAACTAGTTTGGTAGAGGGATGGGGACCTGAGGGTGGGGCAAATTCAGAAATGAAAATGGAAGGCGGAAAATTAATGGAGGAGTCTGGAAGACAGAGGAAACAAAGGTTATAAAATAAAGATGAAGAGCTTAGCAGTGCTCAAGGGTATCTATTTCAATGCAAGGGGAATAGCAAATAAAGCAGATGAGCTGAGGGCACAGATAGACACGTGGTAGTATGATATCATAGCTATTACAGAAACATGGCTTAAGGAGGGACAGGAATGGCAGCTCAACGTTCCTGGTTACAGGGTTTTCAGACGCGATAGGGAAGGTGATAAGAAAGCAGGGGGAGTGACAATTGTGGTCAAGGTATCTATTGCAGCTGTGAGGAGGGATGATATGTTGGAGGTTCATCAAGTGAGACCATATGGATTGAGCTAAGGAACCAAAAAGGGACAATCACACTGCTGGGAGTGTTATCTCGACAGCCAAATAGTTAGAGGGAGATAGAAGATCGGATATGTAGGCAAGACTCTGAGAAGTGCAAGAACAATAGGGCAGTAATAGTAGGGGACTTTAATTACCCCAATATTAACTGGGATAATTTTAGTATGAAAAGAATTGAGGGAGCAGAAATCTTGGGGTGCATTCAGGAGAACGTTTCTGACCAGGATGTAACAAGTCCAACAAGAGAGGGTGCATTTAGACATTGTTTTAGGAAATGAAGATGGGCAGGTGGAAGGAGTAGCAGTGGGAGAGCATTTTGGTGGGAATGATCATAATTCAGTTAGATTTAACATAATTATGGTACAGGACAAGAGATATATCAGCAGTTAGAGTTCTCAATGGGGCAAGGCTGATATTACTAAACTGTGGAGCGAAAGTGGACTGGAAACAGCTGCTTGAAGGTAATTCAGTCTCAGAGCAGTGGGAGACATTCAAAGGGGGGATTCAAGAGGTTCAGGATAAACATGTTCCCACAAAGCAAAAGGGTGAGTCGGCCAAATCTCGAGTCCCATGGATGTCAAGGTGCCGGCAGGGTAGGACAAGACAGAAAAGGAAAGCATATATCCGACACTGAGAACTCAATACAACAGAAAGTTGAGAGGAGTTTAGAAAGTGGAGGGGTCAAATCAAAAAGGAAATTAGGAAAGGAAAGAGAGGGAATGAAATAATATTGGCAAGCAAAATGAAGGTGAACCCAAAGATGTTTTCTCAAGACATTACGAGTAAGAGGATAACTAAGGGGAGAGTAGGACCCATAATAGATCAGAAAGGTAACCTTTGTATAAGGGTGGAAGATATTGGTATGGTTCTTTATTGAACACTTTGTGTATGTCTTCAGAAAAGAGGGGGGATTTAGATATTGTCGTTAAGGAGGAGGAGTGTGAATCATTGGATGTGATAAACATAGGGAGAGAGGAAGTATTAATGGGATTAGCATCCTTGAAAGTTGAACAATCACCAGAGCCGGTTGAAATGTACCCCAGGCTGTTCGAAGAAGCAAGAGAAGAAATAGCAGAGGGTCTGCCCACCATCATTTTCCAATCCTCACTAGATACAGTTGTGGTGCTGGAATATTGGAGAATTGCTAACATTGTACCTCTGTTTAAAAAGGGAGCGAAGGATAGTCTGAATAATTACAGGCCAGTGAGTCTAAACTCAGTAGTGGGCAAATTATTGTAATCTATTCTGAGAGACAGGATAAACTGTCACTTAGAGAGGCACAGGTTTATCAAAGATAGTCGGCATGGATGTGTTAAGGGACGCTCTTGTTTGACCAAATTGATCGAATTTTTTGAAGATGTTACAAGGAATATAGATGAGGGTAGTGCAGTTGATGTGGTCTTCATGGATTTTAGCAAGGCCTCTGACAAGGTCCCACATGAGAGACTGGTTCAAAAAATAAAAGCCAATGGCATCCAGAGAAATGCAGCAAAGCGGATACAAAATTGGCTCAGTGGCAGGAAACAAAGGGTAATTATTGACAAGTATTTTTGCGACTTGAGGACTGCCTCCAGTGTCATTCCACAGGGCGCAGTAATGGGTCCCCTGCTTTTTGTGGTCTATAGTAAAGATTTAGACGTAAATGTAGGGGGTATGATCAAGACTTTTGCAGACGACACAAAGATTGGCCATGTGGTCGACAGCGAGAAGGCTGCAGGAAGATATTGACGGTCTGGTCACATGGGCAGCAAAATGGGATTCGACCCGGATAAGTGTGAGGAGCTCAAGCAAGCAAAGGAATACACGATTACTAGGACAATACTGAGAAGTGTACAGCAAGTAAGGGACTTTGGAGTGAATGCCCACAGATCCCTGAAGACAGCAGGATAGGTCAATAAGGCAGTTAAGAAGGCATATGGAATCATTTCCCTGAATAGCCGAGGTATAGAATGTCAGAGCAGGGAGGTTATGCTGGAACTGTATAAATCATTGATTAGGCCACATCTTGAATACTTTGTGCAGTTCTCGTAACCACATTACAGAAAGGAAGTAATTGCACGAGAGGGTATAGAGGAGATTTATGAGGATGTTGCTCGGACTGGAAAAATGCAGCTATGAGTAAAGATTGGATAGGCTGGGGTTGTTCTCCATGGAACAGAGAAGGCTGAGGGGAGATCTGATTGAACTGAACAAAATTTTGTGGAGCCTGGATAGAGTGGAGGTGAAGGCTCTATTTACCTTAGCAGAAAGGTCAGTGACTAGGGGACATAGATTTAAAGTGATTGGTAGAACTTTCAGAAGGGAGTTGAGGAAAAACATGTTCACCCAGAAATACAAAATTGTCTCAGTGACAGGAAACAAAGGGTAATTGTTGACGGGTATTGACTGGACGACGTTCCCGTGGTTTTCCACAGGGCCTGGTACTGGGTCCCTTGCTTTTAGTGAGGGTCTGGAACACACTTCCTGAAAACATGGTTGAAGCAGAAACCCTCTACTCATCCAAAAAGAGCCTGGATGTGCACCTCAAGTGTCATAATCTGCAGGCCTATGGATTAACTGTTGGAGGGTGGGATTAGAATTGGTGGATAACTTTTCGGCTGGCACAGACACGATGGGCCAAGTGGTCGCTTTCTGTGTCTTAAATTTTCAACGATTCTATGACTCTAAAACACGAATCACGCTATCCTCGTTAAAACTTACAATTATGTCAACAAACTATCAAGACGATCAGAAATGATTTTCCATGAAGCTATCCGTGCTGCTTGTCATTTATTAAGATATGATTTTACAAGCAAGAAATATTTTTGTGCTGGGTTATGGCCTCCAGAATTTTCCAAGAATCAACATCAGACTGATAGTTACAGGGCTTATCGAACCTCCCCTTTTTTAAACAGGGTGTAACATTTACAGCCCTCCAGTTCTCTGGCATAATTTTTTTTATTCATTCATGGGATGTGGACAACGCTGGCCAGGCCAGCATTTATTGCCCATCCCGAATTACCCTTGAGAAGGTGGTGGTGAGGTGCCTTCTTGAAACACTGCAGTCCACGTGGGGTAGGTACACCCACAGTGCTGTTAGGAAGGAAGTTCCAGTATTTTGACCCAGCGACAGTGAAGGAACTGCAAGATAGTTTCAAATCAGCATGGTGTGTGGCTTGGAGGGGAACTTGCAGGTGGTGGTGTTTCCATACATCTGCTGCCCTTGCCCTTCTATGTGGTAGAGGTTGTGTGTTTCGAAGGTGCTGTCGAAGGAGCCTTGGTGCGTTGCTGCAGTGCATCTTGTAGATGGTATACACTGCTGCAACTATACGTTTGTGGTGATGGGAGTGAATGTTGTGGATGGGGTGCCAATCAAAGAAGCAAGAACAAAGAAAATTACAGCACAGGAACAGGCCCTTCGGCCCTCCAAGCCTGCGCCGATCCAGATCCTCTATCTAAACATGTCACCTATTTTCTAAGGGTCTGTATCTCTTTGCTTCCTGCCCATTCATGTATCTGTCTAGATACATCTTAAAAGACGCTATCGTGCCCGCGTCTACCACCTCCACTGGCAACGCACCCCAGGCACCCACCACCCTCTGCGTAAAGAACATTCCACGCATATCCCCCTAAACTTATCGCCTCTCACTTTGAACTCATGACCCCGAGTAATTGAATCCCCCACTCTGGGAAAAAGCTTCTTGCTATCCACCCTGTCTATACCTCTCATGATTTTGTACACCTCAATCAGGTCCCCCCTCAACCTCCGTCTTTCTAATGAGAATAATCCTAATCTACTCATCCTCTCTTCATAGCTAGCGCCCTCAATACCAGGCACATCCTGGTGAACCTCCTCTGCACCCTCTCCAAAGCATCAACATCCTTTTGGTAATGTGGCGACCAGAACTGCACGCAGTATTCCAAATGTGGCCGAACCAAAGTCTTATACAACTGTAACATGACCTGCCAACTCTTGTACGTCCGATGAAGGAAAGCATGCCGTATGCCTTCTGACCACTCTATTGACCTGCGTTGCCACCTTCAGGGAACAGTGGACCTGAACACCCAAATCTCTCTGGACATCAATTTTCCCCAGGACTTTTCCATTTACTGTATAGTTCACTCTTGAATTGGAACTTCCAAAATGCATCACCTCGCATTTGCCCTGATTGAACTCCATCTGCCATTTCTCTGCCCAACTCTGCAATCTCTCTATATTCTGCTGTATTCTCTGACAGTCCCCTTCACTACCTGCTACTCCACCAATCTTAGTGTCATCTGCAAACTTGCTAATCAGACCACCTATACTTTCCTCCAAATCATTTATGTATATCACAAACAACAGTGGTCCCAGCACGGATCCCTGTGGAACACCACTGGTCATACATCTCCATTTTGAGAAACTCCCTTCCACTGCTACTCTCTGTCTCCTGTTGCCCAGCCAGTTCTTTATCCATCTAGCTAGTACACCATGGACCCCATGCGCCTTCACTTTCTCCATCAGCCTGCCATGGGGAACCTTATCAAACGCCTTACTGAAGTCCATGTATATGACATCTACAGCCCTTCCCTCATCAATCAACTTTGTCACTTCCTCAAAGAATTCTATTAAGTTGGTAAGACATGACCTTCCCTGCACAAAACCATGTTGCCTATCACTGATAAGCCCATTTTCTTCCAAATGGGAATAGATCCTATCCCTCAGTATCTTCTCCAGCAGCTTCCCTACCACTGACGTCAGGCTCACCGGTCTATAATTACCTGGATTTTCCCTGCTACCCTTCTTAAACAAGGGGACAACATTAGCAATTCTCCAGTTCTCTGGGACCTCACCCATGTTTAAGGATGCTGTAAAGATATCTGTTAAGGCCCCAGCTATTTCCTCTCTCGCTTCCCACAGTAACCTGGGATAGATCCCATCCGGAACTTTGGACTTATCCACCTTAATGCCTTTTAGAATACCCATCACTTCCTCCGTCCTTATGCCGACTTGACCTAGAGTAATCAAACATCTGTTCCTAACCTCAACATCCGTCATGTCCCTCTCCTCGGTGAATACCGATGCAAAGTACTCGTTTAGAATCTCACCCATTTTCTCTGACCCACGCATAACTTTCCTCTTTTGTCCTTGAGTGGGCCAATCCTTTGTCTAGTTACCCTCTTGCTCCTTATATATGAATGAAAGGCTTTGGGATTTTCCATAACCCTGTTTGCTAAAGATATTTCATGACCCCTTTTAGCCCTCTTAATTCCTCATTTCAGATTGGTCCTGCATTCCCGATATTCTTTCAAAGCTTCGTCTTTCTTCAGCCTCCTAGACCTTATGTATGCTTCCTTTTTCCTCTTAGCTAGTCTCACAATTTCACCTGTCATCCATGGTTCCCTAATCTTGCCATTTCTATCCCTCATTTTCACAGGAACATGTCTCTCCTGCACGCTAATCAACCTCTCTTTAAAAGCCTCCCACATATCAAATGTGGATTTACCTTCAAACAGCTTCTCCCAATCTACATTCCCCAGCTCCTGCCGAATTTTGGTATAGTTGGCCTTCCCCCAATTTCGTACTCTTCCATTGGGACCACTCTCGTCTTTGTCCATGAGTATTCTAAAACTTACGGAATTGTGATCACTATTCCCAAAGTAGTCCCCTACTGAAATTTCAACCACCTGGCCGGGCTCATTCCCCAACACCAGGTCCAGTGTGGCCCCTTCCCGAGTTGGACTATTTACATACTGCTCTGGAAAACCCTCCTGGATGCTCCATACAAATTCTGCTCCATCTGGACCTCTAACACAAAGTGAATCCCAGTCAATGTTGGGAAAATTAAAATCTCCTATCACCACCACCCTGTTGCTCCTACATCTTTCCATAAGCTGTTTACATATTTGTACCTCTATCTCACGCTCGTTGTTGGGAGGCCTGCAGTACAGCCCCAACATTATTACCGCACCCTTCCTATTTCTGAGTTCTGCCCATATTGCCTCACTGCTCGAGTCCTCCATAGTGCCCTCCTTCAGCACAACTGCTGCCCAAATATATAGGAATTACTTACCCAGCTGCCACCTCGCTCTCCCTGTCGCCGCTGCAAAAATGAAACTGCCAAAAATATCGTGTGATGCCTTGTCCTGGATGGTGCCGGGCTTCTTGAGTGTTGTTGGAGCTGCAGCCATCCAGACAAGCAGAGAGAATTCCATCTCACTCCTAACTTGTGCCTTGTAGATGGGGGACTGGCTTTGGGGAGTCAGGAGGTGAGTTACTCGCCTCAGGATTCCTCGCTTGTCACCTGCTCTTTTAGCCATGGTATTTATAGCGCTATTCCTGTTCAGTTTCTATAGAACATAGAACATTACAGCGCAGTACACGCCCTTTGGCCCTCGATGTTGCGCCGACCTGTGAAACCATCTGACCTAAACTATTCCGTTTTCATCCATATGTCTATCCAATGACCACTTAAATGCCCTTAAAGTTGGCGAGTCCACTACTTTTGCAGGCAGGGCATTCCACGCCCTTACTAATCTCTGAGTAAAGAAACTACCTCTGACATCTGTCCTATATCTATCATCCCTCAACTTAAAGCTATGTCACCTCGTGTTTGCCATCACCATCCGAGGAAAAAGACTCTCACTATCCACCCTTTCTAACCCTCTGGTTATCTTATATGTCTCTATTAAGTCACCTTTCCTCCTCCTTCTCTCCAACGAAAACAACCTCAAGTCCCTCAGCCTTTCCTCGTATGACCTTCCTTCCATAC